>NC_081323.1:84616395-84919413 GCF_026419965.1 Kogia breviceps
CAGTTCTATACTTCTTTTTAAACCTGGCACTGTTTTCCATGTTATTCTTAGGACTTAACATTAACATATAACCCAGAGATTTTCCAAAAGATTACATATTGGGATCCCTAAACATGTGAGGCACCGCTCAGTGCCCAAGTGAACATCTGGAACTCTGTCTAGCTCCTCCCCTTCTCTGTCAGACTTCCTTTAGGGACCTGTTGATTTGTGGATGGACCTAGTGTAGCTGCTGCTCTTGTAAAACTTTCAGCTTGTGTTAGGGAGCAGTTAGCTTCCTAACCCGTTGTCCGTGGACGCTTCATTCCTTCACGCTCACCTGCTTTCAGTGAGGACATTCTCCCGGGCAAGGCCAGGGCGTCTTCCTGACTCCCATTTGAGAGCTCGCCACGCATTTCCTCTCTGTCCCCTGTAGATCCTGGGCCTGCGGTTGAGCTCTGGGGCCATTTGGTGTGAACAGGATAAACCTTGTCCCATGTCTTTCCCTGTGAGCAGGATTCCCATTTCTGAATTTTGACATGATCTCTGGGCTGGAGAGAGAGGAAGAGCCGAGGGTCCTGGGTTTGAAGGGCACTGAGCAGAGAGGTCCTGAGAGGTACCTGTTCAGGTGAGGGAGATACAGCTCTTTCTGTCCCTAACACTCACTGCCCTGCCTTCACTCTTACAATGCTGACAGACTAAAAATGCTCACAGTCTGGACCCTTTACCCTTGTCCTCTGTGCCTGAAGTTCCCTTAGAAACCCCAGGGCAGTGAAAATGGCGAAGGCAAACCTGGAAACTGTTGACACAGCCTCACATTGTAGCACAGCTTTCTAGGCCTGGGGCCCAGAGGTGGACTGACCTCTGTCTCAGGCCCGTTTCCATGGACTTGGCATATCAGTGCCACGACTACAGACCCGAGTGTCCTTTTCTCCTGGGGCTGCAGGGCTTCACCCTTGTCGCTTTGTATTCATCAGCTTCCCACTATTCTCCACACCGTCTGTGGTTACTTTCTCGTACCTGCTCCCCATTTCATCCTCTCACTGTTCTGCAGTCACCATCTCTCAGGTTATCTTCAGTCTCTGACCTCTAGGACTTTGTCACTTCGTTAAACCGTATGTCCTCTCTCTTCTGTTTTTGGTTCCCTGCCTCTGCCTGATCCAACTTTCTCTACACTTCCACCTCTACCTCTTTTCTCGATTTTCCTTCCTGCCTTTCTCCTTCCCTGTTTCCTTGGCCCGGTTCTCTTATTCTGCCTTAGCTACGTACAGGCTGGGTAGGCCTCTTTGCACACAGGTAAGAGGCATGTGCTTTTAGCCTGTGAACATTATGTGATTATACTGTCTCTGGTTTTGATTCTTTTTCCCACAAAGAACAAGTGACATTTGTGTTTTGTATTGTGCCAGACGGGGAGACCAGAACTGAACATGATCCAGAAATTTCTGAAGATACAGGATCACACGGGGTGCTATTGGGAAGATTCCAAAAGGATATTTCTCAGGGTCTTAAGTTTGAAGAAGCCTATGAACAAGAAGTCAGTCTGAAGAGGCAGCTGGGGAGCTCCTCTGGAGAGAGACTGAATAGGAAGATACAGGATTTTGGTCAAGTGACAGTTGAGGAAAAGCGAAGCCCCATGGGAGGGAGAAGTGAGAAATACAGCAACCTGGGGAACAGCTTCACTGTGAGTTCCAACCTTATTTCCCAGCAGAGACTTCCTGTGGGAGACAGACCCCATAAGTGTGATGAATGTAGCAAGAGCTTTAATCGAACTTCAGACCTTATTCAGCATCAGAGAATCCACACCGGGGAGAAACCCTATGAATGTAGTGAGTGCGGGAAGGCCTTCAGCCAGAGCTCACACCTTATTCAGCATCAGAGGATCCACACTGGGGAGAAACCTTACGAATGTAACGACTGTGGGAAGACCTTCAGCTGCAGCTCTGCTCTCATCCTCCACCGGAGGATCCACACTGGAGAGAAACCCTATGAATGTAACGAGTGTGGGAAAACCTTCAGCTGGAGCTCCACCCTCACTCACCACCAGAGAATCCACACTGGAGAGAAACCCTATGCTTGTAACGAGTGTGGGAAGGCCTTCAGCAGGAGCTCCACCCTTATTCATCACCAGAGGATCCACACTGGAGAGAAGCCTTATGAATGTAACGAGTGTGGGAAGGCCTTCAGCCAGAGCTCACACCTCTATCAGCACCAGAGGATCCACACTGGAGAGAAGCCCTATGAATGTATGGAATGTGGAGGGAAGTTTACCTATAGCTCAGGCCTTATTCAGCATCAAAGAATCCACACAGGGGAGAATCCCTATGAATGTAGTGAGTGTGGGAAAGCCTTTAGGTACAGCTCAGCTCTTGTTCGCCACCAGAGAATTCACACTGGAGAGAAGCCTTTGAATGTAATGGGAGTGAGCAAAAGTTCTCTCCGAGTTACTGCTGAATTAAATATCAGAGAGTCTACGTGAAAGAGAGCCACACGCCTGTTTTCCTCACTTCCTCTGAGTTTCAAGAGCTCCTGCCTTACTATATAAGTATGAACAATTTGGGACGTGTCCCTCCCGACTCCATCCTTTCGCCTTAGAGAATGGGGCATATTGGGCAAATCATCCTGGCACAGCGGTTAGCAACCTAGTCAGTTTTCCCAGGAATGACACCAGCCTTGAAAAATTAGGGTGCAAGCAGCAGATTAAGTGCTGGGAGTAGAGGGAAGCTCTGGGACCAGTCTCCTTCCACTTGGGAAGGGAGTTTGCACTAGACCATTTTTCTCACACCATTTCCAAGGTGGGGATGGAAGCACAATAGGAATAAAATTCCAAGGATTCCTCTAATTGGAGTCAGCATAGTCAGCACAGAAGAAAGTGGAAAGAATGTTCTGGGTCATGTTTCTGCTAGAAAGGGGAAATGGAAGCTGTATTTCAAAGCCACTGCTTCTAATCCAGCTTTAAATTTTGATAAGGAATGTGCTATTTTGTTTCATGACTTCATTAATTATGGAAATCTGGTGCTGAGGGATTTGTTATTTTGTTGGGCATGGGGGAAGACCCCAAGAGAGGTTTTCTGTAGTGACTGTATATCCTTCAGGGCTCTTGGAGCAGCAAGACCAAGTGTCCAAGAGCAGTCTGACGATTTGGGTGGAGAGCTCACTCTTCCCTTTTGTGACAGTGAGTCTAACAGGAAGGAAAGGATCAAAAGCATTTAGCACTGGCCTCTGTCTCGTTCCCTCCTCTCTCCCTCTTCCTCCTGCCACTCCTGTGATGGAAAGTGATTTAATCTAAACCCCTAGCAACTAAGGACACTTTTAGGATCTTGCTCGGCCAGCTTGCCCTGCCCTCTGATACCGATGACCTCTGACATCTGGCCTCAGCAGCCTGACCTCTCCCGACCCCACCTCTGACTTCAACAGCCAAGTGTGAATGCAGAGAGCACAGCCCAGAGGAGGAAGCTCAGGTCTGAGCCTGGCATCAGGGCTCCTTGCTGGCTTAGGATGGAGCTCCCCGAGTTTTCCCAGCTGAAGGGATGACCTTTCATTATATTTTCCAAATCCTGCTCATCCTGTAGCATAAATCAAATGCACTATTAAACAGAATAGTTTTTCAGAAGGACAGATGGAGTGTGTTTTTGTGCAGGGGCCAAATTTATTTCCGTTTAAACAAGAAACTTTAGTGACTGTAAATGGAATCTTTAAAAATTAATCTTTAAAACTTTTTACAGACAGCGATTTCTCTTCTAGTCTCAAATCTGTGACCTCTCTCCCTTGACTCTGTCCTTTCCTCTGCAGAGTGCCACAGACTGTCTCATTTACACAGCCGCTTACAAATTCGTACCCACCTTTAGGATTTCATGTGCTGCACGGCATTCTGTGTTGCACGATACTTAACACCAGCAACCAGAACTAGAAAGGTGTTTCTGAGTATGGGGTTCTTGACAAGAGCATACTTGGATGTGGGGTAACAGTAGGCATATTGAGGGAATTCCCTAGTGGCCCAGTGGTTGGGACTCGGTGCTCTCATTGCCAGGGCCCCGGGTTCCATCCCTGGTCGGGGAACTAAGATCCCACAAGCAGCATGGCTTGGCCAAAAATCGCCCCCCCCCCCCAAAAAAAAAACCCAATAGGCATATTGAGATTTCTTGGTTTGGCTCTTGGTGGGAGGCTACAGTCATGGAGAAGGCTGAGATGAAAGTCTGATGGGAAAGACGAGGAAATGTCTGGAACCCTGACCTCTGAAAAATTTTGGATCATATATTGTGACTGACTAATACGTTTTTAATTTCTTAAAACTACCATGAAACTCATCATTTTTGGCTCTTCTTTGACACCCACCACAGACTTGAGATTGACCAAGTGTAGACCATGAACTGTCATAGCAGGGTCATGAGGCTGCTTGTTAGTAATGCAGGTGTCTGAGCCCCAAGTCAGACCTACAGAGTATAATTCCTGAGGGTAGAGCCTAAACATTTACACTGAGAAGGAAGAAATAGTAAGGAAATGGAGGAAATTTCTAAGAGATAAACCTGAGCTAGACCTTATAAGACCCGTGTGTAAAGGAGAGGAGGTTCCAGGCAGGACAGTTTGGGGTGGGCCTGAGCCTGGCTGCTCATGTGCAGGTTCAACTGTGAAGCTCTGGGAAAGACCCCTGAACAGGTGTCTGAACTGCTGGGTGATGGACAGTCACTGCACAGCAGGGCTCAGCTTTCTGGCCACCCCCGACCCCTACCCCTAGAAGACTTAGTGACACTCCTCAGAGCATCTTAGGGGGGCCCCTGAGACTGAGCAGGGCCATTGTGTGAGAAATATGTTTAAAAAAAAAAAATCTTTGAAACAGCTACAACATCTGATTCTCCTGATTGTTCATTCCTTTTTCTCCTAATGATTCCTCCTTTCTCAGCCCCTAATTGAGCATTCCTTAATGTTCGGTCACGTATCGGTGGTCTCTTCCTATGCCATTATCTTGGAACCCATTTATTCCCATGGCTTCGACTGTTAACCTCTATTCAATTAAATTTTATTTATTTATTTTTTTTTTTGCGGTACGCGGGCCTCTCACTGTTGTGGCCTCTCCCTTTGCGGAGCACAGGCTCCGGACGCGCAGGCTCAGCGGCCATGGCTCACGGGCCCAGCCGCTCCGCGGCACGTGGGACCTTCCCGGACCGGGGCACGAACCCGCGTCCCCTGCATCGGCAGGCGGACTCTCAACCACTGCGCCACCAGGGAAGCCCTCAATTAAATTTTAAATCTGCACATGGGGTACTGATCACTCTCAAGCTCCCGTCTCGGGTCTCTAGCAGACTGCGGGGCATTTACACTCGGGCCTCTTAAAAGTTTCAAATTATTTGCTGCAAACCAAATACGTTTTTTCCCCCATATACTGCCCCCAATTTTCTGTAAACCTCTCAGGGTCTAAACTTCTGAGTTTTCTTTAATTATGCTCATGCTCCTACATCTGACCAGTGTCGAGTCCTGGGCAGGTTCAGTAAGCAAAGCTGTGGAAAGACGGACTTGGCAGAGGGGAAGGTGTCAGAGTTGAGTCACGGAGGTGGTGGGGCTTCCAGTGAAGGTAATAATAGCCGACACGTGGGATACACTCTTCCTGGCCTTTTGCCAAGTGGTGTTCATATATTAAATCATTTAATCCTCACAACAACCTGTGTGTGAGGCAGGTGTTAGTATTAACCCCGTCTTACAGAAGAGAAAGCAACTGAACTTGCCTAGGGCATGGCCTAGACGCCTTGGATGTGAGGTCAGGAGGCATCATCCAGGCAATTGCCTTGTCCTGTCAGTTACAATTCTACTACCTCCTTCCTAGTTCCTCCTCTTTGTTTCCTTTGTTGCGAACCCTAGAGTTCGGGTCTTTATGACTTTTCCTCCGGATCACATAAATAGTCTCCTAATGGATTAATACCTTTATTTTCTCTCCGGTTCATCTCCCCTAAACTCTACACCCATCTTGTCACTCCTTTACGCAAAAGTTTCAATGTCTTCTCCCTCCTTAAAAGGATAAAATTCAAACTCCTTAGCCATATAGTCCAGGCTTTCCTTGAGCTGGTGTCTACATACTTTTACAGCTTCTCCTTTACTGCTCTTCACACATCTGAAAACCAGATGTTTGAGAAAACAGGGGTGGGTAGTAGGGCGGTAAAAGATTTTATTCAGAACTAATATAATAGGGGAAAAGAGGCCTCAGTGTAGAACTGGGCTCAGTTCTGAATACAGCACGGCCACATGGGCATTTATAGCTAAGGAGCAGGGCGGAGGTCAGTGGATAGAAAACTTCTAAGGGGAAGCTTTAGGGGCAAGAGGGGTTTTGGCTAAACTGACTTAGCAGGATTCTTGGTGCAGAAAGGCCAGGGCGGTCAGACATCACCCTGGGGCGATGGTGCAGGATGAGGTATCTGACTAGATACGGAGGGAGATCAGACGTGAAGGATGGGGAACTCTTGCTAGACTGACTTAGCAGGCTTCTTGCTAGAACTGGATTTGACAAGGAAGTGCACAGAGGGGCCTAAGAAAAGGTTCGGGAGCCTGAGTAAGGTTTGCTCAAGCCAAGAATCTTTGTCACATCGTATAGCAAGATGAGAAACAAGGCCCCAAACACGCCCTACCTCCTGCCCGCGGGGTGGTTCGCGCACGGTGTTCCCACCACGCCCCGCTCCAGCTCCTTACCTCCCGCCAGTGAAAAGCGGAGTCCAAGAGGGCGTGCTTCAAGGTGGGCTTCAGCCTCCACTCAGTGCACACACTGGACACCAGAGCCCTGGGCAGCCGGCTCTCGGGTCTCTGCGGTGGTCTCATCAGGGATGGGAGGCTGGTGTCACCCCAGGCAAAAGCAGGTGATTCCACTGTTGAGCTCTCTGACGGCTGGAAATCAGGTTGCGCAGCGCGCTGCCTCCCTGTAAGCTTCTGCCTTCCACCGGCGGCTCTGCCTTCTCACCTGCGGAGTGATTCCGAGATCTCATCAGTCCTGGCAAAAGCAATTTCATTCGTGATGCCCCCGCCCACCCCCACTCACACCCGTCCGAGCTCCAACTGCAATAATTCTGAGAGGAAGTTGTGTTCAGTTTCCAAGTAGAGGAAGAGCCTGGTTTTACCTAACACTGCAGCTGACAGGGATGCGAGCCGCGGGCTGGTGGTGGAGGAAGAACATCCTAACAGACTGTGCCTTTTAAATTAAAAGATTGTTTTTAAAACCTCCCCAAAGACATTTCCCTTTTTTGGTTTCATTTTCATAAATTGTTTATAGAGCTTACTTAAGGATTTTTTCCACTTCAAAAAATAAAAAGAAAGCCCAGTCAGGTACATTTTAAAACATTTATTTATTTATTTTTTTACAACCTTTATTTTTTTTTTAAACATCTTTATTGGAGTGTAATTGCTTTACAAGGGTGTGCTTGTTTCTGCCTTACGACAAAGTGAATCAGCTACACATACACACACATCCCCAGGTACGTTATTTAAAATGTGTCAATAATGAAGCACTGAAGATTTTGTAAATGAGTCCAAATTCCCATGGACCATTTTCTGCATACGCAGATAAACACGGTCGCCAGAGTGGCTTCTCAGGAATGACAGAGAACTCTTAGTACCTTCCTGCACGGCACAGTTTCTCTCGTGTGTCCCCTCCTCTGGCTGCGGAGAGCATCAGCTTCCCAGTCAGCCAAGCCCCAAACCCGGGCCTTGTTCTGGCTGCGCTGCTGCCCTCCATCTCCTCACCCTCCACATCTCTCCCTATCCTGCCTGGCCCATTCCTGGGACTTCTGCATTGGCCTAGGCCGTCTCTGACTTGTTCCCAGACTTTGGCACCAGCCTTACAGCAGGTCTCTTCGCTCCCGAAGTCCCCTCCAACCATTTGTCCTGCTATGAGTGAGTCGTCGCTCCTAAATGCGAACTGGCTGACAGCCCGTCCAAGCCTTCCAGGGGCCCCTTCTCAGCCCCCAGGTTGAAGTCCAAATTCTTCATCATGACACAGGGCTTTTCACTTCCTGGCCCTGCCTACTTCCCCGTCCCCCCTCCTAGCACCCCTCTCACCCCAGCGCCCACCCTCCTGCCCTCCCGTACACACTATACTGGAGCGATGCACAACTACAGTGACGGCGGCGCAGACGCTATTTAATGCCCCAGTGCCTTTGCACATGCTAATGCCCTTCCCCGCCTCGTCCACCTAACAAACTCCTATTCATCTTTGAAAACCTCCTCGTATGTAAGCTTCACCTTGTCCATGGGGGCTTTCCAGGGCGTGGGGGACGGCACCTTCCGCCGCCACCGAGTACATCATTTCCTTGAGCTGCCTCTGCATCTGTACACACGTCATTACCCTGCTCATCTCCCCCCTCCTCCACCTTTTACTTGTTTGCTCGCACCTCGGGCTCCCTCACTATGGTGGGGGGTTTTCCTACGTTTTCACACTTTTCTACCATGTATAAGTACGGCGTTCATCATCAGAAAAAAATATACCAAGAAAAAGAGAAAAGTAGTAAGAAGGAACAGCCATGGAGCACTTACTATGTGTCAGGCATTGGTCTAAGCATTTTATCTGGTAACCCATTCAATCCTTGTAGCCATCCTGCGAGGTAGGTACTATTATTGCCCCCATTTTTATTCCCTTTTCTTCAGGAAAGAAGAAAAGAAGGAGAGGAGGGAGAGGAGTTCTCCAGGCACAATAAATGGTGCACTGAGCCTCAGAGGCTTTGGAGCCCAAAGCCCGGGCTTGCCCTCCCTCATCAGTCTCCCCAGACCTCCTCTCACTGATCCTTGAAGCCCTTCGCCAGCAGCTCAGCGAGTGCCATGGGGGACACAGAGGCGAACCGCCCATTGTTCTGCGCTAAGGAGGCGCCACCCTGATGGGAGCCAGAGTGAGAGCCCAGGAGAGGCTGGTAACCATCATGACAGCTGCCCTTTACTGGCCGCTCACCTACACGCCAGCATGGACCGTCTTCGGTACAGTCTGTATTATTGTCACACAGTCATACGTGCTGTTAGTCCTATTAACATCCGCCTTCCTACAGAGGAGAAAACCAAGACACACAGTGCAGTGGAGCAGGGGTTCAAAGCCAGGCAGTCTGGCTCCAGAGCTTGGGCTCTTAATTCCGCCGCGGTACTCTCTCTTTACAAATGAAACGAGGGAGTCAAGAGCAGCTATAGCCTGTGCTCCCCATGGGGAGGGGTGAGGCACATGGAGGTCCCCAAAGGCTTCACTGAGCAAACAGCATTAACGCCGAGCTGAGAACGTGGGTTGGTAAACACAGACAACCGTTCCTCTTTTGGCCACCAGGGTGTGACCTCTCTTTCCCTCAAGCCTCCAGCATATCCCCCTGGATGCCGGCCCAGACTATCTCGACATTACAGTCACCGCCACCTTCATGCCCACGTACAGAAATTTCTGCGCTGCGTGTTGTCCTGTGCGGTACGGTACTTAAGGCCGGGGGCAGGCAGGCATCGTCTAGACAAAACCGTCCGGAGCCATGAAACACCACTGCCACCTCCCCCCACCCGCCCCCGTCTGCCTCATCACAGTGTGGGCGCCAGGTGACAAGTTCCAGTGAAAAGAAAGTTTACGTCGTCTCTTCTGCAGGAAGAAGCTGATGCACCATCAGAATCATAAAGAGTAGCAAGTGACCAAAAAGTTGCCTTTAATGCCACTTACATTACCCGTCATGTACCCCAAATTAAATACAGAATTTCTTAGTAATACTTATCCGGTCTAATTACACCATGGAAACACCGAACCCCGGCAGCCGCACGATTCCCTGGGGTAGCCCCGCCCCATTTCCTTCATGTCTCACGCCTGTTCGGGAACTGTCACCCTGCCCTGTCACAGATTCCCGTCACTGACTCCACGATCTGCCGTTAAGGCTTCTCTGCACACCAGCCTCCCCAGGACCCACCAGCACCTTCTCTCAAGAGTGGGCCGCATACCCTCACCACCCTGCCTTTGCTGGTACTGTTCCCTGTTTGCACTGTCCTTCCCTCCTTTCCCCGGTTGCTAAAATCCTAGTATGTTCCTATCAGGGGAAAAGCATTCCAAGCAGAAGGAACAGCAGCTGCAAAGGGCTCTCGAAGAGGACCGTGTGGGCCACGCTCCAGGAGCAGCGAGGGGGCGCTGCGATCTAGAAAGGGTTGCATTCTGAGAGTCAGAGCATCAGATGGGAGGGGGTTTTCTCACACAGAATTCCTGCTCCTCGATCCAGCTGAAACCGGTGGAAATTTTCCCTACGGTTATTACATGCGAGGGTAGCTGCTGGCATGAATCTTTTCATGTCTTTTCACATCTGACTCCCCAGTGCACCTTCTACTAAGCAGCAGCCTGCGTGGGCGCCCATGGGTCTCCTCAGCGTGAATCCTCCGCTGCTCCACCAAGGCTGGCCCCTCGGCAAAGGCTCTGTATTTGTTTGCTTGAGTTTGTGTGTGTGTGTGTGTTTTAAAAACAACTTTATTGAGACATAATCCATACACCATATCGAGTGGCTTTTAGTATCCAAAGTTGTGTAACTGACCGTCACAATTTGAGAACATTTCATCGCCCTAAAAAGAAAGCCCGTACCCTTTAGCAGTCACTCTCCACTCCCCTCCAGCTGCCCCAGCCCTAGACAACTGCAGGTCTACTTTCTGTCTCCATGGGTTTGCCTATCGCGGACATTTCACATAACTGGACTCATAGTCATACATGTGGCCTTTCGTGTTTAGCTTCTTTTGCTTAGTATGATGACGTCAAGTTTCATCTATGTATGTTGTAATGTGAATCTGCACTTTATCCTTTTTATGGCTAATATTCCATTGTATGCATATACATTTGGTTTATTCTTTCATCCACTGATGGAAACATTTGGGTTTTTTCTTCTTTTTGGCTATTATGAATAATGTTGCTTTGAACATTTGTATACAAGTTTTTGTGTCAATGTTTTCATTTCTCTTGGGTATATATCTAGGGTAGCAATTTCTCAAACGTCCTATTTAAACTTTTGAGGAAATGCCAGGCTGCCTTCCAAAGTGGCTGTCTCATTTTACATTCTCACCAGCAGTATATAAGCTTCTGATTTCTCTGCATCCTCAATACTTGATATTATCTTTTTTATTATAGCCATCCTAGTGGGTATGGCGTGGTCTCACTGTGGTTCTCATCTGCATTTCCCGCACAGCTGCTGAACACCTTTCCACGTACTTGTTATCCGTTTTTGTATCTTTTGTGGAGAAATGTCTATTTACATCCTTTGCCTATCTTTTAACTGGTTGTCTCTTTTATTACTCAGTTGTAAAATATATTCAACATAAAAGTGCCTTATCACATATATACATGATTTGCAAAAATGTTCTACCATTCTGTGGCTTGTCCTTTCACTTTCTTGATGGTGTCCTTTGAAGTACTTTGATGCTGTCCAGTTTCTCTTATTTTTCCTTTGGTTCTTTAAGCTTTTGTTATCTGTATCAGGTGAGACACAGAGGTGGAAGCATCGCTGTTCACACAAACTGGGGCTAGGATTGCCGGATAAGATGCCCAGTTACATCTGAATTTCAGATAAACACTGAATAATTTTTTTAGCATAAGAAGTATGTCCCAAACATACTGTTTACCTGGAATCTAAATGTGCTTTTTTATTTGCTAAATCTGGCAGCCCCAGCCAGGGGTCCAGTGTACGTGTGTATCTGTGTGTGTCTAAATGTGTGTCGCCGTGTGACATACGGGGCAACGCTCACAAGCATCTTCAGACCAAGCCAGCCTCGCAGCCCCCTGGGACAGTGTCCTGCCCAGCCCACCAGGGGCGCTCAGCCACTCTCTGGAGCCAGGCAGGAACTGGTCTCCTAACCATGGGAGGGATCACTGGGACTGAGCAGAGGTCAGGTACACCAGCTTCCCCCACCTGCAACCTGACGTCTCTGAAGGTCCCCAGCAGACCTGAGCACTCACTGGCTACAGAAGAACCAGCTCAATAATGCGTCTCTTACTGGCTTTCCCTCCTCTCTCCTTGCTTCCTCTGGTCATCTCCCTAAGTAAACTATCTGCCCCCATGCCCTGGTCCTGGGCTCTGTTTTAGAGGAAATCCAAACTATGACAGTTGGTACTGGAAGTGCCCTAGAAATGGAGCCCCCAGGATGGGATTCTGGAGCAGCTCATTTGCTGGTCAGATGGTAAAAAAAGGAGCCTGGTGATAAATGTAATGGTGGTAACCCCTGGCGTTCTACCCCATGGCAGTTACTACTTTTCCTACTAGTCCTGGCAAGAGACGAGGTACAGGTACCAGGGAAAGCATCAGCTTATGCAATACTTCTATCTAACCCAAGCATTACTGGGATAGTGGCAGTTATAAGGGCTGCAGAGTTTCTCTCTCTCAAGCTTTGAAGAAAGAAAATGATAGACTTGGGTCAGCCAACTATCAGTTCAGGGCCTGTTGTGACAGCCAGAAGTCCTCCACAGCAGCGTTTGAGAAGAACCGCACCGTCTGTACTGAGAGCAGACGGGCCTGAAAATCAGGCGCAGGACTTAACTGTCAGGGCGGCCGAACCGCGAAGGTGGCTGAATGAAAAGCCTCCCCAAGTCACTGATGCCAAAATTCCAGGCCCTGTTTGGGAAAGACTGGGATCCTGGTGTATGTGACACTTGGGTAGGTGTGCCTGAGTACCTGGAGCCCTAAATTCCCAAGACCTCTGGCCTAACAAAAGCACCTCCCTTCCCCCTTGACACAGGAAAGGACCATGCAAAACTCTCAGCTGAGGCAGAAGCCTCTCAAGATAATGCTCATTCTCCTCCAAATCTGTCCCCACCTTCCCGAATACATACAGACCGCGATGCTGCGATTTCTAACAATGTGCATTTAGTCATTCGGACGACCTGAGCAGATCCGTTAGCCACAAGGTGTGTAAGCAGGAGCCTGGGAGCCCCACGCTTCCTGCCTCGGTTGAACTGATGCCCCTCTCTCTGCTCACGCCTGTGAATTCACTCCCTTGTGACTTGGTGGGAGAAACAAGTAGGGATTGTGTTTCACAGAGGGATCGGCTCACCACTTCGGTGTGTGAACCAAAGACGTGCTGATTCACGCGGCCTTGCTCAGGAGGGGCCCTGAAGGCCAGAGTGAGGGGAATGTGGCGGGCAGAGCTGTGAGCGGTCTGTCTGGCACCAACTTTCCAAGGAGGGAGAAGTGGCCTCCTGGGCTGTGACTTGTCTAGACAAGGGGTCTGCAAAGAGTCAGGCTGAACGTCTGGAGACAAGGAGATCAGAGGACGACTTCAGCTCGCAGACAGAACGATGGGAGCTGAAAGGAAGTGTGTGGACCTTTGCCGCACGTCAACACCCATCAGAAACTACCGCAGCACAGAGTGAGGAAGGTGAGGGGCGGGACAGGTGGGGGGCCCAGTCCGCTCTCACCAGAGGAGGACGAGGGCTCAGCAGGCTCCTCACAGCCTTCAGCTGGAGCAGTTTCGGGGGGGGCCCTACAGACAGCCAGCCGCCACCTCAGCGCTAAATTCCCGGTGGGCCTCCGGGAGGGTTAATATACAAACAGGATGGCTCCCACGAAATGTCGAGTCTAAGGAGCTGGCAGGGATGTCCAGACCGTCAGCAGGCCACCGGCACAGTAAGAGCCCTTCAGATCTCAAGCCCTATTGATTCTTTTTCAGTAATGACCGCCCCCCGCCCCCCGCCCCCTGCCCCCTGCCCGCCCTAATACATTTGGCTGCTGCATAGACTCATTACCTGTAGTTTAATCTGATCCCAGGATGGCACACGAGGCAGTTTCCAGCGATCAGAACTGGTACTAGACATGACACTTTCTTGCTGTCCCCAATCCTGGCATGTCAGGTTTGCGTGACCACTAGGGCTGCGGCAGCAGACAAAGAGATATTTCAGTGACTACTAATAAGAGGTGGAAAAAACTCACAATATGAAGATCAGCAAATGACAGGAGCAAAGAGTGAAGCTGCTGGGTTTCCAGGTAACAGGAGGACCAACTGGCCAAAAGCCATACCTTAAATCAAAGAGTTTGCAGTCAGAGGGCAAAGACAGGATGGATTTAAGGTAATTATACTGTGTATTACTGGCTTCTGGAATTTAGTAGGAAGCTTCTCAGGGAGTCAGATTTTCAGACTTTGGCAGAGACACGAGTATACGCGCCCAAAAAGCATGAGGCTGACAAAATGTTCCCAAATGCTGGAAAAACGTGTTCTGTACACAGGAAAAGCACAATGAAGACTGAGCTGCAGCTATCCTGCCGCAACTTCCTGACACACACACTCACAAGCACTGAAAGTTCTATTCACCCCAAATCCAAATTTTCCAAAAGCAAAACCAGTAGGAAGTTTCCTCTCTAGAATAGTGTTGAATAACTAACATACAATTTTTTAATAAAATAGTCCTGAGGCATCACAAGATGTTGTAAGTTTATTCTGAATTGGATTAAACTGTGTTCAACATGGCTCATTTCTTTATAAATCATAATTCTTGAATATATGTTAAAACAGTTAAACAGTTTTAATGTTTCCTCCTTAATTATACCGGATACACAGCAGTTTAACTATACAAAAGGCAACGTCCACATGGTTTATGGGACTCGAAGTGCGGTGAGGGGACCCTGCTGCAGCCAGCGGGCAGGTGAGGAACCCCCCCATGTGTCCCCGCCTGAGCTCTCACTCTGTCCCCTCAACGTCGAATGAAACGAAATCTACCCCAAAGTTTACATTGCAATTACTGGGCTTTCTCCCTAGCATTCACGTTCTAAAGTTAAAAAAAGAAAAACCATCAAGAGAGCATACCTGACAGTTAAGGCCCTTCTCCCTCTGCAGTGTGGACTCTCTGATGTTTGGAAAGATTGGACTTACTGCAGAAGGTTTTCCCACAATTATTACACCAATAGGGCTTTTCCCCGGTATGGATTCTATGGTGTTTATTAAAATTGGAGCTGTGGTTGAAGGCTTTCCCACACTCCTTACATTTATACGGCTTCTCTCCAGTATGGAGTCTCTGGTGAGAACTAAGACCTGCATGCTGACTAAAGCTCTTCCCACACTCATTACACTGATACGGCTTCTCCCCGGTGTGTATTCGATAGTGTCGAATGAGGCTGCCTTTCCCGCTGAAGGCTTTGCCGCAATCTTTACACTGGTAAGGAGCCTCTTCAGTGTGCATTCGCTGATGTTTAAGGAGGTCCGAGCTCTGACCGAAGGCTTTTCCACACTTACAGTCATAGGGCCGGTCCACCAAGTGTGTTCTGTAGTGAAGGGTCAGGTTGGAGCTGTGGCTGAAAGCTTTCCCACATTTGGTGCACACATACGGTTTCTCCCCAGTGTGCGTTCTCCGGTGTTTAGTGAGATTTGAGCTATTACTAAAGGCTTTCCCACACTCAGCACATATGTAACGTCTCTCTGCTGGGGCAGGTTTAGTCATTACTTCTCTACCTTTTGAGGAACCTTTATCTTGGAGAGGAATTTTTGTTCCTCTTCCCTTTTCCAGCTTAACCCACTGCCTTTCTAACCTGGCCTCACATTTGTTGGCAATAATCATGGGAACAGAATCCCTTCTGAATCCTTCTGCGTGAAACTCTTCAGAACTTTCCTGCGTATCTGTTGATTCCTCATTCTGGGTGTTCGACTTATGATCTGAAACAGTAAGTAGAATAAGGACATGTCAGTTGTTTCCTGTCCTGAGAAGAAACTGTTAAATGAGAAATAGAATCAGGTGACACTGATGGATTCTAAGGGGTAACGGAATATTGCTCTATGAAGTTACAGTATCACACTGATACAAATAAGTCATTATCAGACATAGTTGACGATGCCAGACTTTCACGCAAGCCCCCTACCAGAAGCTATCATGGTATGAGGAGTACTTGGTGTTCTCTGCCAGGAGAACTTCGGGTATAGAGGGCAATGAGGCAAAACCAAGCACACTGAGACAGCAGCAAAGGAGCTGGGTGATGCTCAGGTAGAAAGAAACAAGAAAGAAAGATTGTGGAAGGGTCAAAGTTGATAAAGGAAAATAAAAAGGATAATTAAGGGAGAAGAGGCTAGTGGCAAACTCACAAAATCCTTATTCTCACAGAAGCTGACTATAAAAGCAATAAAAGAGGACGTTTGGTCCACTTATAATCATTCTAGTTCCAGATCCTTACTAATCTGAATGACAGTACTTAACTCCCATGAGGGTTTAACTCTCATCATTTCACCTACATTGGCTATGTCTTATCATTCTCTTAGTTATAAAGTAACTGTCAAAATCAGACTGAAGCAGTTTAGCTTTTTTAGGGCACTTCACGAGGCAGTCGTACCTCTTAAAAGGCCACCTAACCATCCACACACACAGAAAAGGGGAGTAAGAGAAAGTCACACTGAAAAGTGGGCTCCCTTTGAGAAGTGTCATCCCTCCGCAAGTCCAGAAGCCTCAGTCAACAAGGTACTTTCCTCTCAGCCACCTTCTCCTCGTCCCTGTCTCTCTCTCCACCCACCATCTCTTTCCCTCCTCTGCTACCAGCTGCTTCTAGGCTCACCCCCTCCTCACCGTCCACTGTTGACTGAAGCAGCAGCTAAAATCCCTCTCAGTCCCCACGATGAGCAGTCACTTGGCTATACGTACAGATTTCCCTTCAAGTTGCCATGAACTATGTGTGAGAAGGAAATAACTTAAGAAAAGTTAAACATTTTAAATAGCTTAATGAGGGGTAAGTTGAAAAAGAAATTAGCAGGACCATCTCTGCAGAATCCCAAACTGGTCACAGCAAGTTCACTAAGTCTTTAACAAATGAAGCAGCACCACCTCTTACTGGTTCATTCCAGCTGTCCTCATTTCCACGAACAGTCTCCTTACTACACTCACTTCAACTCTGCCTTTACAGGCGTGTCATCTGTTCCCACGCCAGGACTGACTGAGACACACCTGAGGGGGGAAAGGAACTCATTCTGCCTCGTCAGCCAGATCAGTTGAGTCAGCCTAGGGGACCACCTCACAACCAGGAATTAGGACGAGTGTTTCTTCAACCACAAGGGCCTGGGCGCCGAGTGGGGGCCTGAGAGATGGTCCTACCTTGAATCTTTCTCAGCTCTGGACTGAAGTCCTCCTCTTCACCAGTCTCTTGGATGTAGAGGGGCCCCCAAGACTCGTATTTGTAACTGGTCTCCACAGACCGTGGCTGCGGGCTGCTCAGGGATTCCTCCACTGTTCCTGAGGATGCCATCTTCTCCCACCACTGTTTCTGTCCACTGGGAGGCGGTGAGGCCTAGAGACAATTAGGAACAGCTGGGTCTGCGCACAGCTCACTTTAAGAACCCGAACAAAAGAAAATCTCAGGACAGCTATGTAGAACCTCTAGGAAAGAGAAAAGCATCCATCCCATTCAGCTCCCAAGGGCAATTCCCTAATTCCATGTAGGACAGCAGAAGAAAACCAGGAGGAGACCTGGTCTAACTCAGCGGAAGGCCCATCCAGTTACTCTCAGTGTGGGAGCAGACCCGCTCGTGCATGGCTGCTGCGCTTCCCAAATCTCACAGAGCAGAAGGTCCCCCCGGCCTACCTGCTGCGCCGGCTCATCGAGCTCTTGCTCCAGATCTTCCAGGAGAGTGACGGCCTCCTCCGCGCTCTCCGGGCTGTGCTCCTGCACCCAGGCCCGGAGCTCCCGGGGCAGGATGGTCAGGAACTGCTCCAGCACCAGCAGCTCCAGGATCTGCTCCTTGGTGTGCAGCTCGGGCCGCAGCCACTCACAGCAGAGCACGCGGAGCTGGCTGAGGGCCTCCCGGGGGCCTGGGGTATCATGGTACCCAAACTGCCTGAAGCGCTGGCGGAACATCTCCAGGCTGGGAAGGTGCTTCCCTTTCTCCTCCTCCTCCTCCTCGACCTTCACAATCACAGGCCCCTGCTCTTGTGGAGTTCTAGGGCCCAGAACTGCGGCCATGCCCAGTACCTTGGTCATCATATAGGTACTCCAGAAACAGTGTCACTAAAATGGGGCTCTGCGTAGCAGGAGTACTGGTCCTTTGGGTTTCTGGTTCTTTAGGGCTACAGGTTATACCTATGAAAATATGGTTACCATAAAATTACCAAAAGAAAAAGTATGTATGCTTTTTGGTCTTTATAGCCACACCTTTAGCACAGGAAATTGTGGAAATTATGGCCACTGTAAAACTACCATATAACAATGACTGTCAAATATCTTTCTGGAGTCAGCTCAGGATATCCTATTTTGATTTGACTTTGCCTCCACTCTCTGAAAAAGTGCACTGTGGCTCAGCCCCACTCCTGCATATATGTCTGAAGAAAACGAAAACACTAATTCAAAAATATACATGCACCCCAATGTTCATAGCAGCATTATTTACAATTACCAAGATATGGAAGCAATCTAAGTGTCCATCAACAGATAAACAGATAAAGAAGATGTGGGGTGTGCACGTGTATACACACACACACACAAAATGGTAGACTAGTCAGCCATAAAAAAGAGTGAAATTTTGCCATCTGCAACAACATGGATGGACTTGGAGGATATGATGTTTAGTGAAAAGTCAGACAGAGAAAGACAAATACTGTATATTATCACTTATATGCAAAATCTAAAAAATAAAAAAAAAACTAGTGAATATAATAAAAAAGAAACAGACTCACAGATACAGAGAACAAACCAGTGGTTACCAGTAGGGTGAGAGAAGGAGGGAGGGGCGATATAGGGCTGGAAATTAAGAGGTACAACCCACTATGTATAAAAGAAATAAGCTACAAGGGTATACTGTACAGCAGAGGGAATATAGCCAATATTTTATAATAACTATAAATGGAGAATAATCTTTAAAAAAAATTGTGAATCACTATGTTGTACACTTGTAGCTTATATAATATAATATTGTACATCAAATATACCTCGATTTGAAAAAAAAAAAAAAAAAAAAAAGCACTGTGGCGTAAACTTAAAACTAAATTTAAATTAACTTTGCTCCAAAAACTGTTTCAGAATTTTACAACTCCTGAGATCTCAACAGGCCATCTACTGGCCAAATGAAGTCTGTCTAAACCTACAACTTTTAGCTTCAGCATTAAAAATTTAGCAGTCAAATGCCAGGGCTAGAACCGGGAATCATGTTAGAAGCCGGGAATTAACTGGCATATTTTTAAATGATTGAGCATAGTTCGTGATGTAATTTGAGCTTCACTTGACCCATTTTTTAGCAGGGCATACTCTTGTTTTAAAATGCCGTTTATGTTTAGCTTTCACAGAAAGACAAATGGAATGACAAGAGATTAGACTAAAAGTAACCTATGTTCTTTCAGAGGTATTGCTTTTGATGAGACACATACTGCTGAGAGGAAACTGAAGAAAAATTAAACCACAATAGACAATACAAACAAAAGATGTTTAAGAGTATTTTTTCTTTTAAGTTTTAAACATCTATATATTTGTCAGTTGATACATTAGAATATTGAAAACATCTACAGTAAATATAATTACTTCCATTTTCTTCATATGCCAAAAAAGTGAAATCCATTCACTCAACGTTTGCTGAATACCTGCCATGGGCTCGAAGCTAGGACTGCAGGGATGCCTAAGACAGATACACAATACAAGTCTCGGGATGCTAGCTGGGACTCCCCTCTACTGTACCCAAGTTCTGAAGCATCCTATGAGGTGCCAACAGGTATTCCAACACAGTGGACCAGCATCAGCACTGAACACTCGTTTAGGCTATCCTCTGCACCCAGTACACTACTGAAGCTCTCAAGTTCAGGATTACTTGAAAACTGAGCGGGGGTGGGGGGTGGGGGGTGGGGGTCGGAAGCACTGTCATCTAGTCTCTTAAAATAAAGGTATTAGCACCAAAATAACCTAAATATAGATGTAGCAGCGCTGGGAGCATTCCTTAGACATCCTTTCAAGTGGACCTCCTAAGTGTTGGAATAACTTTGTAACATAACTGGTTACAAAATTTCCCACTCTCTTCAGAGGAGGGCACCCCAAGAACAGGAAAGACTGCTCAGCTTCTGGGATCCAGCCTGGGAAACTCTGCAAGACACTAGGAGTTATAACCCAGCACAGGGGGCATTAAACAGTGAGTGTCCTGTATCATGTTCACATGGGATCTGTTCCCAGAAGTTGGCGAGTTCAAACTCACAGATGACACTATATCACACAATCGCCTCTGCAAAACACATACATAGTCATAATTAAAGAGGAAAGTTTCCCTAGATTTTGCTGCTGGGCAACTGGCTGGGCTGGCTCAACAGCTCAATGGTTTATTCTAGCACACCAGTTTTGCAGTGCCCACAATTCAAATTCATTCCTCAGCAAGGCCACAAACAAGCAGAGGGCTGGGTGCTTGGAGCCTTCTTCCTAACTGTACTCACTCTCTTTGGAGAGTTCATCCAGTCACGTGGCTTTAAGTACCATCTATATACTCAACAGCTGCCAACTTACCTGCAGCCTGGACCTCTCTTCTGAACTCCAGACTCACACAACAAACTACCCACTTGACGTTGCCACCAGCATGTCCAGTGGCATCTCAAGCTTAACACGCCTGAAACTGTACTTCCCATCTTTTCCCCAAAGCTGCTCATCTTAGTTAATGGCAACTCCACCGTTTTTTCCGGACCCAAAAAACCTGGGCACCCAACTCCTCCTTCACATTCTGCACACAATTCATGAGCAAATCTCTACAACTAAGAGACTCAGAGTTCGCTACCTCCAGCACTGCTGTCCCACCAGTCCATCATCTGTTGCCTGTTAAACACAAGCCAGATCACATCATTCCTCCGCTCACACCTTTCAAGGCTTTGTGTGTCATACAGAGTAAAAGCCAAAATCATCACGAGGCCAACAAGGTCTCAAAGATTTCAGCCCCTGTTGCCTCTCAGATTTCCTTGTCTGCCTCTAGCAAAGCCAGTATTGGTCATGACCTCACTGGTCATGTTGCGTTTGTCTAAAGGTTCATTTAGGGATGCCCTCAAGGTCTTAGCTTTCGAATTTTTCTTAATAAGGTGCTTATAAAATACAAAAGCATGTGAATAGAAAACAGGGGCTTCATTACTCACACTGTCTTCAACCACAGTGAACTATTTTAAGCTCGGTAGAATGTTTAGCACAAGAGGCCCATCAAGGAAAAGTTCATGGTCTTCTACAAGCAGAGGCCTTTGTTCTGTTCTGAGGTTTTTTCCACCCCTCTTTTATGCTGATTTCCCAAAGCTTATATGCCCTTATCGAAGCGCTCCAAATGTATTCTAGAACAAGATGAGGCATAAATAAACCAAATGATTACAGTCTAACAATTTAACACGACTTACCAATTAATGCTAGAATGCTTTTGACATACTCATTCTGTACCTGAAAACTCCTACAAAGGCAAACTTGATTAATTCATGAAGCACAGATTTCTACTGGTGGACAGTTCTAATTGTTACAGGTTTTCTTTAAACCGCACCAAATTCTGCATCACTTTTTATCTTCTTTCTTCACTGATCCTAGTTTGGTCCTAGACCAAAACTTATTTCTCCGTTGTAGGCTTCCAATACCTGAAAACAGTTGTCTTTTCTTCACAGTTCTTTCAACTGCTCCTTATATAAGAGGTTTCCAAGTACCTCACTCACCAGATCACTTTTCTCTTGACAAACTATTTATAAATAAATGGTCCTCTAAAAATGGGTTTCCAAACTGGAGCAGATCCCTGTTAACGTGCTTTCTAAACTGAACAAAGCCCTCCCTATTCCCTCCCTTGGAACAGACACTCCCCAGGACTTCTGAGGCCCAGTTTCTCACACGAGGTCCCCAACCCTCGGGCGAATTCTTATCAGTTAGCCTTGAATTCGGACCTCCTACTGAGAGCCAGGGAAAAAGAGAAAGCAGCCCCGCTCAGACTGACGGGCCGTTCGGCTCAGCGAGCGCAGAGAAAAACTGCCCTGGAACACGAAAGAGACCAACTTTTACTTTTTAACCCCCTAGGGGGGTTCGCGGGGGGGGCGGGAATGCTTTCAAGGGAGCAAACGCCTCCGCCGTCTGGGACTGGGCAGGGACTGGCGGCTCCTCCCACCACACTCCCAGGACCGGTCTGGGGAGTCCCCACAGGCCACAGCTGCCTAACCCACTCGTCCCTCCCCGCACCCTTCGGTGGACATTCCCGCTTCCGCCCGCCACGCGAACCGCGGACCGGTAGGCTCACCGTGAGTCAAACCCGCTCGGGCCGCTGGAACACCTCGACGCGCTCCGCCGCCGACGCAGCCGGAAGTGCGTCATAGCCCCGCCCGGGGAGAGCTGTGCGGGGCCGCAGAGGCCCCTCTAGGAAGTTGGGAGGTCTTTTTGGCATCTCGGTGTCTCGGGTACTCGGGAGGTCGAGGAGCGAAAGTGCCTAGTGGAGGCGCCCTCGCAACGTGAAAAGGCGGGGACCTCTTTCCCATTCCTTTTTTTTTTTTTTTTTTAACCAAGGAGGGGCCGACCAGATGAAGTCTTGGCGGTTTTCGCACCCCACCCCCGACGCCCTGGGCCAAGGAGAGGCGTGGGCTCGGCGCGGCGGCCTCGGTCCTCCTCGTGGACTTCAGAGGCCGGTTCCCCTGTGACCCTCGGGCCGGGCACCGCGTGAGAACTCGGTCCCCGTTTATGGACACAGAGCCCCACGCTTAGCCCACGAAGCCCGAGATTCAGTTATCACACTCAGATGTGTGCCCTTGGGGCTTTGCGGGTTAGAAACTTCCTGGGCAGAAATCTCTGAGGCCGCCTTCCAGAGGCTCCTGATGCTCCAGGACTTGGTACAGAGGTCCTTGCCTACCTTTTCCCCCGCCGCTGTTGATCAACTGCAGGTTACGGGACTGTAAGATTCTCAATGTTTTCGATCTCAGCCCCACCCCGTCCGGCCCTCATGAGTTTGCTTTTGCCTGGTCCCTCAAAAGGCACACATGTTGAGGGACAGCAACGTGCCTGCGTAGGGGATACCGTGTCAGAATGCACCATAAATTTGTAGAGATGAGACGTTTTTCCCTGATGTTTTCTATGATCATTTAAATTAAAAAAAAAAAAAAATTCAAAGACATACAAAAGATCAACAGTGAGTCCCCTATGTACCAACGGACCAGTTTCAACGGTTATCACACAGTCAGTCTTGTTTCATTCATTCCCCCACGCACTGGTCAGACGTCTAAGATGGGCCCCTTCTGGGTGGGACACGTTAAGAGGAGTGTTCAAAACCCAGTGATCATCCAGAAATGACGAAATCATCGGGAGGTGTGAGCTCTGAACACCATGCCATTCCACCTAGGAGAATCTGGAGAATTTTTCTTACCTTAGGTAGGAGAGGACAAGGGGAGAATGAGAGACAAAGCGGTCTTAGTTTTCAAATTTGTGAAGTGTCGTCACTTGAAAATGAAGTTTGTCTTCTGGGGCCCAGAGGACAGAACTAAGAGCAATGATTGGAAATGAAAGAAAAGTTCAATACAAGGAAGGACTTTCTAAGAGAGTTGCTCAAAAACGGCCACTTCCTGCATCATCTTGTGCTGCTTTGAAGTGGGAGAGCCCTGGGAATGGGGAGGACAGGAGTTTTGCAGAGTGAATTTTGGGGCTGGATGACCTACAGCTTGCCCCAGACTCCTGTTAGTTTTTCCCTTCACCTCCAGCCCCAATGGCCTTCGTTCACCATTACCACCCCCTCCACACACCTCCTCTAAGTACTTACTGTGGGCCCGTACTGTGTTAAGCACTTGGTTTCAATTCTTTATTGCCACATAAAAAACTACCCCCAAACTTAGTGCCTTAAACACCACAATTATCCTGACTTCTTCTAACTCAGAGGCAGTAAGGGGCTTAAAAGTATAGACTCTGAAGAAAGAGCCAAGTTTGAATCTTGATTTTCCCACATCTCACTTGTATGACACTGGAGAAGTTACTTTCCTGAGCCCATGTTTCCTGGTCTATAAAACAGAGATTTCACAGGGGTAAGTATTCTCAGGATTGTGTTTCAAAGGATTGATAAATTGAAGATAAATGTGTGTAGCAGATTGTTTCTAAAAATAGTCACATTATCTCCCATCCCACATGCTCTTTTGCAATGTGGCCAAGAGCTAGATAGAACAGAATCACTCGGGCTGAGGGGGAAACCAGAAACCTCAGAAACCTGCATAGTTCCACGAGCCACACGTGTTTCGTTGTTGTTGCTGTTGTTTGGTTTTTTGGCCGCACTGTGGGGCTGGCAGGATTGAACCCGTGCCCTCTGCAGTGAAAGCTCAGAGTCCGAACCACTGGACCGCCAGGGAATTCCTGAGCCACACATGTATCGATGCCTTGGCAGTGCTCTGTCCAACCTCTTAGACAAAAGGATCTTTGCCGAGTCATGCAACCAGTACGTTGTTATGTTGAGGCTTAAAGGAAATCCTTCCCGTTCCAAGCCCGTCGTTCTTTCTACAGCAAAGGGCCTAGAGTTGCAAAATACTGATGTCAAGAGAGACCTTAGGGAAAAGCTGGTTAAGCTCTTGTTTTCAGATGAAGAAACCCACCTGTGCCTTAAGAGGTCAGCTCCGAGGCACACTAGTGAGCTAATTAGTAGCAGAGCTGAGAGTAGAATCCAGATGCTCTAATTCAGTCCTGTGTCCTTACTATATCTCAGCAGACTAAAAAGATCCGTATGCTCCCATCCAAATCAGACTGTGGTAAAATAAGTTAACTTACGTGATCCATTATCATCTGTTGATATAACCATGGCCATATGACAAAACCACAAGAGAGCAGACGAAGGAAAAGTTAGCCATTGTGGCTGGTGGCTCTGCATTTCTTCTTCAGAACAGTTTTGACTTACAAGAACCTCATACTCTGCCAATGAATTCATTCAGCAAACACTAACCAAGAACCTACAATGTGTCAGCCATTGGGTTCAGGCACAAGGAGAAAATGAAACATGAAAAATACACGTAGTTCTTGGCAGATACGTAAACAAATAACTATGGACATGGTCCATAATAATACATGGTCCATGATAATACAGACGAGACCAATAAATGGTGACTAAGTGACATGTCATCTTGGGGGCACACAGTGTGATGTCTCCTAACATGCAAAGCTCTGTGGCAGGGAGTTTACTAGAGGACAGTTCCCGCCTTCTGGAGAATTCTACTTGCTAAAAGTTCTTTCAATTAAAGCAAACATCTAGGGGACTTCCCTGGTGGCGCAGTGGTTAAGAATCCGCCTGCCAATGCAGGGGACACGGGTTCAAGCCCTGGTCCGGGGGGATCGCACGTGCCCTGGAGCAACTAAGCCCGTGCACCACAACTACTGAGTCTGCGAGCCACAACTACTGAAGCCCGCGCGCCTAGAGCCCGTGCTCCGCAGCAAGAGAAACTACTGCAATGAGAAGCCCACGCACCGCAACAAAGGGAACCCCCCCCCCCCGCCGCTGCGACTAGAGAAGGCCCGCGTGCAGTAACGAAGACCCAACGCAGCAAAAAATAAATAAAATAAATAAAACAAACAAAAAGCAAACATCTGCCTTCTTGTAATTTCAACTCATTGATCTTAGTCTTTTTTTTTTTTTTTTTGGCTGCACCACGGGGCTTGGGGAATTTTAGGTCCCCGACCAGGGATTGAGCCCAGGCCCTCGGAAGTGGAAGCACGGAGTCTTAACCACTGGACCGCCAAGGAAGTCCCACATTGATCCTAGTCTTGATTGATCTTTTTCTCTCACAAAATGCATGTAGTTGTTCTTGTCAGTCCTTCAAAATATTTGGAAACTACCACGTGTGGCTGTCCCAAAGACCACCTACAACAGTCCTATGATCCTGTCTGAAAGTTGCTTCTGAATCTTGGAATGTGAAGTGTATGATGACCCTCTGAGGGTCCACCGTTCCTCATTTAAATAACCTCTATACTCTCCCACTTAACTTTCTCTGCATTGCTCGGTTTTCTTTTGTCTTTTTTTTTTAATTGGAGTATAATTGCTTTACAATGTTGTGTTAGTTTCTGCTGTACAACGAAGTCTTTGGTCTTGAAAGATTATTTGGTTTGCAAAAGAAAAAGACCCCGCTTGGTAGCAGAGGTCTGGAAGGGGAAAAGCTACGCTAGCTACTGCAGGTCTGGGCTCCCTCCCTCCTCTTCCAGCAGGGTGGTCAGTGGTTCTCTCTAAAAAGGTTGCTTTCTGGATCTTCCTCGCTCAGTCTCGCCATCACTTACTTTTGCTGCCATCACTATGCTTGGCCAGCAGAGGGCGATCAAACCTTGGTTTCTTTTAGAACAAGGCAAGCTCCTCACCCATCACAGCTCTGAAAACTTCCCTTTTTTCTTCCCACAGGGATTCCACCCGTACAGCCTGTTGGGAAGCTGCAAAGACATTCATCCAGCTAAAGAAAATGAAAAGAGAATAAAGGTGATGTAGTTACACAACCCCATAGCTTAGAGCTGGAGCGCTGTTGCTAAGGAGCCTTGGAGGACTTGAAGATGCAGCTTAATTATCCGGAAAATGGGCATAATAACCTGCTCTGAGAACTTTAAAGCGTTTGGATCACATGAGAGTGAACTAGCTTTGTAATTACCTGTACCAATAGTAAGGACATTTTCATCTTCAAAACTCTTGGCTACCATATTATTTCTGATCTCTGTTTTAATGTCAGCGCACTGCCCGCCCCCCCCCCCCCCGCCACGCCCTGCCCTAGGCTGTGGCTCTGCCCACCACAGATCCTTTTCTGTTGTTGTTGTCCTACCCCCTCTGGAGAGGGCCACTTGCCTTCTTGACAAGAGAGAGTACAGTTTCCCGCCAAGGCTTTTACAAGAGCAGGTTGCCGGCTTGTTCCCCGTTGTTGGTGGAAGAACCCAGAAAAAAATTGCATAATCTCTGAGTAGAAGGAGATCACCACGGGCATCTGGCCCAGCCCTCCCCCCCTTGCAAAACCCCTTCCTGCCCAGGACCCCTGGGTGTCATACCTGACCTGATTGGATGCAGACACCTGCTCTGGCTGGCTCTGCAATGAGGTTCCTTCTCCGAGCGTCTTCCACTAGGGCCGTTCCTTCTGGGTGTGCACCTTGGGCCCTGCTGAACCCTGGGAACACCAGTCATCTTCTTCTCAGGAGTTGTACGGTTATCACAACTCGCTAGCACAAGGCAGGCAAGTGTCTTGAGGAAGGGGTGCCTTTTTCTAATTTGCCCAAAGTCCTGGTAGCAGCTGGGAAGAGCTGGCTTTACTTATCTGCCTTACTCACTGCTGGACCTCTTTCTTTTTTATTATCCCTGACACCCAGCACACGGCCTGACAATAATGCTTGTTGAAAGGGATTTAGGTTGATTTCTTGGAGGCAGAACAAACTGAATGCCTCTTCTACATGACAGGCCTTTAGATACTTGAGGGCAGAGACCAAGTTCTCATGTGTTTTCTCCTCACCAAGCAAAACCCTTTATTGCACACCTGAGGTGGTTTTGGTTTTACCAGCCTGCGGTTGGTCTGTCTCTCTTTTAAAATGTGGAGTCCAGAACCAAACGCAGGGCGCATGATGACAGATAACCCAGGCGGGGGCGTGGGGGGGAGGCGTGCTAGCACGTGTGTGTTCAAGCATCTGGAGTGGAGGCCGTGCCAAAGACACCTGAGACTTGGAGGCAGTGGTGGTGGCTACTGGTGAAAGGATGTGTCGTTTGGGACAAGAAAGGCCTCTTAAACCTGTGCAATGATGCCCATGGCTCCAGAGAAATACCATTCCCCGGAGGATTTGGAACTGCAAGAGCTGAAGAAGGATTGGGGCAGGGGAAAGAACTGAGTAGGGATTCGTGCAGCTGGAGAGACTCAGAGGCCATGTGAAATTCTGTCCATAACATCTGGGACTGTCATGGGTCCCAAATTTTCACAAAGACCTGATTTCAAGGTAACGTCTTTTGGGGAGGGACTCATGGGATGGAGGACACTGCCAGCATGTTTCACTTAAAGAAGGGAGACTTTTGTGAGGGGTAAATTCATATTCAGAAAAGAGTGAGAGGTCCATGGGGGAAATAATAGCTAGTAGTTCTGGAACACGTAGGTCAGGCACTGCTGGAGCTGCCTGACATGTAACGGCTCATTTAATGCTTATAACGCTATGTCCATTTTGCAGATGAGGAAACTAAGACACAGCACGTAAGTGGTAGATGAAGGGTTTGATCCTGGGCACACCGGCTCCGGTGCCCGCGTGTGTAAGCACTATGCTAGGCCGCTCCATAAACGTAGTTGTGGGATCACACGGGTGGCGTATGCAGGTGGGAGGATAACTCAGCTCAGAAAGGACATGAAGTAGTGGAAAGAACCTGACTGCTGGAGTCAGACACGCCTCGCTTTGAATCCAGCTCTGCCACTCACGGGGTCAGCTGCTTCACGTTACGGGCCTCAGTGTCCACATCTGTGTCATGGGGCAACTGTCTCTACAAAGTTGATGAATGGATTAGAGAAAGCTCATGGTGGTTATTATTCAGGAGTGAAGGAGGGAGAGAGAGAGGAGTTGATGGGCGGTGCAATGCAAACAGCTGACAAGGTTTCAAGGAAACGTCAAACGCTCTAGAAAAGTAAGGGAGAATGAAGGCGAGAGAAAGGGCTCTGTCAAGAACACTGGGGACCTCCGACGGTGCCATCTAAGAGGCTGGGATGAGAGCCCAGTTACAAGGGAATTCCCTGGCGGTGCAGCGGTTAGGACTCCGTGCTTCCACTGCAGGGGGCACATCACTGGGGAACTAAGATCCTGCGTGCTGTACAACGTGGCCAAAAAATAAAAAAAAAAAACAAAACGCACAAAAAAGAGCTGAGTTCCAGGGGCTTTAAGAGGAAGGATATCAGCGGTGAAGAGATGAAAACAGCAGTTCTGGTCCACGTGGCAGAGGAATTTGGTAGCTAAAAGGAAGGGTCAAAGTCAAACCAAAGAGTTAAAAAATTTGCTTTTGCTCCTTAAAGCTACAAGTTTGTGCTTATTTAAATGGAGAACAGGCACTGAGGGGTGGGGAGGAGCCTGGAGGCGCTGGAGAGCAAGGCCACATCCCGCCGGCGGGCAGCAAGGGAGGGGCTCCCGGGAGCAGGGAGGACCAGCCAGCGAGGCATGGGGATGGCCTGAGGCCCCTGGGAGAGCACATCAAGGGGGGTCTGCGGAGAAAGGGTGAGGTGAGGCCATGGTGGGCCTGGGAGCGTGGGGAGCAGGGAACACCCGGACAGCGGCCCCAGTACTACGGCCGAGAGGAGGGTAGGCTAGCAGGGGCGAGGGCCATGGAGGGGCCATGTCTGCAGGTTTTCCCCAGGCAGCTTTCTGTAACTAAGGCACAGGAATGCAGGGAGGAGGAAGCTACCAGGGTTTGAACTGGACGCAGTGAAAGGCTGAGATGCTCTTGGAAGGTCACCTTGACCCTTACGACTCCTGGGGCTCTTCTCAACACTGGGGACGCTGGAGTCTCTGGTCCTCTCCACACGCAGCCGTTAATAAACTCAGGACCAGAATCTCTCACGGGGCCCGTCGTCCACAGCAGTGACCGAGTTCAATAATGCACTGGATTTCTTCCAGCTTCTGTCTAGCCTGCTGTTCTCTGGAATCATCTCCTAAAATAAATCATCTGCACGCGAGCCCCGGCCTCAGGTTCAGCTCTCAGGGAACCTAGGCTAAGATAGTTGGACAGGATAGGGTTTAGTACCCCTGAATTAAGATTTGGTTGTGATACCTAAGTACAAACACATTGCTTTTTCACATGTGCCACCTTTTACTTTAAAAAAAATTTGTTTATCTCACCATAGCCCTGGAAAGCAAGTGAGGCAGGGGTTAGTACTCCTTTAGGATAAGGAAACTGAAGAACAGAGGAAAACAGAACACTTTGCATTTCTCTCTGGTTTCTAAATAGGGTGGAAAAAAAAATCAATTATTTAAATGAGACAAAGTGAAAAAAAATCACATTGAGTTTGTTTCAGTAAGTTCTGCAAAAGCAAGGTTATCAGGTTGGAGTTCATAGTTTGAAGGTCTAAAATATCAACTTTACATGTTGCTCTTACTATCAGGATGTTCAATTTTTTAAGTCACATAAAGTGGTCAAAGGTTTTGTTTTTGTTATTGGAGTACAGTTGATTTACGATGTTGCGTTAGTTTCTGCTGTACAGCAAAGTGAATCAGTTATACATGTATCAACTCTTTTTTTTTTAGCTTCCTTCCCCATATAGGCCATTGAGTTCCCTGTGCTATATGGTAGGTACATATCAGTTATCTGTTTTATATATAGTAGTGTGTATATGTCAATCCCAGTCTCCAAAGGTTAGTTTAATGGTTCCATCCTGTGAAAAAATTATTTTGGGGGATCATTTAAAAGCAACTTTATTCCACGGTTTTTCATTATGTTGCCAAGAAGCTACCTAAGCGCTTGTGAAATTACCTAGAACATGTCATTTGGGTGAGGACTGTTTGTGTCACAGTCCTAGTTTTTGACTTTGAAATTATACTTTTTTCTTTACCCAAAACACACATTTTATGCAACCAAGGAAAACAAAAAACAAACATCGTAACTACTGCCACCTAGAGATGATAATTTATTGTTTTATCATGATCCTGAAGAGAAACAACATAAAGAGAATGTTTATTACAAATCCCCACAATTTCCTTCCCCACCTCGCTACTCTAAACTTTGTCAGACACCACTGGCCTCCTGAAATGGCCCACTGACTATGAACGCATTACCAATTTATTTTCCTGCCATTTCTCACGACTGAAACTTTAGTGCTCAAATGACTATTTTCAGTGGAGGAGTTTCCTAGCTTTAAAAAAAAAAAAAACCCCACTTTTCCTCTAAAATTCCATTATTTACTGAAAGAAGCCGTTCTAGAAATGTTAATGAGAATTTTAAATGAACAAATTCAATTAAAAAATCATTCACTGAACATCTACCAAGCATCTGGATGCTTCAAAGGTCAGGGAAATGAAAAGGCCAGGTATCAACAGCAATAACTTAATTCTGCGGATATACAAAGACAAGTCGGTTTCTTTTCGTCTAATTTATTCTACACTAAGAAACTAGGAACTGACAAAACAGGAAAGGTTTGTTTTATCCAGTCTACAGATAAACAAGACAATCAATGCCTGAGTTAGCTCTCTATATAGATTTAGGCTTATCGTGTCGACCTGGGTGTAATAACCTCTATTTAACTAAAAGTTAATAAAAATACTTATGTTCATGTGAAAATAACTGATTTTGCTTGCATATCCTGCCCCTTATCCCTAAATTCACAGACTTTTAGAACAAGATTTTCCTGTGCCGTCACAACCTGCTTCCTCGCTCGGCGGACTAAAAACTTTACTCTGTCAAGCGGCTGAAGTGGAGGCAGGGGGTGGGGAAGGCAGGCGAGCTCCGGCCCCCAGCACGCGCCCCCCAGTCTCTCTCCTCTCCCTCCGCAGGGCTCCTCCCCCACTCTTCCGCAGCTGGGAGTCCGGCCCCTGCAACCCTGCCCCCGCGCACTCTCCTTCCGAGCAAACCTGACCTTGTCGGGAGACTAAACAATAGCGACTCGGGCTGCCCGGTCCCTTCCCTGGACCAAAGGAACTTGAAACCTGCATCTGAAACTGGAATGAAATCCCAGCTTGAGCATCACCTTTCAATCCCTCACAGAACTTACTCTTTGTATCTTAACGCACTCGGCCTGACTGCTTAATGAGTGCTTGCTGAAGGGAGAAAATTTAATTTTAAGACCCATTAACTTTGCCGATTACCGTGTAATCTGAAGTGAGTCATGATTCTTTAGTAAATGGAGGTGAGAATCTCAACGATTAGAAGGACAACAAAACAAAAAACCTGTTAGACGGACAGCAGACCATTGTTCAGAAGTCAACCTAATGCCCACTTTACCTTCCACTGTTTTAGGACAAGAGAAAAACATGAGGTCTGTGGTATCCACTGTTAAAACAGAACCAGACAATATGAAACTACGTTCTCATGTTGAAGACATTCTGTATTATGAGATGTCCAAAATAGTTCCCAAACTTTTGTTTGACCTGCAGAATTGGAGATGGCTTAACCTCCCTATAACTTCAAGTTTGTTTTACAAAAGCTCTGAAAAGTAAAACAGATAATTTCATTTTTAGATATAATAAAAAATTAATTTGAATAGCAAAATAAGTAACTACTTTTCAATGTACAGTAGTGTGTCCATTCTAAAAACGAAACCTAAATGTTAGGGAAACTTTTCAAATAATACTTTTTATTATATTCTCCAGTAGTAGTTGAAATAAAAATCTACTCTAGCTTCTATGAAAAGATCTATTTATACCGCTTGACTTCTTTTCTCTGATTCTACGTTTCACTTTGCAATCTGCAGAGCTTCGCGTGGTTTCCCAGCTGGGGAACCACAGCCCCCTCCCTCAGTAGCTGGGGAACCACAGCCCCCCCTCCTCAGTATGTCTGAGAAGTTGTGCAGAGCGGGAGCCACAGACACACGGCTCCGCTGGTAAGCACTGCTGTCGCTGTGTGACTACGTTTTGATACTGTTACTCCAATTCACACGGGGACTCTTCCGTGAGGATGGTAGGATGCTAGCTTTAGATGAGGACGTCAGGACGACGAGACCCTGCAATAAAAGGTGATCAACTCCAGGATAAAAATCAGAAAAAAGTTCTTTCGCAGCTATGAATCTCCACAAGCCCTCTCTCCTCATAATCACCGGCCAGGGGAAGTGAGTGGGAGCAAGGAGGGTACACAGGAGACACAGCCGAGACGGGAATATTGCAAAAGGCTTCTCAAGCCTCCCTGCAATCCCAGGGACTGGATGCCTGTGTGCCTGTTTTCCAGGCAAGAGCCCCTCCTGGTGTTTTCCTATCCCAAGTTTTCTAAACACAGGAATTTAAGAGTTCGTGGAGGAAGCAGGGCTATGCTTCGCACCACTGGGTCAAGGTAAGTGGCCCCACTGGCCCTCCCAGGACATGCCCTCTTCTTGACTGATGGGGGGCAGACCTTCTCCCTCCCCCGACAAGCTCAGAGAACCCATGCTCCTTGCTTGAAATGCTGATCTGGCAGCTAAGCGGTCAACTTCCTGGCTTTGAAGAGGACACTCTCAGGAAGCTGCAGACTGTTCCACTTTAGTGCCCTAGTCGCCTGTCTCTCCTAGCGATTCCACTCATCTCCTAAGCTCTTGACTTGATAAGCACCAAACTATAAAGGTTTTTTTCTCGTTTTCCCCTTCCTCAGTTCTGCGAACTGACTTTTTGTCTATGACCACGTCAACTTCTTCACTACTCCAAAACTTTGCTCTTTTGGAGTGATGTGTTCTGGTCAAATAGATTAAAATAAAAATACATCATCTGTTTACAGGGAATATACAGAATAACAACAGGGGCTGGACGTACAAAACACAGACACTGACATTATGGTCATACAAAATATACAGAAGTACCCAACATTAACAATTTTTGTCAGAAGTTGTACATTTTGCTATTTCTTTAGCATTTCCCCACATTTTTTTTTCTTCTGTGGATCCTCTGGAGTTAAGATTGAGCTTCCTCTGCAGTGTTTCTGAAATTCAATACATGATTGGAACATACTGACGGAATTCATTTTCTGTCCAAAGCAATGAGTGCTACACATGAAAGTTTCCCTCACATATAATATTAATAAAGTTTATTTACAAGTGTGAGCTTTCTGATGCTAGGGGCTGAGATGTGATTAAAGGCTTTGCCATATTTATCACATTCAAGAGGTTCCTTCCTGGGATGACTTCTCTGACGCCAGGTAAGATGTGAATTGTCTGAGGTATCAAATGTGTCAACCTCTCTGTACATATTTAGCAGTTTCACTTTTATGCCTTTAATAAAATACTAAGTGCCTTCCATGTCAAGATGCCTCATACATCTGTAGTCTTAGGCTTTAGCCTGGCCTGCCAGGATGAAGTAGAAATAAATGCCCCACAACTTGAAGACTTTTACTTCTCTTCCTGGCAAGGTTAAGGTATATTTTTAAAAACCTCTCAAAAACTTCCACTGGGTCAACTACCTTGCTAACAGTTAACTAGAGTACTTAAACTGTTAACATACTTCAGTCAGTCGAGAACTTTCAAATACCATCCTGAGCACTAATTTAGATGTTGTAAGCCTTTTGGGCCACGACTCTATTACACTTTGCGCTGAAGAGCTGATAAATGAATGCAATGCGGATGGTTTTAATAAACAGTGATAGCCGGTTTTCTTCAGAAAACTTGTCTTCAAACAGCTGCTTCAAGGAGTCCATCTGCTGAGGATCTGGAGCAACGCGCGTGGCCATCCCACACAGTCAGTACGATGGCCCAGGAAACGGGAATTAAATGTGGGGCACAGGTTATAGCTAACTCCCATTAAAAAGAAATGATGGCTGAATCATGTCCGCATAAAAAAGCCAATGTGGGTGGACCTGACGAGCGTTCTTTCCCTGTTTACAACAGTCGGCGCTTCAATCGGTGTCCGGAGTTAAGCGCCTCACTGCTTCCAGTTGCTTCCTGGCAGCAAGAGCCTTAGCTCAAAAGCATCAGCAGTTTTCTATGGGACCACCACGATGTCTCACTCTTTGAAGAAAATTCCTAAAAGCTTTTCTTCTACCTTCCCTTACTATAAAAAGTTACTTAGGTGTGCTGTTCTGGAGTCTCTCTCCTGTTTTTCTTAAATTGGATGGATAGAATTACTCTGGTCACCAGCTGACTTCCTTAAAGTTCCCCCAGGCAACACTGATGCAACTGCTTAGGAGCTACCGGGAAGCTGGAGCGGCTCCAAGTTAGAGAGGGGCCAGAGAGAAAGTGCTGTTTGGCCCAAAGCTGAGGCCACAGCTGCCCCCACCTCCACGGCTCCCCGTGAAGTGACACTGTCTCACAGGCTGGGGATGTTGGCTAGCAAACCAGTGGCGAGCGACAGTTCTGGTTCTTGGCGGAAAACCTCAGACTCTGCGTGAGGGCCCCCCATTACGGGCTAGTCTTCACGTGTGCTCTTCGTCTAAGTCCCTGCGGGCTGTCCGCCGCCACCCGCGCGCTCTCACGGGCGGTTATCTCTACCCAAGGCCCTGCCCGATGACCTCCCGTGTGCGCGTCTGAAAATGGCCCGTCGCTGGCTTCTACGCAGAAGCCAGCGCACCCTTCTGCACCGACGATGGGAAAGACCAAAGTTTCATAACCTCACCTCAGTCTCTAGTGATGAGAAACAGAAAAGACATTGTGCCGTATGACTACAATACGACCAACCACATCCTAGCATGTTGGTGAGCTTCTCAGAGCAACAGACACGTTTAGTAATTGCCAGCTAACGACCTCAAATGTCTTCCCGAAGTTTCTGGAAGGTGTGGGAAACAACATGCTCCCTCCCATGTTCCTTTTTCTGAAAAGCAACAGAAATCACATCTTTTGAACTTTAAAGTTACAAATGATTCAGAAAGTGCCCAAATCACCATGTCGTTCAGCAACTGACTGAAGAAATTCTGGTTAAGATCTTTGCCATCTTTGCCTTAGTAAGTGTTCACATCGTCCTTTAAGATGACGGATGACAACAAAGTCGTCTGACACTTCACGGTGTTTACTCTCTGATCCGTGTCTAGATAGTCTATGCTGGTGGCTGACCAGCACCCTTCGTTTATATTTAGGACAAAAATAGCATGTGACCCTAGAGCTTTAGCCACACCTCGGGCTCACAAGCTGGGCCACGCGACCGTATTTCAGGTACTCGAGACTCACAGGCCTTGTCGTGAATGTATAAGCCCTGCGAGAAGTCGGGCCTAATGAGCACTTCTCACGTGGTCAGCACTGCGTCCAGGGCTGTCGGGGACATAAATATACCCCCCCCCCCCAACAAGAGGAGCCTCTCTTTTGGGGAGGGATGAAAACTTTCACACGTGGAACAACAAAAGATTCAAAGACAGTATGCAATCAAGTGCTAACCTGTGGAGAAACGCAGTTAGGAACGCGATAGTGCTTTAGGGCATTCGGGGATTTCGCAAAGGGAGAGAAGTGTTTTGAACCACGGTTGCCATTTCAGTAGGATTTATCTCAGTCATGAGGAGGGAACCATCTACATCTGCAGCCGTCCTTTGGAACTGTAGACTGGTGCACATGCCCTCTCTTTCAGGAAGAGATAGAAATCTTTGGTTTGATACTGACAGCGCAGTCCTAGATTTCTATAGCTTTGGTAGGCTACCAGCGACTGTACAGAACTTACTGTATATATTTAACTAGTTTGAGCAGCATGTGCCGATGTAGTTTTTGTTCAAACTGTCCCTCTTTTTGGAGAAATAAGGTTCAGCAAGACGTTGGCCAAGTAGGGCGTGTTTGCGGCAAGCAGGTTTTGAACCTCAGTGTCATTTTCACAGAGCCGATCTTAGTCTTTCAATTATGTACTATGGTTGCGGAGAGTTCAAGAGTGCCTTAAAGGGTCTCCTCATTACTGAAAAGCTTGACATTTTCCTGTGTGTGTGCTTCTATCCTGTGTGGAAATAGCATGTGGATTATCCATCCCTATGACTAGCATTTCCCTGCAGGGGCTGTGCAGGAGTTACACGCCCACAGACTAGGCAAAGGCAGAACACTGCTGATGTGACTGTAAGGATCCATAAGTGTGATTTTTTTTTTTAACCTGTTGAGGCTTTTTTTTCCCCTCCATGGGCACACATCTCTGAAATAATTCTAGAAACAAAAAGGGGAATGGCTTGTTGACAAATTCTCGCTTTACACACAGCTTTTCAGGAATGCTCCAAAAGCATCGAGGGAGGCAGGGCTGTACTCGGAGGCTCGCTCCCTGGTGTGGATTCTGTGATGCAGAGTGAGGGTCGAGCTCCGGGTGAAGGCCTTGCCGCACTTCGTGCACTTATAGGGCTTTTCTCGGGTGTGAATTCTCCGATGCAAAATAAGGTACGAGTTTCGGTTGAAAGCTTTTCCACATTCACTACATTCATAGGGCTTTTCCCCCGTGTGGATTCTCTGATGCTTAGTGAGGTCTGAGCTCTGGCTGAAGGCCTTCCCACACTCGTTACATTCGTAGGGTTTCTCCCCAGAGTGGATCCGCTGATGCAGAATGAGATTTGAACTGTGACTGAAGGCTTTGCCACACTCGTTACATTCATGAGGCTTCTCTCCTGTGTGGATTCGCTGATGCAGGACAAGGTTTGAGTTAAGACTGAAGGCTTTCCCACACTCACTACATTCATAGGGCTTTTCTCCGGTGTGGATTATTTTATGGCGAATAAGGCTTGAACTCCTTGTGAAGCATTTACCACATTCATCACATCTGTGGGACTTCGCTCCTGTCGGAACTTCTTCAGGGGTGTTGAAGTTTGAGCTCAGACTGAAACTTCTCCCCAGTCCTTTACCCTTTTCCCTTGGACCTCGCTCTCCTGTGCTGGGGTTTTTTTTTTCCTTGACTGTAGCTGGCCCCGGATCTCTCTTTTCTTTTCCAGTTTTCTCCTCAGGGTTTCGCTGCTGCCTTTCTACTACTCTGCCCTGCTGGTCACGTTTTTCTCCAAAATCTTTCTGGAATTTTCCTGTGGTCTCCCCATGTGATGCTGAGTCTTCTGCAATTTCAGCCTTTGAGGTGGACTCCTCATTCTCATTCCTGTTTTCACAACCTGACACAATAAATAAAAAATACAAATAGCATCTTTTTCTTCTGAATATGTGAGTTACTCAAGTGACACTGTTTTCCAGGAAGCTTCTACCTGCCTGCAAAATGACCTCACAATATTAACTGGAGATAAAATAGTAGAAAAACAAGGGAAAAAACACAAGGACAACAGGGAGTAGAACGGGGAAATGAGAGGGCAGGCAAAGCGTGGAAAGGACAACGGAGGGAGTGTGCAGAGGGAACAGAACCAGGCGAGGAAGGAAGGGCTGAGGAATTAAGGAACATAAGAGGTCACAACTCATGGTTCTATAATTTGGTCACTGGTAATTAATTTGAAAGAATAAATACACATTAAAAAAATCATGGCCCAGGGACTTCTCTGGTGGTCTGGTGGTTAAGACCCCATGCTTCCAATGCAGGGGGTGCGGCTTCAATCCCTGGTTGGGGACCTAAGAGCCCACATGCTGTGAGGCTAAAAAAAAAATTTTTTTTAAAAATCATGTTCCAGTACTAATTAAGAATTTATGAGTTAAAAAAAAGAACGGACAGGTCTTTCCTAGATAATGATAAGTGGTATTACCAGAAAGAAAGGAATGCAATTAATAAAAAAAAGAGCAAATACTCTGCCAATTCTGTGAGATTTTTATTGACAAGGTGATAGTTAACAGGCAAAACAAGGAGCAAAGAACCTGGCAGGTTACGCAGACCTTCAGACACAGAAACTAGTTTCTCTCCACCAGGGACAGCAGCACAGAGCTGACAGTGCTCAAGCAACAGGGATGAGGGTGAAGAAACTGGTTGGGGCATTAGTACATGTAACTGAAACCAGCACTAACAAACGACTGAGAACAAAGAGACTGAAAACAATTCTGGAGACAGCCCACAAAGGATGCAATATAAGACAAGATCTTACAAATGCAGAGCTGACCCTCTGATTTTAGCAATCTGCCTGTTAAAACACCGGAATATATTCTTACTGCGGACTGCTATATTCTGGGTGCCACCCTGTTTTTTAAGTATAGACTAAAAGTTGTTCAGTACAAAAACACTATTTTATGCATGTTTACATTTGTCTAGGAAAAAGTCAAACTATCCCAAATCTATTCTTTATTTACTTGGCCTTAAGAAACCTTTCCAAGTGAGTGTGCACTATCTCAACACAATCACTGAAGGTGAGTATCTAACCTCTGACTTGAATGATGAAATCACAATACTGACCTGATCATAAGGAAGAGGAAATTGGTCTACTTCATTTGAATTCCAAGCCTAGGTCCTTGATAATCTGGATAGTTTCCCGGCTGTTCCCAATGTTTGGTTTTGTTTTAAGTTAGCAAGGGGTGGGTACTACCTGGCTCACAAAAAGAGATCAGTTTTTTGCCTTAATTTTCACCTCATCCAAAGAGCAAGTACTAAGAAACAACAAAACCCCAGTTATCCCTACGGTTCAAAACAAAACTTGAGGTTTCTGTAGTAACATCCTTTCTTTGTAACTTCCCTTCAATCACCCTACCACTGCCCTCCCCAGGCAGAAGTCTTAGGAAGTGGCCTTCCCTATGACAGGACTGATGTGAGAGCCTCCTGCTCTCAGTACTGTCTCCCAGGGGTTAAGACCTAATAGAGACAAGTGGGACTGTTTGTCAACCGTGTCACCTTGTCTTATCTGGTTGATGCCTCTTGGAAGTTCTTTATTCTTACTACACATTCAGGAGGAGCCAGAGCTCTTCACAGAAGATCACCATTAGGTTTGGAATCTGGGAATCCTGACCATAAGGGTGGTACAGGTGCAAGTTCATGGAATTATACAGAGCTGTCGTGCAGCAGCACTCACAGGATGCAAGACTGAAGGCCCATGGCAGGATGCAGTGTAGGTTCAGGGACATGGTCCCAGGTTAGGATTAGATTGATGATCAATTCTCACCTGGCCCTCTATACTAGGAAATACAGACACGCCTCCTGACAAAAGCACTTAATTGTATCCACAGGGAATGAAGCAGAATCCTCAATGGTGACAGAGTAGTTGAAGAGGTGGGGATTCAGAACATAAAAGTATTTCTGCTTTCAAACAGCAAAAACTACCTAGAGGTAAAAGATCCACCTGGAATCAGGAAGTCCCAGTACCAGGCTTTTGGGATTAAAGAAACTCAAATTGTTCTCCTTCTCTATCTGGTCTGAAGAAAAGGGCTCAGTAGTCTCTAACACATCAGAGATCCCAGAACTAACAGAAAAAGAGGCAATACAATCTTATCAGACAATAATCCTGCAGCCATCTTACCCTGGGAAATCACGTTCCCATAATTCTCCTGCCTGGTGTCCCTATTCAGATTCCTCCGAGCCAGGTTCTGACATCCCCATTCCTCCAGGATGAGGGACACGGCCATGTCCTCGATCTTCACCATCGCCTGAAATAACACGAGACCCCCACGCTCAGTTCCCCCAAAGTCCAGGGACAGTCCCACTGCCCAAACCTGGAGTCAGGGACGGAGGTGACTGCAAACCTCCAGGATGCTGGGAAAGAAAAGGTGACCACGCCAGGCTCTAGTGGACAGGTGGGAGTGGGGCTACTCTGTGGGAAGGGACATCAAGAGCCAGTGTCCTGGTGACGACCGCTGGAAGAGCTCCAGGAAGAGGCAGATGCGAGGGATTCAGGAGGGCAGAGGGGCCCACAGCTCACCTGGGAATCTGCCGAGAACAGTGCAGATGCCATCGCCTGGTCTCGGGGACCCCCCTCGTGATGAGGGGCAGGAACGTGGGTGGCAGGGAGAGCTGAGGGAGGAGAAAGGAGCTGTGAGTGAAGCCAGCTCTGCTCTGGGCCTCCCCTCAAAGAAGGGCCCAGGGGCACCCTCTTTCCTGTACCAGCATGCCCAATGTTCAGTGTTTAACTACAGAACTGAGAACTACAGAGACTATAAACTGAGAACTACAGAGAATATAAGAAAGAAAAGGCATGATCTGTGTCTTCCCAAGACCTCTGTTCTTGAGCAGGAGTAACAAGGAGTCATAAAAGGGTCTTTAAAATCACCTGGTCCAACTCCTTCATTTTAAAGAAGGGGAAACCGAGGCCCCGAGAGGGGAAACAACTTGCCTAACGTCATCCTGTTAAGAGGGCAGAGCCAGAACTGGAACCCGGGTTCCTACTCTCAGCCACAGAAGTAGGTAACACTCAGCCCACATTCAAGCCTGGCTCATAATTTAATTTTCTCCAGTCCAACGAACAGCATACCAGGACTTCAGAATCCCATTCAGTTGTGGAAAATGCAACAGTTTTAAAAATCTTTAGTAGTAATATCTTGAAACACAGAGAAGGAAGGGGCTCTTCTTACTTCTGGGTAAGTTTCTGCCATTTTTTTGTCCCTCTGCTTTTCTCCCTCACTTAGCCACAGTTTTTGGATAAAATGCACAACACATGGTTCAAATGTCAGTGAGACATTTACAAATGTATAAAGGTCTGGTGGTTGACACTCATCTAATAAAAGACGTCTACAACACAGGATCACACTAACTGTGATGTGCAAGAAAAACTGGAAAAATTTTAAACAGCAAAATCAAAATCCTCCCTTGCCAAGTAACGTTAGGTCTTGAAATGTTACTGGTGAACAGATGACGTTACAGCTCTGCAAAGATACTAGAAAAACTAATTTGAAACAGAATTAGTAAACCTTGTAACTATTTCAGAATATACAGTGATAACATAAGCTGAAGCAAAGTGTCGAAAAAGATCGAGTCCCCAGCACTTTAACCCTCTGGGAGCTGGGAGACACTCTGGAAGAGGAGCAGCACACAGAGAAACTGAGAAAAAGTGCCTACGCCTCAATTCCTTCAAGAACTACTTACGGTGTAACAACTGTACGTTCCAGGGTCTGGAAAGCTGTTACTCTGGAAACCTGAAGCCCTAATCTGGCACTTAAAACCACGAAGCTCCTCCTCCATTTCCTGACTTCACCTGGTGGAGTGTGCAGAGAGCTCACAAACCCTACGAGGACCTAACGGGACTGGGCGGAGAGCGGTGGATAAACATCACAGCACACTGGTTGGCTCCCAAGGCTTTCTCCAGCTTACGAGCGCTGGCTATCCTGCAGAATGCACCGAAGACAATACTTCCTTAAGCTCTAACATTCCTATCCTGAATGTCATCATAAATAAACACACTGATTAAGGACTGTGCCTTTGTCAACTCTTGCTGAACAACCTACTTTTAGCATGTTATTTTTTTTCTTTTACTGATATTCTAGGTATCGACTTTGATTTTAAAATTGGATAAAAATATTGTTAATATTTCCCTCAAAGGAAAAAAAATTCAACTGATTTTTATTGACATGACCCTGAAGTGGTTTTTTTTCGCCTCATGTTCCTCAACCAAAAACAAAATATTTTTTCCATTCTTTGGAATTTTTCAAAGTAACCTAGAAATAGAGTGATGTTACACAGCATTTTATACATTTTAAATAAAATGAATTGATAAATGATCCTTTTAAAGATAATTTACGACACACTAGAGTGTTGGCTACATTTCATCTCTTCCTAGGACTTTCCTGTAAAAAAAAAAAAACAAACCTGCTAGACATCCAGAATACTAACAATTCAACAAATACTATAATGTCCACCCAAGTTCATTATGCACATTTCACTTACCTCCTTGGTAACATTATTTAACTCCTGAAATTGGTCTGTAAGTTATATTTCCTCTGATATTTAGTAATAACGACAATAGAAATAAACATGTTTCTCTTATTACAGGCATTTAGCAACAGAGGGCACCCCCATCCTGAAGAGTTTGCTTCTTTCCCCCTATGTGAAACCTTGCTTCTTACCTCGTGGTTGTAAGAGGCGGGGTTTCCGAGATGAATGCTTGAAATGGGACTGGGTGGCCTCATGAGGAAGGTCAAAGCTCGAGGACTCCTGTACTGGATCCAGAGGCACCATCCCCCTTGCGAGCATCTCAGGTCCATGAACTTGACCTGGGACCTGAGGACAAACAGGTTGGGCTTGTGGGTAAATCACCTTTTAAACAGGAATTTAAACAAACGAAAAAAGACAGTAAATATACCAGTGGCTGCAGGAAGGACAGGGCCAGAATACTTTTTAATATCCAAGCAGAACAGGATCAAAGCACCACGAGGACTATGAATATGAACCTTAAGTAACTTTCTCTCTGCTCCAGTCTCAAAGTCCACGTGCTGCTCACACATGACAGGTGTCCCCTCTTCTTACCTGCTGTCCTGATAAATCCAGCTCCAGATCTTCCAGAAGGGTCACAGCCTCCTCCCCACTATCGGGACGGTATTCCTGCAGCCAGACCTGGAGCTCCTTGGGCAGGATGGAAAGGAACTGCTCCAGCACCAGCAGCTCTAGGATCTGCTCCTTGGTGTTTATCTCTGGTCGCAGCCACTGGTGACAAAGTTCCTTCAGTCGACTCAGGGCCTCTCGAGGCCCAAAAGTGTTCTGGTAACAGAAGTGCCTGAACCGCTGGCGGAAGATCTCTGGGTCGGGAGGAGGAGACTCCTGCAGACTGGCATCCTGCCCCCACATGTGCTCTTCCTCATCTTCCTCTTCGACCTTCACTATCACGATGCCGTCCTTCTCCTGGGCAGCATGGGGGGACAGACCGGTGGCTTCCCTTGACTCAGCAGTCATCATTCAGGCTCAGGGACCTGACTTGATCCAAACAGGGTCTGTGCTCTCCTTTCTGTCCTGGGAAATGTCTTCTGATATCTGTTTCTGTACTATTCCTGAAGGAGTTTAAAAAAAAAAAAGAAGTTATTGGTACATTTATGAAAAGTGACCTGTGCTGTTAATACTTCATACAAGACTACACATCAAGGCATTAAAAATGCCTCTGGGGGCTTCCCTGATGGCGCAGTGGTTAAGAATCCGCCTGCCAACACAGGGGACATGGGTTCAAGCCCTGGTCTGGGAAGAACCCACGTGCCGCGGAGCAAATAAGCCCGTGCACCACAACTACTGAGCCCGCGAGCTACAACTACTGAGCCCGCGTGCAACAACTACTGAAGCCCGCGCGCCTAGAGCCTGTGATCCACAATAAGACAAGCCACCGTGATGAGAAGCCCGTGCACTGCAACAAAGAGTAGCTCCCGCTCGCCGCCACTAGAGAAAGCCCACGCACAGCAATGAAGATCCAACGCAGCCAATAAATAAATAAATAAATAAATTTTTAAAAATGCCTCTGAATAGCAAACAGGAAAAAAAAAAGCCTCCAGAGCCACACTGTTTTCCCTGTCACTTTAGATATTAAGGTTTGCAAACAAACTTCCAACTGGCAAATTCCCCCCTCAGTGTTTGCCTGAGCACCGTCCCTCCAGGAGGAGGGCAGGCTGTGACATCGTGTGTTTACACGCTAAGCCCAGCGAGAGGTGAATGTTAGTGGGGTGCCAGGCACCCGCTTCAGCAGCACGCTAGCCATCTTACCCCCTCCCACGACACCCCTGGAGCACCATCCCACAGATGACACGACTGCGGCTCGGATGGCTCATGTGATTTGCTCAGGAGCAGGAAGCTACCTACCTAGGAGAGTCAACACTCAAGCCACATTTGAAGGCCAGGACTTGCCAACCCACCGTCTAGTTATTTCTATTATTTTTATGGGTGCCTTGGTCAGTACAAAATGATCTACTTTGGACAGAGAAAGAAAATATCAGAATATCTATTTATATTTTAAAAGTGAGAAAAAATAAACCATATTTAATGTACAAATGGACACTACCAAGCTCACTTGGTCTAAATGCTGAACTGTCACATGTCCCACATGAGACAAGCGTGGAGGAGGTGAGCAAAATGGGTCAAATGATACAAACTTCCAGTTATGAAATAATTAAGTCCTGGGGATGTAATGTACAGCATGGTAACTACAGTTAATAATAATACTGTACTGCACATTTGAAAGTTGCTGAGAGTAGTTCTTAAAAATTCTCATCAAAAGAAAATAAAATGTAGAGGGCTTCCCTGGCGGCAAAGTGGTTAAGAATCCACCTGCCAATGCAGGGGACACGGGTTCAAGCCCTGGTCCGGGAAGATCCCACATGCCTCGGAGCAACTAAGCCCGTGCACCACAACTGAGCCTGCGCTCTAGAACCCGTGAGCCACAACTACTGAGCCTGTGCGCCTAGAGCCCGTGCTCCGCAACAAGAGAAGCCACCGCAATGAGAAGTCCATGCACCGCACCGAAGAGTAGCTCCCGCTCGCCGCAACTAGAGAAAGCCTGCATGCAGCAATGAAGACCCAATGCAGCCAAAAATAAATAATAAAATAAACAAAAAAAGAAAATGTAACTATGGTGACAGATGTTAACCAGACTTATTGTGGTGAACACTTCGGAATATACACAAATATTGAATTGTTATGTTGTACACCTGAAACCAATATAATGTTATATCTCAATTACATCTCAAAAAAAAGAGAGACAAGCAGCTTTAAAGATTCTTTCAGAGAAACTACAATTAGGGAAATACTAACGATACAAACACACACAAACAAGAAAACTGCACAGCAATTTTTTTTTTTTTTTTTTTTGCGGCACGCGGGCCTCTCACTGCTGCGGCCTCTCGCGTTGCGGGGCACAGGCTCCGGACGCGCAGGTCCAGCGGCCACGGCTCACGGGCCCAGCCGCTCCGCGGCACGCGGGACCCTCCCAGACCGGGGCACGAACCCGCGTCCCCCGCATCGGCAGGCGGACTCTCAACCACTGCGCCATCAGGGAAGCCCTTGCACAGCAACTTTTAACTCAGCCAAGTTAGAAGGTAAAAAAAAATGTGGAACTAAATCAAACTTAAGAAGTCAACCGATGGGCTTCCCTGGTGGCGCAGTGGTTGAGAATCCGCCTGCCGATGCAGAAGACACGGGTTCGTGCCCCGGTCCGGGAAGATCCCACATGCCGTGGAGCGGCTGAGCCCGTGAGCCACGGCTGCTGAGCCTGCGCGTCCGGAGCCTGTGCTCCGCAAAGGGAGAGGCCACAGCAGTGAGAGGCCCACGTACCACCAAAAAAAAAAAAAAAAAAAAAAAAAAAAAAACACAAACAAACAAACAAAAAAAAGAAGTCAACCGATAAGTGAGAAAGTAGCTGCTTAAAAAAAAAGTGTGAGGAAAGATCTATTATAAGAACAGATGTGTGTTGTTATATAATTTTAACTGCCAAAAATGATACTCAGTTTCCTGGAAAATCTTTATTATCTACACATTTAAAAAACTTGGAAATATTTCCTAATTAGTTTAAAAATCTTCCAAATGAGGATTTTTAGTGGGTCTTAAATCTGTTTGTTAAAATTATAAAACACCTTTTTTTAAAAAATTGGAGTATAACTGCTTTACAATGCTGTGTTAGTTTCTGCTGTACAACGAAGTGAATCAGCTATACGTATACATGTATCTCCTCCCTCTTGGACCTCCCTCCCCCCCACCCCACCCATCTAGGTCATCACAGAGCGCGAGCTGAGCTCCCTGTGCTGTACTGCAGGTTCCCACTAGCTACCTATTTTACACATGGTAATGTACTTATGTCAAACCTAATCTCCCAATTCATTCCACCCTTTATAAAACACCTTTTGATTAGTTTGTAAGAACAGGTGATTTAAGGGCATGGAAAATGGAAACGTACTAGCTGAATTTCAAGAAAAAACATTTAACATGGTTGGTGGATAGGATCAATCATGAGTTGCTAAGCAGAGGCAAATGTGTCGCTTCCATCTGAACTGACAAATCTTTGTGAAGCATCTTTTTTTTTCCACCTCTACAGCCATCAAAATTAAGCATCAAATTCAACTTTTAGAGACAGAGCATCCAATTGCTCTATAACAATGAGATAAGTCAAGAGTTTTAAATTAGCAAAGTATTTTTAATTACATGGCTCTCACTGAAAAATTATTAGTAATTTTGATGGAAAAATGATCATGTACATTGAAAGCACATAATTTTTTCTAGAATAGCACAACTTAATGTATTTTTTTAATTATACAAAACACTGGTACATGTATGTAATTTTTCTAAGTAGTTTTTACTGACAGGAACGTGTGACCAGAAAAGTTTGGAGATGACTGTTCTAATCGCAAAGAATATGATTTTAATCTGAGATTTATCACAGGATTAGTTTTTTCTCTCTCTTTCTTTGGTCCTTAATGAAAACCAGAAATCTTTATTGAAACAGCAGTCTATAATAACAATAAAGAATATTATATTCAAAAAGGCTTTCTACATAAATGTAAAAACAATGTGGGAATTAAGTCATTTCTCCAATGATTTTAAACTGGTAAAAGTCCTGTTGCAGACCATCTTCTAGCCCTTCCCATCCACTCCTTCAGACCTGTTTTGCACTCCACCCACCTTGCTGCAGGAAATGTACTGTTTTTCAACTTCAGAGCAGCAGCTTTACCTGGAAAGTCCTTACAGTTACGAGTATTCAATTTCCTAACCATTTCTGCAATCTACAGTATGCAAAGTGTCCTGCTAGACCGAGGGGAATAAAAAGATGAGAAGCACCATTCCTATTTTTACACAAATAATCACAGCACAAAGCAGATGTGCCAACAGTTGCAGGAGGTTACAGCCTGAGTGCTGGAGAAGCCCCGAGGAGTGACTGACGGCTACAAGGCAGCTTCCAGGAAACAGCCCCCCTGGAGCTGGGACCCTGAGAGGAAGAGGCAGTGAGTAGGGAGTCCAAGAGATCACTCCTTTGGCTAGCTTTCTCCCAGCTGGAGGCTAAATAATTCCTGTAAGGCTTAGCTCTTTATTTCATTCTGAAAAGTGAAAATAGAGCCTATCTCTTCCAGCTAGGCCTCCCAGAATTTTCTTCCACCACCCTAATCCAGGCTCCACATCTCCTGCCGAGACTAGGGCCTTAGCTCCATACAGTTTCTCTAGCGTCCACTTCTCCCCTTTCTAATACGAACACCATTATCAAGGTCAACTTAGTACTGCCAAAGTATGCTTCCGGTCATTCCCTCCTCCCCCTCAGTCACTGTCAATGAATCCCTGACATCTACCGATTCAGTGTTCCCACAACACACCCCACTGGACCTTTCCGCTCCCATTACTTTCCTCAGTCGTGATCCCCTACGTTTCCGTCTACCGGGCCCGTTACTGTTCTCCAAGCATAGGGTGCGACTCTGCATCTTCACCCCTTTGCTGGGACCAATCTCCCACCTTTATCCACCTCTACTGGCCAAATTTTCACTCACCCTTCAAGATGTACATTTTCTTCTGACATTCTGAATTAAATAAGATATCTTCCTCCTTTGAACGCCCTTGGTACTTTCTCTGTTCCTATCTTAGGCACTTCTACTCTCCTTGTATCATCATCACTTTAGTTGCAGTTCCTATCTCCACCTCCCAACTAAGCCCCTCAAGGACAAGGACTTTTGTTTACTTATCTTCTGGGGAACTGGGGAGACTGTTAAATGGCACAGAAGAAATAAGAACAACTCAGGGACTTGCCTGGTGGTCCAGTGGTTAAGACTCCGCGCTCCCAATGCAGGGGGCCCGGGTTCAATCCCTGGTCAGGGAACTAGATCCCACGTGCCACTACTAAGACCCAGCACAGCCAAATAAATAAATAAATATTTAAAAAAAGAAAAAGAAAAAGGAAAGGAAAAGAAAAAAACAACTCAAACCGTTACAGCTCCCCCTGCCGTCTTATTGCCTTTAGTGGCAATGAGTGATCAGACAGCCCACGAACATCTTATCAGCTAGGCGCAGAATCTCACCTTCCTTGACTCCTCTCTCCTTACATGCATTCAGTCTCCAAGCACCAGGGAGAAGTAATTCTTTGTTCATATTTATTTTTCTACCAAGCTCCGTGGAGGCCAGCATCCTCTCTTTGGTGCCCTGCCTTCATCCCCCGCCAGTTCACCTCCCACCTTTCTCTCAGATCTTCTTCCTAAAACTCTAGAGCCTTGCAGTCAACACTCCCCAGCACCTGGGCCCAGTTTCCCCATCAAGCTTCATTTCCCATGAATTTCTCTCCCTCCCCTGCATGAACCTTTTCCATCCAGCAAAATGAGTCTACTCAGTACTTCCTAAATACGTCTTGTATTTTGAACACCATCCTTTTCTCCCGTGATAATGCCTGGGATTTCCCTTCCAGTCTTCTCTGACTTTTCAAATCCTACTTATCCTTCAGAGCTAAGCTAAAATGCAACTTGCCCCTCATCTGTTCAAGAGGCCTCTAGTAGGCATTATAGGAAGAACCGATGTTAACTGAGTGCTTTCTCAGGCATTTCACACAACACCCTCAGGAGGTAGGTACCACTGTCGTCTCACTGTATAATGACAAAACTGAGGTTTACAGATGTTAAATAACATACCCAAGGTCACAGAGCAACTGAATGGTAGAGCGAGGATTTGAAATTAGGTCTGTGGGACCCCCTCAGTTCAAGCTCCAACCATCATACCAAACTAATTCTGTCCCAACGTGTGGGGTAAGGAAGGGCTTCTGTGGACACACGGATCCTTTCGAAGAGGAAGGCCTATGAAGGATGACCACTCAGGAATGGGCCTCACCTGCCATCCACTGTTTTCACTGGAGAGCTGCGTGACTAAGGAGACACGGCAGGAGATGCAAGTGGGAATCATCTAACCTCTAACCAGGTGGAACCTTCAAAAGAGACAACTGAGCAGAGCTAGTGCGGCATCTAGCCTGGTGTCAGAAATCTCATTCATGAAAATTCTGTTCCATCTTAGGCATTTAAGGAGACTAAAGGAAAGGAATCCTAATTTGTGCCCACACCTTAGCCAGTTTTGAAGAGTAGGATCCTCCTTGGGTCAGTGGGACTCAACAGGAAGGGATTCTGAGGAGGAAGTGAGACCTAAAGGGACAGAGATGAGGGCACGGTCACAGTCCCTCTTCCCCCAATTTCGACATGTACCCTCCCCACCCCAACATTTCTCTGCTCCTACTTTGGGCAGGAGGAAAGTCACAACAGTGGCAGAAGGGCTGGGTTTTATTTTAGGTTTCAGAGGATCTGCGCACACAATCTTTTCTCCTCTCTCTGAACTCTAAGCCCTAATGGTCTCCACCAAGCATTTGTTAGTCAAGTTCTTTCTCGGTAATTTAATTTTTCATGCTGTCTTCTTCGACTGGACTACTGTTAAGAGCAGGCGTCTTTGTACCTCTTAGATCTCTTAGTATGACCTCTTTGCAAGCACTAGTTTTTAAAAAATACTTGACTGAATGTGACTCTTTTTGGCCCATTCATACAGTATTCAAAGTTGCCCTCAAATTACAGGCATGGAAGAGTTTCACTAAGCTGCATTACCACTTAGCAGCTGATTTTAGGTTAGTTACTCTAAGTACAAATGTTTCTTCTCTGGGTTAAAAAACAGTATTTGTCTCACAGAGCTGCTGTGAGGATTATAGGAGTTAACACATATGAAGCACTTAAAACAGTCTCTGGCATTTAGTAGGCACTAGAGAAGTGTTTTAAATTTTTTCAATAAACTTAAGAGATGTAACTATACTTTCCAATTTTCAGCCTGCTTAAAAGATTAAGCAACAGGAGAAATCCTGTAATAGTGAAAGTAGCACAGGGTGGAACACCTGAATTCTAGTCTCCCATGAATAAGAGTGAGTCCCTCCCTGGGTGAGTTATTTAACCTCTTTGACATCCAGTATCCTTATCTGTCAAATTGGGGTGGGGTGGGGGAGGGAACAGAGGAGCCGAAAACTACCTCTAGGGTCCCTTTGAGCTGAAAACCATTCTGACACACTATCCGATTTAGATAAGATTACCCCGAGTACCTGGGTCTCCCCGAAGGTAAATACGAAAGATTTTCTTACAAAAAAGGCTTGGAGTTACAAGCTCAGTTTATTCCAAAGGCTATTTTCTAAACAGGCCAGTATCTTTTCCAGGGCACAGTCTTCAAAGTTTAAACTGCCTCCCACCCATTTCTGAACAGAGCTCTAAGATGTTTTTAAAACCTGAAAAAGCTACCTTTAAAAGACAACTAGCTACCCAAAGAATACTGATACTCAGAATGAAAAGGTGACATTTAACATAACACTCATCTGTATTTAGAAACAATAAGTTAGAAAAGATTTAAATGCTTAGATCAAGTAGGGAATCAGCAAAAGACTATGATATTAAGTAGCTAGCTTCCCTCAGCAAAAGACTGATATTAAGTAGCTAGCTTCCCTGTTTGTATTTTAAGATTGGTGAAAACTGCCTGAAATAATGAACAAACATCGTGCGTAGTAATTCAGAGATAATATAAACTTGGAGAAACATTCTGGGGCAAATGATCATTATAGTTCCCTAAGTAACAAAGCTATTTCTCCACACGTGGCTGGCAAATACAGTAACAGGGCTTTGCTGACTGGTTGCAATGAATCCACAATTCAATTCGACAACTATTTACTGACCACCTCCAATCCGCCTAGCAATGGTCTGTACAATAAATGCTTTCTTTGGTCCTAGGCCATGTAACAGCTGCTCTCTATAATGAAAGTATCTTATTGAGTACTGGAGGCACTGCAGGAAACGGAGGGCAGGGGGTCAGTGTCAGGCTGAACTGCAGCTGAATTTTTCAACTACATTGACCAAAGCAAATTATCTCAAAGTTGGAAGGGCCTTTGGAGAAAACCTAGTTAATTTGATTGATGACAAAACTGAGAGTTGGCGGAAGTGTCTTATCTTATCCAAGGTCACTGAGTCTCCTAATGGCCCCGCGAAATCTCCACAAATTCCTTTCACTCTTCACCCCTTCCAAGTCAGGCAGAATAACTGCTACCCAGAAATGGAAAATCCACTTCATCTACCGGACAGCTCGTTTTCAAAAGCCTTCGAAATAGTCCATAAAGCTGAAAGAGAGTGGGATGTACATATAATCTCTACTAGATCCAAATTTCTTCACCCACTCTGACTAGGTTTCAAAAGCTCTTTAATCACCGCTCGGGGGTTGGGGTGGGGTGCGGAGAAGCAGGTGATCTGGAAACACGTATGCGGCACCTTGAAACGTGCCCATTTCTCAGCCTTCCGCATGTTTCACCTCGAGGTCCTGCAAGGACCCCGAAAAAAGAAATCTCTCACTGGAATCAAAGCAAATGGCGACGAAAGCAGAGCAGAACATTCAGACAGGGGTCGGTTCGCCCGCGACCCGGTTCTCAGAAACGTCTAGCGACGATGACGACACTGCAGGAGAGGGGCCCGGAAGGGGCCAGCAGACGGCCTCCCAGGACCCCCGGTCAAGGGCCGTCGCCCCCTCCCCGCCTGGGCCCGCGGTGGGGAGGGGACGGCCGGGCCTGGGGCGGGGACGCGGGCACGGACTCGCGTCACGCTGTGCCCCGGCCGCCCGGAGGGGACCCCGGGGCCGCAGCTGCAGAGCCCACCCCAACGCACACACCCCTGCGGCCCCGCCCTGCCCCCCCAGAGGCCGGCCCCAAGTCTCACCGTGAGCCCCGGGAGCAGCCTGGGGGCGCTGGGCGAGCAAGGGGAGCTCACTCTGGGGCTCAGGCCGACCGAAGGGCGCCGCGCACGGATCTAGGCCCTCCTGACGCCTCGACACAGACACAATGAGTCACAAAGGCCGGAAGTGTGTCAGCACCTCGTCTTCCGGGACTGCGCCGCGCTTCCGGGTCCTCTCTAGGAGCGCGGGAGGTTTTGGCATCTCTGTTGCCGAACGCTGGACCCGTCCACTGCCCTGCAGTGGTCCAGTCTCCCGCATTGGGGTCTCCGCCCTCAGTCTGTGCGCCCCGTGTGAAGGCTGGGGACGAAGAAGTGATTCAGGCCTTTCGAGATACAAACAGACTGTCCAGTTCTGACACCAGTCCATCTGATAATTCGATTTCTCCTTTTTCATCTCGGGCAGTCCTTGTAGTAATTATAGTTATTACCAAGCAATAATAATACTTAATAATTGTATGTCTGTGGCAGAGGAGCTGAAAGAAGGGTGTACACAGAGGAAGGTCAAAGTGAAGCCAGCGGTGGCTGTTTTCACAAAACTGCCGTAGTAGTTTCTCTCGGGCCCTGAAGATGTCTGACAATTGAGTGGGTGGTTTTTTTTTTAAAAAAACGTAATTTATTTCTTTTTGGCTGTGTTGGGTCTTCGTTTCTGTGTGAGGGCTTTCTCTAGTTGTGGCGAGAGGGGGGCCACTCTTCATCGCGGTGCCCAGGCCTCACTATCGCGGCCTCTCTTGTTGCGGAGCACAGGCTCCAGACGCGCAGACTCAGTAGTTGTGGCTCACGGACCTAGTTGCTCAGCGGCATGTGGGATCTTCCCAGACCAGGGCTTGAACCCGTGTTCCCTGCATTGGCAGGCAGATTCGCAACCATTGCGCAACCAGGGAAGCCCAAGTGGGTGGTATTTTTAAATACTTGGCCTGTGGATGAAGGACGTCTTTGTACAACCAAGCTAGTTACAGGTTCTATGTTCTGCTCGTGTGACATATGCTATTATAGCGATTTGAAAGAAGTTTTCAGAATAGTAACAGACACTTTTGCCTTCAAGGTGATTTCACAACCTACAACAATTATGGCCTTCACCTGGCAAGATAAAGCAGAAATAATATTCTGCCTGCTGAGCAAGGGTGACCACAGGCTTTAATGTTCAGTCTCTCCCCAAACTTGGGGGAGAGACTGAACTTAATAGCTTGGTTGCATGACTCCTATTGCTTGGAGGAGATTACTTTTTAAAAAACATTTGAACACTAGAAGGCAATTACAGTATCATTAAATGAAAATTGCAAAATGGAGAAAAATAATCAGCTGTAATCCCTCCATCATAACCCAACTATGATGGTTTTAATGTATCCCTTTCCTATCTGTTTTCATATGTATATGTTTTTATTATTTTAAACATGGTTCAAAACTATGGTTGTATTGGATATGTGGCTGGTGTACTTGAAGCACCTGCCACATTCATATTGTGTGGCCACTTTTTGGACCAGAGCTGATGGGAACAGTTTTGGGCACTTGATGGAAGCATAGCTTATATGCTGAGGTCGTCTGGTCTGAGAGCTCTAATGAATGGGACAGTAGGGAACTAAAGCAACTAGATCTTTCTTGGGGAGTTCAAATGTGAGGCACACAGAAAACTGGGGTGAAGCAGAAATCAGTCAGCAGAAGGCATTAGATGACAGAAGCCACAAAGCCGTGGGTGTCATGGGTAAGCAGTGGTTTCAGTAGAGAAAACTCAACTGAGCTATAGAAACAAAGAGCAAGAGGGGCTGATGCACCACATGGCAGAGCTCACAGAAGGGAGCCCAGCCACCTAGTGCTGAGACCCCACAGCATAAGGGGGTGACAGCCTGAATAACCCTCAGGTCCCAAAGGTTTATTCTCTGCACCGCTTGACTTTGCTGCAGATGCTTTTGTATCCTGTCTCCCTACTTCCTCGTGTCCGTGTGTCCTTAGACTAAATCCCTTGCCAACAAAAGAGTCTCACTTTGTTCCTTGCCACAAAGAAAAGCCAGATGTGGTTGATGTGAAAAAATGCATGCTACTTAAAAAAGCTTACTATCATATCATTAACATTAAAAATTTTGCTACACAGAATGGATAATTATCATTTTAATAGCTGTATAGTATTCTGTCAAGCAGCTGTACCATTTATTTAATAATTCCTGTATTTCTAGACATGCTGAATACTTCAAAAGTTTCACTAGGTTAAGAAATATTTAAATGAAGATCTCTGTACAGATGTCTTTTGGATTATTTAAATAGGACAGATTCTGACAAGCAAGTTTACTGAGTTAAAAATATATATATATATACATATATATGTGTATATATATATATTACCATTATTTACAATTGCCAAGATATGGAAGCAACCTAAGAGTCCATCAACAGATGAATGGATTACAAAGATGTGGTGTGTGTATACAATGGAATATTACTCAGCCATAAAAAAGAATGAAATTTTTCCATTTGCAACAACGTGGATGGACTTGGAGGGTATTATGCTAAGTGAAATAAGTCAGACAGAGAAAGACAAATACCATATGATAGCACTTATATATGGACTCTAAAAAATACAACAGACTAGTGAATATAACAAAAGGAAACATTCACAGATATAGAAAACAAACTAGTGGATATCAGTGGGAGAGGGAAAGGGGAGGGGGAATATAGGTGGGGGAAGTAAGAGGTACAAACTCTTATGTATAAAATAAGCTACAAGGATATATTGTACAACACAGGGAATAGAGCCAATATTTTATAATAACTATAAATGGAGTATAGCCTGTAAAAATTGTGAATCACAGTTCCCCTGTAACTTATAAAATATTGTATATCAACTATACACTTCTATAAAAAATATGCATACAACCATATTTCTTCCCCAGAGGGGTTTAATTCTTATCTTTGTCCTGCAGCAAATCTACTTACACCAGAGGGGTGGCAAATGTCCTTCCATTGACCTTGCTTAATTTATTGGGTCACATCAGAGTTGTGGCAAAACTTATTTATTTATTCATAACCATTGATCATATAATATATATCAGGGATTATGCTTGACTTTGGAGGATACAAAAATGACATAGGACTGGTCTTTGAGAAGTTAAAAGTCTGGTGGGGGGATATTAGATCAATGCATGGGTCACCAAAATACAAAGTGAAATGATGTATATATCCAGAGCCATATAAATACACTTCTCTGTCCTGACTGCAGGTTTCCCAGGGCAGAATTAAGGGATCTGTGGGAACCCTCTTCCAAAGGTTACTCTCTGGTAGTAGAAAAAGAGGTTGTCTCTTGCATAGCACAGGGAACTCTACTCTGTACTCTGTAATGACCTATATGGGAATACAATCTAAAAAAGAGTGGATATATGTATGTGTATAACTGATTCACTTTGCTATAAACCTGAAACTAACACAACATTGTAAATCAACTCTACTTCAATAAAAATTAATTTAAAAAAAAAAGAAAAAGGGGTTGTCTCAAACCTGCTCCAAGGTCAGCTGTGACAAGGTCAGCTGTGACAAGGTCAGCTTCTCCTCCTGCTGCCCCTAAGTGCCACTGCCTTCTGTTGTCTACTCTGAGTCCCCTGGCTTGGAAAAGCCTCTTCTTCAGTTCCTGGACTTATGAAAGGTCCATAACACAAGACTGTTGTGCACCTGTGCCAGCGAGGCTGTGGGCAGGGCCAGGAAAGGAGCAGTCCCCACGTGAGGACCTTTCTCAGGTCGGCCACCTCTGTGCTGACGGAGGGCCTGGGCCTCACGCCTCCCCCCGCCCCCTGCCCCTGCATGGCACATCCTCTGTGACCCCAGCTGTCCCACTGTGTGTGGCCTCTGGCCTTCCCACCTGTCCCCTCTTGCTTCCTGTGGCTCCACAGAGAGAAAACCACCGGCAGCCAGCCTGCTATCTGGCCCTTGTCAGTGCGTCTGGGTGTAGTGGCTCTGTCCCTGAGCTGGGCTTCCCTCCAGCATGGTCGCCCCTTTCACCTGCTCTGTTACCTCTGATATGCTATGCAAACGTATTTCTGGATAAAATGCTGGGAAGAAAAAAGATTGTTGTGCACAATAGATTTAATCCTCAGTTTCTGAATCAATGAGGAAGATGATAACATGCAGATTGGAATCAAACTCAAGGTGAATATCCAACATTTGCAACCACTGCAGCCATTGGGAATTTATACCTGCCCAGCTCGCTAATGCTTAGCCTGCCCCCCCGCCCCCGCAGCACAAACTCTCTGCTTTACCCAGTTTCTCCCTCTCATCTTCTTCCTTCTAGGATTTTAACAATCTCTTGGAGCTTTTATTCTATTGAACATCGATGTCTCTTTATGTACGTCCATCCGCCCCACCCCCAAGTGCCCACAGGGGCCAGGCAGCCAGTGGCTGGGATAAATTTAATTGTTACCTGAGCTTGAAGCGGGACTGTGGGTGGCTGTCCATCTGTTGAGCACAGGCCCCGGCCAAGGGAGGCACTCATCTTCACGCCCCAGCTAAGACCCAGCACAGCCAAATCAATAAATACACAAATAAATAAATATTAGAAAAAATAACAACCCAGTATTGGTAGTTTAGGCAGGGGATGAATAGAGACCCAGCAGGGAGGAGAAGCTAACTCCTAAATGTGAGTCGGTATGAATGTTTGTCTATATGCATAGACATATATGCATATATATGAATGTTTGTCTATATGTCCATAGGCAAATGGACTTTGCAAGCTGTAAAACATGGTAGCACATTAGTTGTCACAGAAAAGTGGTCCCTGAAGGATGGATTGGTGAGAAAAGAGGGGAGACAGGATTTGACAGCGGCGGGAAAGACCAGGAGGTGAGGCCGGCCAGGTGCTGGAGCTGGGCTAAGTGGGGGCGGGAGCAGAGCTGAGAAGTTCCAGCTGACCTCACAGGTCAGAGCAACTTGGATGGAGCAGGGCAGCCGGACTTGAGGGACAGAGCTTGGAACTCAGGTAACGGCTTCAGGTAGACACGCACAGCTTTGAATGCAGGGGGACAAGCCCAAGAGGAGGCAGTGAGAAATGAACTTGGAGGAAAGCTTCAGTGGTCCTATAGCACGTTCCCCTGCCGCCATGATTCCGCTGGTGGTAGAAGAATGTGTATGTTCTGTGTCGTTTCACCTGGCTGGTCCACGTAAGGCTCTGTCTGGTGCCCGGGGAACGCCCCATTGGCGGTACCCATGGACAGACCCTGTGCTCTGTGTCCGGGCACAGTGCCCTGCAGCTCACACCGCCTTTGCTTTCCGCTAGGTCCCTGAGATGCAAGGCTCTCTCCCAGGAGCCACTGGAAGGACGTAACATATTAAAACAAGGTCTCCGCACACCTTGCTTTACAGCCAAGTGGGAGGCAGGGGACGGAGTAGAAAAAACTCATAACCTGCAGTCATTGGGCCTCTGCCTCTTGTTGGGTGAGTGGTTTCGTGCCAGTGACTTGACTCTCTAAGTGTCAGCTCCTCATCGGTAAAACAGGGATGATTTTGGCCACAGCTACCCACCTCCTCGCTGTCTTGAGGGTCATGTGAGACGGTGGAAATGACAATGCTTTGTCAACTGTACCTCGTGTGTGAAACACCACCATTCCTTGAGTGCTGAAAATGGCATTTCTCCCCACTTTGAAGGTCCTAGATGATTTATTTGGTGTGGGTATGAATTAAAGGGGAAAATAATTAGCACTGTTTTGAGAATTTTTCCCAAATCCGCCAGATTCACTCTCAAAGAAGAGACGAGAGCGTCTCCAAAAGACTGTGGTCAGGGGCCTGCCTTCTCCGAGGCCCTGAAACACAGACAGGGCCTGACCTGCGAAGGTCCCCCTCCCGCTTCCCCGCTCAGCCAGAGAACAGCCAGACGGCACTGCCACCTCCCTCCCTGTGCAAACATCTCTCACCCAGCCGAGTAAACAGGCCTCCCGGGTAGCGGCACCTCCGTGCTGCTTCTGTGTGATGTACCCCAGGAAACGAGGAGCCCTGGGCTCTGGACTTGGGTTCTGTTTTCAATCCGGGCCCCCGGGGGAATGGGGTCATCCGTCTTGGCTCCTTCTCTCTTTATGTAAACAGGGCTGGGGGCCCCTGTGGTTTGAGTACAGCCGGGCCCCTGCTCTCACTCCTCGCCGTGTAAACACATTACAAAGAATCTTTGTAACTGTCCAGAGGAAGGGAGCTTGAATCAGGAAGCGGGTGGTGGTAGAGATGGGGGTGGCTGCAGGGAGGGGGGAGAGGGGAGGTGGCGAAGAGGTGATACCCATCAATACTCCCTGTGCCGTGTGATGCAGAGAGGTCTGCTTTGCCCCGTGTCTGGCCATGGGAGGAGTGGGTCTGTCCCCTGCGGCAGAAACCAAGCGGGCTGTGAGAAAATGGGGGGAACAGACCTGATATCCTTCAGCCCTGACACCTTCCCTACTGTAGAATTTCAGGTGTGGTGAGAAAAAGAACGAAGACCTCCTCTTCCAGCAGTGCAGGGTAGAAGAAAGAATATCAGCTGGAGAGTCGAAAAAACAAACTCTATTCCTGCCTCCACCCTTAATGAGCTGTGTGCCTTTTGGATGGTGCCTTAACCTCTCTGAGTTTCCTTGTCCAGATAAATTAGAACTCTACTCTCTGCCATTTGTTGAGCCCCTTTGATGTGATGGGGGCTTTAGGGGGTATGTTATTTTATTAATCCACACAACTACCCAATGAGGTAGGGAATGATTTTCCCCATTTTAGAGATAAAGAAATTGAGGCTTAGCAGGTAGACCTGATTTGCCCCCAAAATGCACATTAAGAATCGGAAGATTGGGACTGACATAAACACACTGCTATATATAAAATAGGTAACTAATAAGGACCTACTGTAGAGCATAGGGAACCCTACTCAATGCTCTGTAATGACCTACATGGGAAAAGAATCTCAAACAGAGTGGATGTATGTGTATGTATAACTGATTCACTTTGCTGCACACCTGAAACGAACACAGCCTTGTAAATCAACTACAGTCCAATAAAAATTACCTAAAAAATAAAAAGAAGTGGCAGAAGCAGCTCTTCTCTCTGCCAAACCCCCATTTTGCCCCCGCGACTGAGGATTTCTTTCCTTGACAACTTGGAGGCTGAGCTAAGAAGGTCCTGGCCTACGGAAAACAATCTTTCTCGCCGGAGACAGAGGTTCTGACTCATAAGCTCAAGGCCTGGGAGTCAGGGCTCTGCCTCAGGGGCCTCGCCCTCCCCAGACCTCTCCTCTCACCGCATTCCTGTATCACCTTGGGTAAAATCCAGGCAAAGAGAACAATCAGCGACTTGTTCCAGCCGGGGTAGAACTTGGCAGGAACTCTCGGAAGCGCTGTCACCACCTTTTCCACTCCAAGGCAGTTTGTAAATGTCTACATTTCCATGGCACGTCTTGGAGGCTGCACGAGGGAGAGAGGACCGGTAACCCTTATACCTACAGGTAAAAATCGGCGCTGGGAGCATTGCTAAGGGGAGGAGTAAGAGAGGTTCAGAGCCCTTTGACAATAAACCCTCGACCATGATGTTCTAGGACTGGGATGGGCAAACTTCCACCACTGGACCAGCTGCGGCTTGCTCCATTTTTTGTAGAGCTAGCGACCTAAGAGTTTTATGTTTTTATTTTTATTTTTTAAAATTTTATTGGCGTATAGTTGATTTGCAATGTTGTCTTAGTTTCAGGTGTACAGCAGAGTGATTCAGTTATACGTATACATAGAGTCATTCTTTTTCAGATTCTTTTCCCATATACGTTATTATTATTATTATTATTTTTTGTGGTACGCGGGCCTCTCACTGCTGTGGCCTCTCCCGTCGCGGGGCACAGGCTCCCGACGTGCAGGCTCAGCGGCCACGGCTCACGGGCCCAGCCGCTCCGCGGCACGTGGGATCTTCCCGGACCGGGGCACGAACCCGCGTCCCGTGCATCGGCAGGCGGACTCTCAACCACTGCGCCACCAGGGAAGCCCCTCCCATATACGTTATTACAGAATATTGAATAGGGTTCCCTGTGCTGTACAGTAGGTCCTTGTTGGTCACCTATTTTATATATAGAATTTTATGTTTTTAAATGCTTGGGAAAACAATCAAAAGATCATTGTTCATGACGTGTGAAAATTATATTAAATTCAAATTTCAGCCCATAAATAAAGCGACTTTGGAAGGTAGCCACGCTTCTTCGTCTACACAGTTGCCTTTGCGCTAGGATGGCAGAGTTGAAGAGTTGTAATATCGACCACGTGGCCTGCAAAGCCTAAAATATTTGCTGTCTGGCCCTTTACAGAAGAAGTCTGCCATCTCCTGTCCTAGGAAAAACGATGTGCCTGGGGCAGGGGCTTGGGGGCAGGGTCTCACCATTCAGGAGGTAGATATTTATTTAACCCCTTGTTTTGGGTACAGCAGCCACACCTCAGCTGCGCCTGGTGGCCTCGATCCAGCTGGGTCTAGTTGGTAGCCTGAGGGGTACGGGCTCCCAGACCCACAGTGGGGGAGTGGCCTTGTCCTTCACCCCCTACCCTTCAAGGGTCAGGTCCTTTCCTCCCCGGGCATCCGGCGTGTTGGCGGCCCGGCTTGGACTCCTCAGGAGGGAGACTGTAGGGTTTTCCCCCGAAGAAACTGACCGAGAGACGAGATCGAGATGCTGACAGCTGGGAGTTGAGAGCAGCTCGCGGGGGACAAGGCCTGCCCACAGCCAGGGCCTTCCGGGCTCCCACAATGACATGTGAGTGGACGGCCGAGACACGTGAGCAAAGCCCCCACCTTGACGTCTGGTGAGGTGGAGAATTTCGGGGCTGATCGAGGAAGAGACGGGACCACAACGTGTCAGGATCACAGAACAGGCCTACTGGGTCAGGACTGCGTGAAAAGGACCTTACAGACAGCTGCAGGAGACCTTACGGGGGCAGCTGTGGCACCCAGAGGGGAAACAGGGCAAGGGAACTCCCAGGAGAGAGTGCGGTGGGGAGTTTCCAGGTCAGAGACGCCTGAAGGGCAAGAGCAGATTTGGGGTCTTTAATGGCCTCAGGGTTTGTCTTATCTAAGGTAAGCTGATGCTGAGTGCAGTTTTGCAAAGCGGGCAGGCTCAGGTGGCTAAAAATACCCTCCTTTGGGCTATATTTAAAGCAATCGGATGTGTGAGGATTTGAATTTAGCACTGGTGGGCTTGGAGCCTGCTGTGAAGAAGTAAAAAACACTGAGGTCATCTCTAGCCCATGAAATAACAGCAGCCACAACAAGAGAAAGACCAGGACACCATGGCAATGGAGGGAGCAGGAGAAAATCGTGAACGAGAGCCTCTGCTGTTAACGTCCTCAGAGATACGAGAAGAACTTGCAGGGCGCTCTATAAAAGGAACGCTCAGAAAACAAAAGGAGTATCTTTGAAACGGAAATTATTGGAGCAAAAATGGAAAATTCAACAGAAGAGAAGGTTAAGGAAATAGGACAGCAAACAGAACAAAAAAGACAGAGAAATTTTTTTAAATGAGTGGAAAATGAAAATGAGAGAAGCAACCCAGGAGGTCCCACGTCTGAATTTTAGGAATTTTGGAAGGAGAGAACAGAGGAAATGAAGTGGGGGAAATTATAAGTAAAAGAATTTAAGATAATTTCGCAGAAATAGAGAGCATGCCCACTGAATACTCAGCAAAATGAATGGGAAAGAAACAAACCATAGATGTGAAATGTTTGAGCCTAAAGATTTCCAGAAATCAAAAAGATTTCTCATATAAAGGGCGAAGAATCGGAATGTTCCTGGGTGGCTTAATCGCAATATTAGAAGTTAGGAGACAAAATTCCATGGGAAAATAATTTCCAAACTAGAATTTTATGCCCCAACTAAAAAAACAGAGTTTTCGTTAAAGGAGAGCAAAAAGACATTTTCAGATATGCAAGGTCTCAAAACATGAACTCCGACAGGCACTCTATCTCAGGATGCTTATAGAAGAGTGCGCTCCACCAAAATGAGGAGTCATCAGGAGAGAAAGGGGATCCAGAAGCAGGAAATCCAACATATGTGGGGTGGGGATGGTCCCAAGGTGACACCAGCACGGGACTGAGAAGCAGCCGGGTATTTCTGGGGCAGGAAGCGAGAGCTCCAGAATTTTTCTAAAGAGTAAAATACATGCCTGTATTCAGGTGATAAGTTGAACTGTTCTCAAAACAGAAAGAAAACATTTTAGCCCCAGTGGAAAAGGACTCCTTTGCATTTCTTAAAAAACGAAAAACATTTTTTTGCTGTCGTTGTTTTCAAAAAAACCAATCAAGTCCTTCTGTTTTTCCATGTCGTTTGTCATTTGTGCATCTATATGGATAATATGAAGAAGACAAAATTTGGGGTAAAGAATATTCCAGCATCTCTGGCTATCTCCAGAACGCAAGACCATACTACCCTCTTGTCTTAAACACTTCAGTTTTCCTCTTGAATATTGTGCAGCAAAACTCCCCCTAACGCATAGAGCCCATGGGTTTTCCAGATGGCTTGGGGCCTGTTCTATAATGTGAGCACAGTAGGAGCCTATATCTGGAGGATTTTAGTGAAAAGAGCCTGAGCTTTGAACCTGAACAGACTAGCCTCTGCCACTCTGCAGCTGATGTATTTTGGCAACTGTTCTGACTTTTAAAAATGATCCTGTGCTCGCTCCGGCAGCACATATACTAAAATTGGAACAATACAGAGAAGATTAGCATGGCCCCTGAGCAAGGATGACATGCAAATTCGTGAAGCATTCCATAGTTTTTGTGTATCACGGGATAAAGTAAATGAATGATTATACTGATTTCTTTGAGAACTGAGATTTTTAGCATGAGACAAAGAAAACATGTAAGATCGATGCAGTTAAACAAAAACACTATAGTCTTCAAGAAAAAAAAAAAAAGATCCTATCGTGACTACAAAGCATCTAGTACCATGGGTGGTTCCTAGAGATGCTTAATGCCTTGTGGCTGTGACATATGTTAATGTTCTGTAGTTTCCACAGTGCTTTCATCTGTCCTTTCTCATCGACTCTTCATTGAGATGGGAGGAGAGGTGGGAGGGCGAGTTTGAAGTCTCCACTTAAAAAAAAACCGACAAAACCAAGGCTCGGCACAGTCTAGTCCTCTGGGATGGACCCTTTGGTGGCGTAGCATTTCTCGTCACTGGGCAACGCTCTACCACAGACAGAGCCATTGAGAAGGGGACTTCCTTGAAAGATCATTCACCCCTCTTCCCGTCCTACCCTAGCAGCAGCAGAACCAGTGGTTGAGAACAGACTGTGATTACAGACCTGCTCCCAGAAAGAGGGTGTTTTGATGTTCCAAGTGGGACCAGGAGGGATAAGTGATGACAGGACAGAGTGGATCCAGGAAATGATGTTTTCCTATCCATTGCCCAAAGGAAATTGGAAAACGAGTGTGTATGAATCACCTCACTCCGGTAAATACGTTTACTACATACATGGGATAAGAAATATCAGGGCAGCCTGCAGAAGTAATAAGGACAAAGCCCCAAGCAAAGGATAGAGCTTTTATTTTTATTTTTTTTGCCTCTCACTGTTGTGGCCTCTCCCGCCGCGGAGCACAAGCTCCGGACGCGCAGACTCAGCGGCCATGGCTCACGGGCCCAGCTGCTCCGCGGCACGTGGGATCCTCCCGGACCGGGGCACGAACCCGTGTCCCCTGCATCGGCAGGCGGACTCTCAACCACTGCGCCACCAGGGAAGCCCCGCCCGAGCTTTTATTCTTAAGCAGGCTTAGAGTTCCTCTTTGAACATAACTAAGTAAACATTTGTGTTAAACCATGTCTTGAAAATGGTGAATGGGAAGGATTGTGCCAAGAATGCCATTTTAAACAAATTCAGACTTCTCGAGTCATTTAGAAATAACTTAAAAAGCTTCAGAGACTATTATAAGAACTGCCATGAAAGCAGGATTCCCATTTAATTGTCTGAGCAAATTATCTGTGTATATGAGACTTCTGTTTACTTTTTCTTTTAAAGGAAATGTACAGGACTTCCCTGGTGGCGCAGTGGTTAAGAATCCACTTTCTAAAGCAGGGGACACGGGTTCGAGCCCTGGTCCGGGAAGATCCCACATGTCGTGGAGCACCTAAGCCCGTGTGCCACAACTACTGAGCCTGTGCTCTAGAGCCCGCGAGCCACAACTACTGAGCCCATGCGCCACAACTACTGAAGCCCGCATGCCTAGAGCCCGTGCTCTGCAACAAGAGAAGCCACGGCAATAAGAAGCCCGCACAGCGCAACGAAGAGGAGTCCCCGCTCGCCACAACTAGAGAAAGCCTGGGTGCAGCAACGAAGACCCAACGCAGCCATAAATAAATAAATAAATAAAAGAAAAAGAAATGTACGGTGGAGCTAAGAAAGTTATGTTAGACTGTTTTCTGTAGGGCAAAGAACCCTGAAGGCGTCATTGTGTAAAGGATATTCATAATGTTGACCAAGTCAGAGAAAAATGAATTAAATTGTACACACACACACAGGCAGGTGTCATAAATTTTAGAAAGATTTCCATGCAGAATGATTAAAAGTGTTATTTCTGAAAATATTAGCAAAAGGTCAATAAATGGGGATTGAATGCAGAAAAATTATTTACAACAATTAATAAATATCCGAAGAGTAAAACACTAACATGTAAATGGTTATCTCTAACATATAACAATATATTCCAATAGTCCTGTTATAGACTGGCTTTTGGGAATTTGGAGCTTATTTTCCCAAATAAGCAGTGCTGTAGACATCAGTTATGCTCTCACAAAAGTTTAGGTAAAACATCATGTAGATAAAACCCTGTGTACCTGCAGTGAAAATGAGTAGAAATTCTAGCACAGAAGTACAAAAGGAAAACAATAAAATTGTGTTAGAAATGCTATATTAGTTTGCATGCTAGTGTTCGAGGATTACAGAACTACTGAAAAAAGAGATTACTTCTGGGGGGATTCTGAGTGAGGTATCTGGGCTTTCAAATAACTGAAGTGCTGGTGGCACCCATGTGATTTCACTTTAATACTTATGGCCTCCTCTTTTTTTTTTTTTTTTTTTTTTTTGCGGTACGCGGGCCTCTCCCTGCTGTGGCCTCTCCCGTCGCGGAGCACAGGCTCCGGACGCGCAGGCTCAGCGGCCATGGCTCACGGGCCCAGCCGCTCCGCGGCATGTGGGATCCTCCCGGACCGGGGCACGAACCCGTGTCCCCTGCATCGGCAGGCGGACTCTCAACCACTGCGCCACCAGGAAACCCCTTTTTTTTTTTTTTTTTTTTTTTTTTTTTTTTTTTAAACTGATGTATAATTGATTTACAAGGTTGTGTTAAGGACAGTGTGTCTTTTAAGGTAAAAGGCAAATGATGAAAGATAGGGGCCTGTTGCAGGGACGTAAAGAGGGAGCTTTTGCACCCTTGTGAAAGGGTGTGAGACGGCATAACTTAATGGTAAGCAGCGAGCGGCGGGAAAAGGCAGTGAGTCACGGTTCCCTGAGATGCCTCATCACACGTGTCCTTCCGCCTTAACTCCTGCGGTTCTGGTCAGCGTCTTCAGGAGTGGTGGATTCTAGGGGTGGGGTAGCGTGGGGGAGGGTGGAGCAAGAAGGAGGCAGGGTGCATCCAGCCACTGTACATACAGAACATCTGTAAACTGAACCCTCGTAACTTGAGGACTACCTGTATCGTGTATATTTCAATCACATCCACGCCACCCCATTTTTTCCCCCACATGGTTCCCCAATTTCTGATAATTGTGAGTCTCTGCAATAGAACCATGATTATCATCCATCACATCCCCTCCTGATAAATTAAGAAAAGTGTAGCTTGAGGCGTTACAAAAGGACCAGAAGAAATCAGTGACCAGATTGTTTACCTAGACTTTGCGTTTCTGGAATGTGAATAAGCGCATGCTCACTTGGTAAACAGAGGAACCATATTAGTATAAAGTGAAGCCCTTTTGTTTCATATAGAAGTTTTCTCAGTTTACTGTTTTGAGCTGCTAAAGCACCAGTGCCTGCAAGCAAAGCACATCAATGAAGCTGAACTCAGCAAGGTGCGGGGCAATCCAGAACAGTACTCGCCCCTTCTTTCCTCCTGTTAGCTCCGGTGGCCACATGCTCTATTTTGGAAAGGCTTATGCACACTTGTCCCTAATCTTTGTGTATTAGCCCATGTCTCCCTAACTCTATAGCCTCAAGCTTTCCTCACAGCCCTTCCGTCAAGCTACCTTCCCCTCTTATTTAAAAAAATTCCCCCGGTTTTACTGAGATATAATTGACATACAGTATTGTATTAGTTTCAGGTGTACAACACGATTGATAATATGTATATATTGTGAAATAACCACCACAATTACTTAATACCATCACCTCACATAGTTAAAAATTTTTTTTTCTTGTGATGCAGACTTTTAAGATCCACTCTCTTAGCAACTTTCAAATATATAACACAGTATTAACTATAGTCATTATGCTGTACGTTACATTTCCAGAATGTCTTGTAACTGAAAATTTGTACCTTTGGACCACTTTCACTATTTTTAGAAGAAATCTCTAGAGCAGGGATTTGTGGCCACACATTCTTTAATCTCCACTACCCAGTGCAGAATAAACATTTACCAGAATGGTATTGAAATATTTACCGCTCTCTGCAGTTCTCCCCACCCTTTCACCTTTAGGCTGTTGCACCAGCTCTATCCGGAATATCCTTGGCTGGTAGGGCAGTGCCACAGATCCAATTCTTACTCTCATTCGAATACCACCCCCGCCCCAACCCCACTTTGCAAAATCTGCAGGATTTGATCTCAGCCGCTGCAGCTCTTTATCGGTATCTCTCCATCTCTCGGTTTTCTCTCACATTATATCGACAACACTCGTCAGTTCCCTTGCTAGAGCGCCCAGCTCGGGAAATGCAAAAATGTAGTCTGATGTTTATTCCCCCTACACCCAGGCCAGTGCTCGGCTGATTAAGTGCATGTGGAAGAATAAAGAACATGCAAAGCCGAGGGATCCAGCGTGTGTTCTGCGGCTCAACAACCTCGACTTTCCACTGGGTCCTTTCAAAAGGAGTTTCTGTGGACTTGGGAGGGGGCGGGGGCGGCCTGAACTCCGCTGCCAGGCTGGCTCCAAGGAGGCCAGAACGAGGGGTCAAACCTCGGACCTAACCCCGCTCCCGCCCCAAGTCTCCGTAAGTCCCCCCGGGCTGGCTGGGAGCACAAAAGGAGGGCAACACCCAAAATGCGAGGGTAGGAAGGGAGACGTGGTGCCTGCAACTGGCCGCCGGGCCTTCTTGGGCCCCACAGGCCGAGACTGGCACCGCGTAACCCGGTAACCCACGCCTTCATCCTGGGGGCCTCAGAGCCACGCCTCACCGCGTACCCCAGCAGACGGGAGCGCGGAGAACTGATCCCCCGGGACGCCTTCGACTGCGGCACACAAAGGCCGGAAGTAAGTCGGCGTCAGCCTGGAGAGGCGTCCTCTCTAGGACCCAGGAGGCCCCACACCTCAGTGGTTCGCCAGACTCGCAGGTGGGGGGAGAGGACCAGGGCCAGATCAGGCAAGACCTGTCTCCCGGGGCGTGTGATCCACTCCAGGGGCAGCAAAGTGAATCGAAAGGAACAACTTGGAAATCAAATCCAGAACTTTTATGTGCAAGAGAAACTCCCCTTAAATGTATTCAGGCCTGTTTCAGCTAAGGGTTTGGAGCACAGTGGGTTATCATCCTAGCTCCCCGCAGACGAGGAGGAAACAACCTGGAGAAAGTTCTCCGTGGCTCAGGGCTCAGGGCCTCTCACTGACAGAGTGGGTCAGAACCCGGATCTGTGCCACCACAGTCAGTGCACTTTCTGCTGCCCGGGGCTGCCTCTCATCAGAAAGACTCAGTAGGGACAGGTGAGTGTCTTCAGTAAATGGTGTTGGGAAACTGGATTACCACCTGCAGAAGAATGAAACTGGACCCCTATCTTCTACCACTCACAAAAACTAACTTGAAATGGATTAAAAACTTAAATATAAGACCCAAAACCATAAAACTAATGAAGAAAACACAAGGAAAAAGCTCCTTGACATTGGTCTCGGCAACAATTTTTTTGAAGATGACAACAAAAGCACAAGCAACAAAAGCAAAGATAAATAAGTAGGATTGCATTAAAATAAAGAACTGCTCAGTTCTTTATTCTTTTTTGCAGAAAAAAGTCTGAAAAATGAAAAGGCAACCTATGGAAAGGAAGAAAATATTTGCAAACCATCTATCTGATAAAGAGTTACTATCCAAAATGTATAAGAAACTTATACAACTTAACATCAAAAACCTAATAATCTGTTTATTGTATAATGGACAGAGGACCTGAATAGACGTTTTTCCAAGGAAGACATAACAATTGCCAACGGGTACTTGAAGAGATGCTCAGTATCACCAATCATCCAGAAAGTGCAAATCAAAACGACAATGAGGAGCTTCCCTGTTGGCACAGTGGTTAAGAATCCGCCTGCCAATGCAGGGGACACGAGTTCAAGCCCTGGTCCGGGAAGATCCCACATGCCATGGAGCAACTAAGCCTGTGAGCCACAAATACTGAGCCTGCACTCTAGAGTTCGCGAGCCACAATTACTGAGCCCTCGTGCCACAACTACTGAAGCCCGCAAGCCTAGAGCCCATGCTCCGCAACAAGAGAATGAGAAGCCCGCGCACCACAACGAAGAGCAGCTCCCACTCGCCGCAACTAGAGAAAACCCGCACGCAGCAATGAAGACCCAATGCAGCCCCCCCCTCAAAAAAGACAATGAGATATTACCTCACATTTGTTATAATGGCTTTTATCAAAAAGACAAGAGATAACAAAAGCTGTTGAGGATGTAGAGAAAAGGGAACCTGGTGCATTGTTGATGGGAATATAAATTGGTACAATGACTATGGAGAACAGTATGAGGTTTTTCAAAAAATTAAAAATAGAACTATGATATGAGCCAGCAATCCCACTTCTGGGTAGATATCCAGAGGAAATTAAATTAGGATCTTAGAGAGATATCTGCATTCCTGTTCATTGCAGCATTATTTGCCATAGTAAAAATACCAAAACAACCTAAGTGTCCATCTAGGGATAAATGGATAAAGACGATGCGATATCTATCTTCTTCTGGTATATGGGATTATTCAGCTATGAGAAAGAAGGACATCCTGCCATTTTTGACAACATAGAGGGATCTTGAGGGCATTATGTTAAGTGAAGTTAAGTCAGACAAGAAGTCTCCGGGTCCAACAGCCAGTACTGGATTAAGCCAAGCTCTTCTGTTCCTTAGCAGAATGTCCTCAGGTTCATCCACGTTGCAGCATGAGTAAGGATTTCCTTCCTTTCTAAAGTTGAATAATGTTCCATCGTTTGGATAGATCACATTTTGTTTATCTGTTCACCCTTTGATGGACACTTGAGTTGTTTCCACCTCATCTTGACATTTAAGAGAGAAATGACGTGATCTTACCTGTGTTGTCAGAGCATCGAGCATGTTAGGAAAGGAGACAGACTTGTGAGGACTGTGAATAATTGATGGAGGTGCAGCAAGACAGGAGCAGTCTGCGGGAGAAAAGGGCCCGAGTCAGAGCATAATTTGGTGACATCTAGGCTGCCGGGGATGAAAGGGAGGGGACAGGAACCTTAGCTTGGGAGGTTGGGAGGAGAAACCCAGAGGTGAAGGAGCAGGAGGCGGGAGAAGACGAGGATGGTGAAGAGGGAAAGCAGCTTTGGTTTTCTTTGGGGGTGGGGTGGAGTGGGGAAGGTCCTGCTGGAATTGGGATTCGTGATTCTGAGACGTCTTCAGGACATCCAGGGGGCAATGCTGGGGAATAGATGTGAAAACGGAGTGAGATGATCCCATAATTATAAAAGGGATCAACAAATACAGTGGAAGAGAGATGCCCTCCTCTCTCCTCTCACCCAGGGCTCCCGGCCAAGCCCTGCAGGTTCCTAGAGCTGCAGGGAGAACCTCTGCGAGCCCGTTAGCTGGACACACAGCGCCCTCTCCTGGCGATAACTTGCAGCTGCAACTGAGCCTGCGCCCTAGGGCGGAAATGCCTTTCCCGCTGAGCCTCCGGAAAGCCGCAGCTGCGGCCCATTAGCCTAAGAAAGAACTGTGACTGATGGGTTTTAAGATCCTGCACGAGAGGATTGCGTGCTCAAGGGTCCAGAGAGGCTAACCGCCCCCTCAGCAGGTGCCGTGAGCCTCGGAGGCACTTGCGGGACAGCAAAGTGGAAATGGGAATCAATACGGAAGGGGCACAGAAAATAGAGGAAGGTTCATGCATTAATCGTGAAAGGCAAACCGAGTTATCAAAAAAAAAACCCTTCTGCATCTCAAAAGCTTAAAATAAAGGTGTGGGGCTTCCCTGGTGGCGCAGTGGTTAAGAGTCCGCCTGCCGATGCAGGGGACACGGGTTCGTGCCCCGGTCCGGGAGGATCCCACGTGCCGCGGAGCGGCTGGGCCCGTGAGCCGTGGCCGCTGAGCCTGCGCGTCCGGAGCCTGTGCTCCGCAACGGGAGAGGCCACAACAGTGAGAGGCCCGTGTACCGCAAAAATAATAAAATAAAATAAAGGTGCGTTTCTCACTTACTTCACAGTTAGTGGCCGAGATGTACGGCCCCCCCTAGATGTCAATCCCCCTCCCACAGCCTCCAGCACCAACCTTAACCTCCTACCCTGATACCCACACCGACCCAGGCACTGTGGACACTTATAAATGGAGCCACTGAGGAATCAGGAGAAATCCAGGCAACTTTGAAAAATGTGCCTATTCTCCGAGTCCTGTGTATCCCCCCACTTCCCACCCCCATTACAGACAGTTAGTCAAGGACTTTGGTCACTGTGGCTGGACTGTCTGCATAGCCCCGAATGGCGGGTTCACAGTTCTCTGTTTCCAAGGAGGTGATCACATGCCATCAGCAAAGAGGTGCTGTAGGCACCTGGCTCAGTGGCTCCTCCTTGAGAGGGGGAAAGAGTTGGACCCTAGATTCACCCTTGGTTCCCATCCTGCCTCTTCTACTTACTGCCTGAGTGGCCTTCACAAGTGATTCAACCTTTCTGAAACTTTGTTTCGTTGATAGTCACCTAACTCTCTTATTAGGTGTATAAATGCTTAGGATTTGATGAATTGACCCCTTTATAATACCGGAATGACCTCTTTATCCCTGGTAATATTTTTGCTATGAAACCTAATTTGATATTAATATAGTCCCTCAAGCTTTCTTTTTTTAAAAATTTATTTTACTTTATTTATTTTTGGCTGTGTTGGGCCTTCGTTGCTGTGCGCGGGCTTTCTCTAGTTGTGGCGAGCAGGGGCTACTCTTCGTTGCGGTGCACGGGCTTCTCATTGCGGTGGCTTCTCTTGTTGCGGAGCACGGGCTCTAGGTGCGTGGGCTTCAGTAGTTGTGGCACATGGTCTCAGTAGTTGTGGCTCGCGGGCTCTAGAGCACAGGATCAGTAGTTGTGGCGCACGGGTTTAGTTGCTCCGCGGCATGTGGGATCTTCCTGGACCAGGGCTCGAACCTGTGTTCCCTGCATTGGCAGGCAGACTCTCAACCAGTGTGCCACCAGGGAAGCCCCCAAGCTTTCTTTTGATTAATGTTAGCAAAGTATATTTTTCCATCCTTTTACTTTTAAACTATGTGTGAATTTATATTTAAAGTGAGTTATTGGCGGGACTTCCCTGGTGGCGCAGTGGATAAGACTGTGCACTCCCAGTCAGGGGGCCGGGGTTTGATCCCTGGTCAGGGAACTAGATCTCACATGTATGCTGCAACTAAGAGTTTGCATGCCACAACTGAGGAGCCTGAGTGTCGCAAGTAAGGAGCTGGCGAGCCGCAACTAAAGAGCCCTTGAGCTGCAACTAAGGAGCCCATATGCCGCAACTAAGACCCAGTACAACCAAATAAATAAATAAATACATATTTTTTAAAAATAAAGTGAGTTATTTGTACATAGCATATAGTTAGGTTTTGCTTTTCTACTCAGTCTGTCTCTCTGCCTATAAATTGGAGTGGGTTGACCATTTACACTTAATGTGGTTATTTATATGGTTAGATTTAAACCTCCCATTTTGCTATTTGTTTGCTATTTGTCTGATATGCTTTATTCCCTTTTCCTCCTTTTCTGCCTTCTTTTGGATGAATTGATCATATGTTTACATTTCTATTTTGTCTCCTTTGTTGCCTGTTAGCTACAATCCTTTTTTGACTATTTTATACTGTACATCTTCATCTTATCACAGTTTACCTTCAAGTGATATCAGACCATTTCACAACACAGTATAGGAATCTTGCAAAACATACTCCTCTTTCTCTCCTCCTGGCCTGTATGTAATATGGGGTCACAGCACACTCCACCATGCTCTCACCGCAGGTGCAGGTCTTTTCTTACCGAAGTCAGTCTATAAAGTCTGGAAAAGTAGAGGACACTTCCCCATTGCATTCCTTGCCTCATGGCCCCTTCCACACATCACTCCAGACTCCTGCCTCTGACATCACATCTCCCACTGTACTCTCTGACCTCCTGCCACCTTCTTATAACGAACCCTGTGACTTCATTGGGCACACCCAGACAATCCATGGAAATGTCCGCATCTGGAGATCCTTAACTTTTTTCCTTTTTTTTGGCCACACCTACCTAGTGGCATGCAGGATCTTAGTTCCCCAATCAGGGATTGAACCCGTGCCCCCTGCAGTGGAAGCGCGGAGTCCTAACCACTGGACCGCCAGGGAAGTCCCACGATATCCTTAACCACATTCGCAAAGTCCCTTTTTCATATAAGGCCACATTCATAGGTTCTGGGGATTGGGATGTGCATATCTTGGGGGGCATTACCCAGTCTACTCTAGGCGAGAAAAGGAGGCACATATGGCCCCCAAACATATGAAAAGTAGATCAACTTCATTAATATTCAGAAAAATGCAACTTAAAATAAAAAGGGCATGATCACAGAAAACTGTTAGGCATTGCCTTATAGGATGGGGTATATTCTATCTAACATTAGCCTACATTCTGGTAATTCCTCAAAGATGAAAACGCTAAAGAAAATCTTGCATGGGTGCAGATATAGAAATGTATGGGAAATGTGCATAACAATATTGATGAAATAGCAAAACCGAGAAACAACCCAAATATCATCAATATTAGAACATATAAATCATTGTGGTTTATCTAAACAATGAAGAACTACACAGCAGTGAAAATTAATGGACTTCAACTGCATGTGTGAGCATTACTTATATTCATACCCACGTTAACATGTATGAGTCTAAAAATATATAATACAGAGGCAAAAAGGAAATCACAGAACTGTATAATTCCACCACATATATAAAAAGTAAAAACAGGCAACATTAAAAACAGATTTTAAACAAAGTAGATACGTGTTAAAAGTATAAAAAAATAAAGGTATGATAAATATATATTTTAGGAAGATGGATACCCTGGAGGGTTGGGAGAAGGAGATTTTTAAAAGGGGCAAACACATCATTAAAAACTCTACAAATAACAAATGCTGGAGAGGGTGTGGAGAAAAGGGAACACTCCTGCACTGTTGGTGGGACTGTAAATTGGTGCAGCCACTATGGAAAACAGTATGGAAGTTTCTCAAGAAACTAAAAATAGAGCTACCATATGACCTATCAATTCCACTCCTGGGTATATAGTAAAAAAAAAAAAGAAAAAATGAAAACACTAATTAAAAAGATACATGTACCCCAATATTCATAGCAGTATTATTTACAATAGCCAAGTTATGGAAGCAATCTGAGTGTCCATTAACAGATGAATGGACAAAGAAAATGTCACACACACACACATACTCACACTATGGAATACTACTCAGCCATAAAAAAGAATAAGATTTTTGCCATCTGTAACAACATGGATGGACCTGGAGGGTATTATTCTAAGTGAAATAAGTCAGACAGAGAAAGACAAATACTGTGTGATATCACTTACATGTGGAATCTAAAAAATACAACAGGGCTTCCCTGGTGGCGCAGTGGTTGAGAATCCGCCTGCCGATGCAGGAGACACGGGTTCGTGCCCTGGTCCGGGAAGATCCCACATGCCGCGGAGCAACTAAGCCCGTGAGCCATGGCCGCTAGGCCTGCGCGTCCGGAGCCTGTGCTCCGCAACGGGAGAGGCCACAACAGTGAGAGGCCCGCATACCGCAAAAAAAAAAAAATAAAAAAATAAAAATAAAAAATAAAAAATAAAAAATACAACAAACTAGTGGATCTAACAAAAAGGAAACAGATTCACAGATATAGAGAAAAAACTAGTGGTTACCAGTGGGGAGAGGGAAGGGGCAGAGGGGCAAGAGAGGGGTAGGGGATTGAGAGGCACAAACTACTACATATAAAATAAATAATCTACAAGAATATATCTTACAACACAGGGAATATAGTCAATATTTTATAGTAACTATAAATGGAATATAACCTTTACAAGTTGTGAATCACTATGTTGTATAATATTGTACATCAACTATACCTCAATTTAAAAAAAAGAAAGAGAAAAAGAGACTTTACCCTTAGACAGTTCCCTAGTAGAAGAAATACTAAAGGTTGTACCTCAAGAAGAAAATTTAGTGCACCTATGTTCATAGCCCATTATTCACAATAGCCAAGAGGTGGAAACACCCCAACTGTCCATCAGTGGATGAATGGATCAAGAAGATGTGGCACATACATACACACCATGGAATATCATCTAACCCTAAAAAGGAATGAAGTTCTGACAGATGTTACAACATGCATGAACCTTGAAGAGATCATGCTAAGGAAAATAAGCCAGTCACAATGTTCTATGATTCCACTGATATGAGGGGTTTCAAGTAGTCAAATTCATAGAGACAGAAAATAGAATGATGATCGCCAGGGGCTGAGGGCAGGTAGAAATGGGTACAAAGTTTCAGTTTTGCAAGACGAAAGAGTTCTGGAAATCCACTGAACAACAACAGTGTGAATATATTTAACACTGCTAAAATGAACACAAAAATGGTTAAGACCACGGTCACCAAGGGAAAAAAAAAAGAGAGAGAGAAGGAGAAAAAGATTTAATCCGGAGGAAGGCATAAAATTGAAGAAGCAACACTGAGCAAAGAAACTGGTAAACATGTTGGTAAATCTAAATAAGAATTGAATTAAATATTGTCTGCAACGCAAGGAATGCATTAGAGGTGGACAAGTCTAGAAACAGCGACACTAGGGTGACATTTTGGTAATTCTGTCTTTTTTTTTTTGTAAATTTCTTTCTTTCTTTATTTTTGGCTGCATTGCGTCTTCATTGCTGCAAGCGGGGGCTACTCTTCAGTGCAGTGTGTGGGCTTCTCATTGCGGTGGCTTCTCTTGTTGTGGAGCACGGGCTCTAGAGCGCAGGCTCAGTAGTTGTGGCGCACGGGCTTAGTTGCTCCTCGGCATGTGGGATCTTCCCAGACCAGGGCTCGAACCCGTGTCCCCTGCACTGGCAGGTGGATTCTTAATCACTGCGCCACCAGGGAAGTCCTGGTAACTCAGTCTTGAACTAAGGCACCTTCTTAATTCATGGGGCAGAAATCTGTACAACTAGTAGAATGATAAGATGTGCTCAATGAAGGAGAAGTTGTCAGTGATGACACCTAAGTTTTTGCTTGGAATCCAGGGTTGATGGCATAGCTAGACATTAAGATGGAGAAAATGCCAACAGAGGACTTTTATTTTCTTGAGGGTATGAAATTATAGCGGATTTACCATCAAAAGGTCTTTAAAGGCTGGTAATTTGAAATATGATGAGGCTAGGAGTATGGTAGTGTTTAGGGGTCTGTTATCTGCAGCCAGATTGCTTTTTCAGATCCCATCTCCTTTACTTACTAGCTGGTCAACCTTTTACAAGTTACTTAACTTCTCTATTCTTCATTTCTCTCCTCTGTAAGAGGGCAGTAACAGTATTTAGTTCATGAAGTTGTTATGAAGTGTGAATTAATAACCATTTAGCACTTAGAATATCCATCATTTATTAAGCAACTAAATAAAATGTTGGTGTAACAAGATATTGGAAATTTGGACTGGGATTTCAAGAGGGAATATTCTAGAAAATACAACACATATGACATTCTAAAGTGGTTTGTTAGTCTAAAATGCAATATTTCAGAGGAAAACCAAATAAGTAAGTTATGTCATTCGAACTCTACACCCACGTCTAAGTTGTATACAATGGCAGAGTTGTTGGAAATCAGAGGGAGAGAGGGTTAACTCTGGAGGGACGCTGCCTTGGAAAGAGATGTGTTGTTAGTTCTCCCCAGGGGAAAGGGGTGAGGGTGCTGCCTCCTGTATCTCATGCCTAGCGACAGGGGCCCCAGTGTGTGGATTCCCGACTGATAAACCAAAAAGGCAGGAGATAGGACATCCAGCAGATGAATGGAAGGAGATGTGGCTGTGCTGGAAATGGCCTGTATGCCCAGAGTTTCCTGGCCCTAAGGACGCATCCATATGCATACTGCAGCCACTATGGAAAACAGTATGGAAGTTTCTCAAGAAACTAAAAATACAACTACCATATGACCTATCAGTTCCACTCCTGGGTATATAGTTTAAAACTGAATTCTCATAACAACCATGAGGGGGACTCATGGGGACAATGCTATCCGGATGAGTCTATTTTCTGGGGAAGAAGAGCTCTGTATGGTCTTCTGAGAGTGAGGGGAACCAGGTATGTAAGAGTTTGGGCTGAAGGGGGAGGGTTCGGCAGGGCAGCTTGGCGTTGAGGAGGGCTGCTGAGGAGGACAGAGAAGAAGACGGCAAACTGGGCTCGTAGCGTCATGGCATTTTGTCCAGAGGACAGAAGAATCTCTGAAGCCTGTCCTCGAGCACGGTCACCTCTCCCCGCGAGGGAGGCAGAAACCCAATGGAGCAATGACAAAGCGGAGTTGAATTTTGAATTTTGATCCAGTCACCTCGGGCTTTGGCCCAAACACCGTTACGTTTAACCAGTAGATTCTGCTGGGTTTTCTTCAAAGTATCCTCCTTTCCTAAGCTCGTTAGGTCTGAAGGACATCAGACTAGAGGAAGCCTTGACATTCGCTCTGTTCACTGGATCCCCAACAAGCCCCTTAACCTCACCTCACCTCAGTCTCACCACTGCGGTGGGGGCCCGGCCGACACACCTGTGAGCGCCTGGGGGGCCTGAAGCCAGAGAAAAGCAGACGGCCAGGCAGCGCGCACCCCTCCCGGGGGCTGCACTGATTTCACTCGGGTGACACTGGCAGTAGCAGCAGACCTAGCAGCCATCCCCTAGGGAGGCAATGGTTTTCAGAGGACTCGGGGCTCTGACTATTTCGCCTTTGGGAAGCAGGAGCAGGAGGGAGGGGGAGAGAGAGAGACAAAGACGGATCCTGGTCTCCCCGCAGGCAGGCCGAGAGTTCCTCTCCCCTCCAGCAGTACAGTGTTAGACCTGAACGGTCTCCGAGGGATCCCAGCTCGCCCAAGAACCGCCAAGAGTCGAGAGTCGCTGCAACACGCAAGAGGTTTATTAGGAGCCGGTGCACCGGGGTTCCTTGGTCCTCACGCAGGAGGCCGAAGAGGAACCCCCCCCCCCCAAGCGGAATCACATACATTTTATAGCTTTCATTTTTCATTATGCAAAGTGTGGATATAGCAAGGGTTTTTTTCTCATTGGTTTGTTTGTTCCGGACCGGAGTGGGGACTTGGCTCTAGTTCCTTGATTGGTTGGCTGTCGGATGCCTACTTTACATTTTCGTGTTTTTGTGGTGGGGGGTTGAGTCACATGAGTTATGGTTGGCTAGGGCGACCTTTAAACTCTGGCTTAATCATTCTTATCCCCCGCCATACTGGTTTGCTCGAGGTCTCATCCCCCGCCATACTTGTTTGCTCGGAACGGTTTCTGCCCAGGGGGGACATTCCAGTATCTTATTGCCAGCCGAAAAAGCTCAAAGCTCAAAAGTATCGATAGGGAAGTAGGGGTGTAAGTATAGTTAAGGCCCTACAACAGGAGGGGGGACAGAAGAGAAAGCCACAGCCACACTCACTCACTATGAATATTTTATAGATGATTCCGTTAACTGGGAAGAGGCGCCCTCAGGTCATGGTATTTGATCAGCCAGGTCCTAGGAGAGGAGCAGGGAAGCGTGCCTTGGTCACCGTTGCATCGGGAGTGAAGAGCTGGCCCGGCGCTCCTCCCACAGGACAGCGAGCGCCCACCGCTGTCCTCTGCTCCCTAACGGGATGTGCGGCGGGTTCCTGGGGCGGCTGCTGGTGGAGGGGAGCCGGCACTCCACCCCCGTGGGACGCCCCCCGCTTCCGGCGCTCCTGGGGTTCCGCCTCGTGCTGCTGGCCGCCAGCGGGACGGGCGTCCACGGCGACGAGCTGAGCGAGTGCATGTGGCACACGCAGCAGCTGGGCTGCAAGGCCGCCTGCCACGATGCCTTCCGCCCTCTCTCCCTGCTGCGCTTCTGGGCCTTCCAGGTCACCCTGGTGGCTGTCCCCGGGGCCCTCTACGTGGGTTTCACTCTGTATCATGTGATCTGGCACTGGAGGGGGGACTCTGAAAAGGTGAGGAAGGAAGAGGAGACCCTGATCCGCCAAGGGGAGAAAAGCCGAGATGCCTTGGGGCCTGGAAGCCCCGGGGTGCTCTGGGCCTACGTGGCACAGCTGGGGGTGCGACTGGCCCTTGAAGGGGCAGCCTTGGGGGGGGGCAGTACCATCTGTACGAGTTCAAGATGCCCAGCTCCTTTGCGTGTCGTCGAGAGCCTTGCCTTGGTAGTATAAGCTGCAGTCTGTCTCGCGCCCTCGGAGAAGACCATCTTCCTGAAGACCATGTCTGGGGTCACTGGGCTCTGTCTCTTGTTCACGCTTTTGGAGCTTGTGCTCCTGGGCCTGCGGAGATGGTGGAAGATGTGGAAGCACAAATCTCCCTCTTCTAACTACTTCCCAACTTCAGAGAGCGCCCAAAGACACAAGGAACCGACGGATAGCTTCCCAGTGGTGGAAATGAAAGAACAGTCTGGAGAAGCAGGTGAGAGGGGCACTGATGTCCCTCCTTCTACCTGTCCCTGATGTACGGGTCCTGGTGATCCCTCATGGCAAGTCTCTCACGCTCTGGGCAGTACAACTTCCACATGTTACGAAGTAGAAACCCAGGGTCTACGCAGATGTGTCCTGACCCATCCCACCCCATCGCCCAGCTGCGTCCTCATCAACCGGATGGCTCCTTCCGATGAACCAGGAGCCACGCGCTCAGTTGATTGTACCTCCTGCCCTTCCATTTAGGTCTCTTCCCACTTAGGAAAAGTCTCAGCTTCTGCTTGATCCTCTACTTTGCAGAAGTCTGAAGACACCTGGCTCACCTCTGTAGGAAACCCTATGACTGGATCTTCGTCCGAACATCTAGCGAGTGGGGGGTGTTTATCTCCGTGGTAAATTAAAGGCTGTTGGAGCATATCCAAGAGCCTTGGGGGGGGGGCACGGTGTCTGAAGCTTCTCCTTGGAGATCTCCTGCTTGTGCCTTCTCACCAGAATTCCCTGGTGTCAGCATCACAGTGTTCGTAGGCTTGGTTCCAGAGTCGGCCAGCAGAAACCTCCATAAAACTGTGCCTCTCTGTCCTGCGCAACAAATACTGACCACTGTTGCTGGCACTCCTGTTGCTGCGGACAATCCTCTTTCCTGTCTCAATGAGTCTGCTCCTCTTGCCTGCTGTCCACATTCTCTGCTCCCCCCACCTTTAAAATCCTGTAACCTATCAATGCACCCAGCCCTGCAACATAGGTCGTACTCAGAAACTCGGGCTTTCCAAGCGTATGTAACCCAAGGTCCTTTAATATATAGATTCAATGTATTCAAGCACTCAGCCACACTCTTCTGGAAGATTCCTGTGAATTCAGAGGCTCACATGCCCTGGACCACTGACAGCTCTGATTTCTGCTCAATCCTCGTCCTCTGCTTTGTACGTTGCAGCTGCTCCATTGTTTCACACGGGGGGGAGGGGCCAAGTCGTTACTGTGTAAACTCAAACTTCTCAATAGTACACGGAAAAGACAGCAGAGGTTTATTGCTGATTCAGGGCTAACAGTAAGGGACATTTATATCACAGTGTGATTCAGCAGGTGATCTAATGCTGAATATCAGGTTTCTCTTTTCTTGAGTCTCTCGGTCATTTCTGTCCAAAAGTATCCCAGCCTCCCACCTTTTCTGCAGAAACACGTCCCTTCTCAGTTCTTCCTTGCCCTCAAATTCTCAACAAAGAGCAGTTTCCAGGTTTGGTTGTCTCCTCTGAATCTCAAATGATCCCCAAGTAAATTAGGAAGGCTCATTCCTAAGGAAAGATACTCGATTCCCCAAAGACACTTTGGCAACAACTAGCAAAGTAACAGTTTTCTTTCTGCTACACAGTGTTTCATAAAGAATCCTGTATCTAGCATAGCCAGAGCCCAGCCAAGTGACCAAGGACAGAAAGAAAGCAAATGTCATCATTCGGAATTCCTCCTTGATGGTGTCCCTTTTAAAATAGCTTTATTTTAAAATTAATTTATTTATTTTAAATAAATTTATTTATTCATAGGTGCGTTGGGTCTTCGTTGCTGTGCGTGGGCTTTCTTTAGTTGCGGCGAGCGGGGTCTACTCTTTGCTGTGGTGCGCGGGCTTCTCATTGTGGTGGCTTCTCTTGTTGCGGAGCATGGGCTCTAGGCGCGCGGGCTTCAGTAGTTGTGGCTCACGGGCTTAGTTGCTCCGTGGCATGTGAGATCTTCCCAGACCAGGGCTCGAAACCATGTCCCCTGCATTGGCAGGTGGATTCTTAACTACTGCACCACCAGGGACGTCCCTAAAATAGCTTTATTGACATATGGTTCACACACCCTATAATTCACCCATTAAAAGTATATAATTCAATGGCTTTTAATAAATTTATTTATTTATGGCTGCGCTGGGTCTTTGTTGCTGCGCGCGGACTTTCTCTAGTTGCGGCGAGCAGAGGGTACTCTTCGTTGTGCGCGGGCTTCTCATTGCAGTGTCTCTTGCTGCGGAGCATGGGCTCTAGAGCGCAGGCTCTGTAGTTGTGGCACACGGGCTTAGCTGCTCCGTGGCATGTGGGATCTTCCCGGGCCAGGGCTCGAACCAGTGTCCCCTGCACTGGCAGGCGGATTCTTAACCACTGTGCCACCAGGGAAGCCCTCAATGGCTTTTAGTATAGTCAGAGTTGTGTATCCATTAACACAATTTTAGAACATTTTCAGCAATTCAAAAAGAAACCCTGGAGTACTTAGCTGTTACCCGCAAATCCCCACGCCCCCAAACATAAGCAACCACTAATCTACTTTCTGTCTCTACAAATTTTCCTAGGCTGGGCTTTTCATACAAATGGAATCATACAGTGTGTGGTCTTTTGTGACTGGCTTCTTTCACTTAGCATCATGTTACCAAGGTTCATCCATGTTGTAGCATGTATCAGTACCTCATTTCTTTTATGTTTTATGATTATTATTTCATTGTATGGCTATACCACATTTTATTTACTCATTTTTCAGCTGGACATTTGGATTGTTTCCACTTTGGGGCCACTATGAATAATGGTGCTGCGAACATTCATGTGCTAGTTTTTGTTTATGTTTTCAGTTCTCGTGGGTAAATACCGAGCAGTGAAATTGCTGGGGCATATGGTAACACTTTGTTTAAATTTTTGAGGAACTGCCAACCTTTTTCCCACAGCAGCTGTACTATTTACTATTTCACATTCCCAGCAGCAATGTACAAATGGATTCCAATTTAATCTGCATCCTTGCCAACACTTGGTATTTTCTGTTTTTATTTTTCTGTTTGTTTGATTTTTAAATTCCAGCCATCCTAGTGGGTGAAGTGATATTTCACTGTGGTTTTGATTTGCATTTCCCTAATGACTAATGATGTTGAGCATCTTTTCATGTGCTTATTGGCCATTTGTATAGCTTCTTTGGGGAAATGTCTACTCAAATCTTTGTCCATTTAAAAATTGGGTTGTTTGTATTTTTATTGTTGAGTTCTTCATATATTCTGGATACTAGATCCTTATCAGATTTAAGGATCTGATATTCCAAATATTTTCTCCCATTCAGTGGGTGGTCTTTCACTTTATTGAGTGTCCTTTGATGCACAAAAGGTTTTAATTTGGATGAAATCCAGTTTATCAATTTTTTCTTTTGTTGCTTATGATTTTGGTGTTATAGTTAAGAAACCATTGCCTAATCCATGACTATGAAGATTAGACCTGTTTCCTTCTAAAAATTTTATAGTTTTAGCTTTACATTTTGGTCTTTGATTTTGAATTGTTTTGTATATGGTATGAGATAAGGGTCCAACTTCATTCTTTTGCATGGAGATATCCAGTTGTCCCAGCACCATTGTTGAAAAGCCTATTTTCCCTACATATAATGGTTTTGGCACATTGTTGAAAATCAATTGCTTGTAGATGTATGGCATTGTTTTTGCACTCTCAATTCGATTCTATTGATCTACATGTCTATCCTTATAGCAGTACCATGTTTTGATTACTGCAGGTGTGAGTACTCCTAGTTTTTTCTTCTTTTTCAAGATTGTTTGGCCAATTGGGATCCCCTGAAATTCCATATGAATAAACTTGTAAATTAGGGAGCCTCAATATTTTCAGTAAAGAAGGATGTTCATTTCAGGAGTATGGCAGGATTGAAGACACAAAGACATTAAGGAGATACAGTTCAATACAAAGGCAGACATACAGATACATAGACACTCACACCACAGATACTCATGGCGAACATCAGTAACTGATAAGAGCACCTCATTCTGCTTGGTCCATATTTAAGACTCAGATTCCGTCTCTCTCTCTCTCTCTCTCTCTTTTTTTTCTCTTTTGGTCGCACCATGTGGCTTGCGAGACGTGGGAATCTTAGTTCCCCCAACAAGGGACCAGGGATCGAACCTGGGTCCCCTGCAGTGGTAGCACGGAGTCCTAACCCCTGGACTGCCAGGGAATGCCCTCAGATTCCTTCTCAAGATAGTATTCCAATGTACAAGGAAAACGTACAATGTACAACAGCTAACTGTTGTAAACATTTAAAGACATTCTGTGGAACTTTCACCAAAACCCCAAAATAGTGATCGCAGGAACCCCCTTTCCAAATCATTTAATCATACATTCAGTGACCACTTACAGAGCATATTACAGGAAAGGTGGTATCTGATTTTGGGACACAAGAAGAATTAAAAATTTTTTCATAAGAAAAGGAATAGGGCTTCCCTGGTGGCGCAGTGGTTGAGAATCCGCCTGCCAATGCAGGGGACACGGGTTCGTGCCCTGGTCCGGGAAGATCCCACATGCCGCGGAGCAACTAAGCCCGTGAGCCATGGCCGCTAGGCCTGCGCGTCCGGAGCCTGTGCTCCGCAATGGGAGAGGCCACAACAGTGAGATGCCCGCATACCGGGAAAAAAAAAAAAAAAAAAAAAAAAAAAAAAAAAAAAAAAGAAAAGGAATAGAGGGAAGAATAAGAAACCAAGCACCTCAGAAACACAAGATCAAAAATTCATTGACAAGGAACAGATAATTCCCTGAAACAGGCAAGCACACTGCTTGTTGAAAACCTCAATGGATGTGCCTTGGGATAGCAAAACGGTTGCCGTCTTCAAGTTGGGTATCAAAAGGCAATGCATCTGTGCTTCTGAATCTTAACTTAAAACACCTGATTTCCTTCCCACCGCTCTCCCGGTCCTATCAGGTTTTTCACAATGTCCTCAGAACAGCTACAGCTTCAGCTCCACTCTCCAGGTACTGCTCTCACACCCTGGTGTTGACCTCCTCAGGTAGGACAGTCAAGAACTGCTCCAGCAGCAGCAGCTACAGGATCTGCTCCTTCCCAGCATATAGGATGACAGCCGCTCACAGCAGATCACCCCCTCCTCCGCATTGAACCACCTAAAATACTGGTGGGAAGGCTCAAACCTGGGGAAGACCATCTAACCCTAGATTCTTTCCCCTAACTTAATTATTAGACCCTCTATCTGCACTGGGTGAGTGAGGCCCCCGCTCTAAGAATGGGCTTCCTCTACCTGGTGTGTCTCTTGTGCTGGGGAAGAAAGCGAGGGAAATCAGAGTGCAGAGTGATCAGACAGCTCCCCACTAGGTGGTGGGGCTAAACACTCCCTTCCCTGGTCGCCTCTTAGAAAACTGGCTCTCCAGTTCGCCTGAACCCTCGAACTCCAGGAGAGTTTGTGGGCTTCGAGTTTGTGGGCTTCGTGGGGGGAGCCAGAAATCCTGCCTTTCTAGAAACTCAACTAGACCTTGGGGTTGGAGGACAAGAACGGCTTCCTCTCCTGGAGAATGAGGCTGAAAGAAAAAGGAGAGACTTCAAGAAGAGCCAGCCTACGGGGCACGGCGCCTCCTTAACCCCACTCCAGGCCCGGCTGCGCCTCGTCCTTCTGGCCCTTCTGCCGCTAGGCCGCTGCCCGCCTGGAACGCCCTTCTGGGCAGAAGCTCGCCTAGGACCCCAGACCCTACATGTTCCGGAGCGGACGGCGAACAATGACCTCAACCGGCAAACCTGAAGGCCAGGCCAAGTTAATAAGCACCTCCCCATTTTGCTCCACCAGCGGCTGCTGCAGCTGCGCAGTCGTCGCATTCCGGCGCGTCCCCCAAACTACGGGCTCCTCGAGGCCTCTCTAGGCTTCCTGGGGGGGGACTTCCGCATCTCTACTGTTCGTCCAGTTGCAGCCCGCAGTCCCGTCACGCCTAACGCGCAGGCCTCGCGAGGAAACCCGGGGGTTCGCGGGGTCGACGCCCTTAGCACGCGTGGAGAAAGGCCTGCGTCCGGCGGTCGCGCGGCCCCGCTGGGTGCCGAACCCCGGAAGAGGCTGCACTTTTCCCTCCCGCCGGAGGCGGCGGCCGCGGGTCCGAAGGCCATCTCCCGCAGCCTGCAGACCCTCATCCAACCACGACTCCGGCTCTGGGGCCGAGGAGCAACATGGAGGCCGAGGACCTCCAGGAGGAGCTGACCTGCTCCATCTGCCTGGACTATTTCGAGGACCCGGTGTCCATCGAGTGCGGCCACAACTTCTGCCGCGGCTGCCTGCGCCGCAGCTGGGCGCCGAGCGGCAGCCCGGTCCCCTGCCCCGAGTGCCGGCAGCCGTCGGCGCCCGCCGCGATGCGGCCTAACTGGGCCCTGGCCCGGCTGACGGAGAGGATGCGGCGCCGGCGCCCGGGCCCCGCGCCCCACGGCCTGTGCGGCCGCCATTGGGAGCCGCTGCGCCTCTTCTGCGAGGACGATCAGCGGCTCGTGTGCTTGGTGTGCAGGGAGTCCCAGGAGCACCAGGCCCACACCATGGCCCCCGTCGACGAGGCCTTCGCGAGCTACCGGGTGAGCCGGCCCTTAACGGGGCTGCCGGTATTGCCTGGGAACGTTTAGTGTTCACATTGGAAGCATGAATCCCCACCTACCCCCACCAGGCTCAGAAGAGTTAGGCGACTCACGGATCTCAGAGCTGGAGTTAAAACTGGGATTGGGAGGGCCGGTGCAAGGCTCAGTCATCACTGCAGAATTTTCAAGGGACTGGCCTCCGGGAGCTCCTAATTGAAGACGGTTATCCTGAGAGGTTATACACCAGTGCTGTCCAATAGAAACAAAAATACGAGCCACATATATTATTAAAATTTTTTCTAGTGGTAAAAAGAAACAGGTGATGTTAATTTTAATAATTTATGTAACCCAATTATCAAAAATATTCAACATTGATTTTTTTTCCTTAAAGCTCGTTCTGTTTCATCTTTATTGTGAAAATGAAACAAAATATAATCAGAAAATGGAGAACTCAGGTTCTTCTTACAGCTGTTCCCTGACTTGGGTGGGCACAGATAGTGTGATTTCACATATATATACATTGTGGAGTATAGTTGCTTTACAATGTTGTGTTAGGTTCTGCTGTGCAGCAAAGTGAATCCGCTATACGTATACAACTGTCCCCTCGTTTTTTGGATTTCTTTCCCATTTAGGTCACCACAGAGCACCGATTAGGGTTCCCTGTGCTATACAGTAGGTTCTCATTAGTCATTTTATACAGAGTAGTGTATATATGTCAGTTTCTGTCTCCCAGTTCATCCCACCCCCCTTTCCCCCTTGGTATCCATACGTTTGTTCTCTACGTCTTTGTCTCTATTTCTGCTTTGAAAATAAGTTCATCTATACTATTTTTCTAGATTCCACATGTATGCAATAATATATGATATTTATTTTTTTCTTTCTGACTTACTTCACTCTGTATGTCAGTCTCTGGGTCCATCCATGCCTCTGCAAATGGCACAATTTCGTTCCTTTTTATGGCTGAGTAATAGTCCATTGTACATATGTACCACATCTTCTTTATCCATTCCTCTGTTGATGGACATTTAGGTTGCTTCCATGCTCTGGCTGCTGTAAATAGTGCTGCAATGAACATTCATTCAACATTGATTGATATAAAAAGTTATCAATGAGATATTTTACCTTTTTTTTCATCATGATAGGTCTTTGAAATCTGTGTACTTTACATTTACACACATCAGTTCAGACTATCCACATTTCAGGAGCTCACGTGGCTAATAGATGCTGTATTGGACAGTACGGGTTTATACCTACAGATGTCGTAGACAACTAATGATTTGGGGAAAACCTGGCTTACAGGGATGTCTGGATTTTACTAGCTTCCTTCATCAATTGGGAAAATCACTTAATGTTTGAATTTGGAGATTATCTGTTCTGCCTTATCTTATGGGTTAAGAAGCTTCAGTCAAATAAATTGGTTTATCATACTCTGGTCCAGCCACACTGGCCTTCTTGCTTTTGTTTCAAGCCTGTTCACTCTCTCTCTACTCATACCTTCCATCCTTTAGATCCTTTTAGACTTTAGCTTGAAGACCTTCCTTGATCATCCTTTCCAGAGTAGCCCCACCCCCTTCCATTACTGACGGTGTCACTCCGGTGGTCTCCATCTGAATTGGTATCTAGTAAGTACTTGTTGAAAACACGAATTTAATGATACAAATTGAAGTGTATTGTAAACTGTGAAATGCTGTACAGTTTTATCAGCCGGACTACAAACAGGAAACACGCCAAGTTAGACTAGAAAGTGTACATTTATTTTTTTATTCAGTAACCTTTATCGATGCTTCCCGTATGCTAGTCATTGTTCTAGAATCTGGATGTAAATGGATGAGAAAGACATGGGCCTTGTCTTGTATGGGGCATAAGCATGTAGTCCTGTAATTTCAGCGTGTGTGAGAGTTGCTGACGTTTGTAGCAACACACAGAAGGTCGGAGGCTAGAGCGATCAGACGGGAGTCAGGGTCGCCTTCACAGAGGGGTGGAGCGTGAGTCCACTCTTGACGGATGAGTACAGCAAGGTGGGGGGAGCACGTTCAGGCCACGGGAACAGCATATTCAGTAGTGTGGCAGCGTGGAATAGCATGTGATAAGTAAGAAGACCAGAGGTCACTCTGTGCTGCAGGAGGGTAGCGCATGGGAGGGAGGGTGGTGGGAGTTGAGGCCGAAGACAGAGGCAGGGTCCATGTTGTGGAGGGTCTTGTTGACCATAGTGAGAAGACCGAGCTTTCTCTTCCAGGGAATGGGGATCATTGAAGGATTTTAAGGCAGGAGGTGACACGATCAGTTCTTTCGTTTTAGAAAGTTCATTGTGTCATCCACGGGGATGACTGGAGAAGACCAGTTGGGCTGCTGTTGCACTACTTCAAGCAGGAGGTAGTGAGGGCCTGAATTAGTGCAGGGCAGGGGTGATGGAGAAGAGGAGGGCATGGAGTTACGATGAGCTGGAGCCGAATGACATTGTGACTAATTGGAACCGATGGGTTGGGGAGAGAGGGGGGTCTAGGACGGCAGTCTGGATATCTGGTGCTCATTTGGGACATGTTGAGGGTAAAGTAACTGTGACAGGAAGTCCAAGGACGAGGGACAGGAGGCAGCGGGCATAGGAAGCTAGAAACACAGTATTTTAGATTAGAATCATCAGCCTACCCTTGACGTCATGGAGGAAGCTGATTAGATTTTCCTGGAGGGACCACATAAAGGGTTAAAGAAAAGAGGGGCGTGAATGCTTAGTAGCCAGCAAAAGAGATTGAAAGGACCCATCAGAGAAATGGAAGAGAAAATACACGGGGCTTCCCTGGCGGTCCAGTGGTTACGACTCCGCGCTTCCACTGCAGGGGGCGTGGGTTCAATCTCTCGTCTGGGAACTAAGATCCCTCCCGCTACACTGCATGGCCGAAACCCCCCCCCCCCCAAAAAAAAAAAATTTATGGGGGAGGGCTGAGGCAAGTGTAAGTGGTTGGGTATGAAAGGAGAAAATAACCCTTAAAGCTTCAACCTTTGGCAATAATCATAATATTAATGATAGCTGTCAGGTGTCGATTACTTATGCATCACTGACAGTTCTAAGCATTTTTCGTACAGTAATTTTTAAATTTCCATAGCGGCCCCGTTGCATGGATTCTGTTATCGCCATTTTGTAGAGGAGGCAGCTGAGGCCCAGAGATGTGAGACCACTTACCCAAGGTCACAGAAGCTAGGAAGTGGCTAAGCTTGGACTGAGATCCTCTACTTCCTAGTCCATATCGCTTTTCACTCTGCTACGGCTAATCTAGCTGAGGAGACTAATCCGAAGAGGCGGGATTTCAGGATTAAACAAAAACGGGCCAACAGGTAGGGAGTGGGTGAGGGTAACGCTGGGGAGGGTTGACTGTCGTGAGGTCGACTGGCCAGGTGTTCCGGAGTCAGGTCATTAGGCACAATTGCCCGTTGTCTGTCCTTTTCTGCACCCTCCTCTGCTTCGTCGCTGCTCAGTTTATCCGTCTCCTCCCCACCCCAAGTTAGCTAGAAAAACATTAAGTTGCTCTTGGGTGGAGCAGTTCTGTTTCCACCATCCCATTCCAAGCACATACTCAGGTGGGTGCACTGTGACTTAAAAGTTTGGAGTTCCCTAAATCCATGGAAAATATCCCCGATCCTATGGCCACACCTGAGCCCTGCAGACAGTGTGCTAGATGCTTCTCTGAGGATCTGAGCCCCCGAGCACTGCATCCAGGAAACCCGCTTTGATGAATTCCTCGCCCGGTCTGCTCACCCCCTTGGGCCGCACCGGTGGCTCAGGACACACACCTGGACGCACTTTTAAGCAGTGCTACCCCCCAGCCCCCGCGGGTGTTTGCTTCAGTTGGTGGGGCCCTTGGCATCAGCGCTGTTTAAAAATTCACGAGGTGATTCTAGTGTACACATAGGATAGAGGACCATGGACCTACATCTTAGTATCTTCACAGAGGGAATCGCAAAGAAACCTTGCAGAGCAGAAGTTGTCTTTAATGGAGTCATTGGTGGTTGGGGAGAAAAAGAGAACAGAGAAAGAGAATAGCATCCTAAGCTTCAGGGAGCAAACTCTTTGGAAGCCTGGAAGCCTCTTCCAGGCACAGCTCTTCTTTCCCTCAAGCCAATGTTTAGTCTGTGGCTCTGGGAGCTAATCCCTTCATTGCTATTAACTCATTTAACAGATACTCAGTATTTCTTGAACCACCCGTTTTGTGTCACTTGCTGTACTACGGTACCAGACTCGGCACTGGGCAGACAGTGGTGAAAAGACCACGGGGCTTACAGTCTGGCTGGGGTGGGGGTGAGAGGCCCGCGATGGACAAGTAAGTGACCACAGATGGTGATATGTGCTGTGAAAGAGAGAGAGTGCCGTGCCAGAGAAGTGACACGGGCTTTAATAAGGGAACACGGTAGCCTCCTCTGAGGGGATGACATTTCAGTTGAGACTTGATGGATGAGGAGTCAGCCGTCTGGGGAACTGTGGGAAGAACATCCCAGGCCGCAGAGAGCAAATTCAAAGACCCTGAGGCTGGGAAGAGCAGGACGTATCTATGGAACTGAAAGATCTAGGCACCTGGAGCATCACGAGCAAGGGGGAAAGCAGCACGAGATGAATTGGGAGATGCAGACGAGAGTGGGGTTATGTCGGACGGCAAGGTGTTTGCATTTTCTCAGTGATGCGGGAAGCCAATGGAGAATCTTAAGCAGGGGACTGACATGATCTGACTGGTCTTTAGAAGATTATGCTGGCTTCTCTGTGGACACTGGATAAGAGAAGGACAGGATTGGAAGTAGGGAGCCCAGTCGTGAGGTTATGATAGTTGTGCAGATAAGAGGTGGCTTGAACTAGGAGGTGGCTGGGGACGGCAGATAGGCAGATTTGATATGTATTTTGGAGGTAGACCTCCCTGCTTGGATTGGATACAGAGGTTACAGGGACTGAAATTCACAGAACGTAAGTGCTGGGATGGTGTTTAAGAAAAGACCATCTAGTCTAGTTGTCTTTATCTTCTAGGTAAGGGAGCTGTGGCCGAGGAAATGCGTGAGGCTGACTTGACCACAGATCCACAGCTAGTTAGTGAAGGTCTAGACTGAAACTCAGACCTCATTTGAAGTTTCATGTCGTTTGAACTACATGATCACAAGTCAGCAAATGTCTTCATTCTATAAGTGTCTGCTCTTTTATTACAGTTTTATGTACACACAATTGTCTGATGTTAAATGAAGACAGTGATTTTTAAACTTTGGTACGTCTACCCGGCTTTGAAATGCTTGTGCTGCCGTCCTGCCACCTCGTGGCAGTTTCTGTTATTGCAGGGAAGAAGTTTTCTAATCCCAGAGCGTTACCAAGTTTACTCAGGGGACCACTTTAAGAGCCCAACTGTGGCAAGATACAAAAAAGCTTAGGTAATGAAACAGGAAAATTCATACATACTGAAAATTGTTAAGGGCTTTTAAAAACGGAAAAGTTCTATTTCAAATATATTTATGTTTATTAGCAAACAAAAGTGAAAGCTTAAAAAAAATCTTGTTCACATTCAAAGGAGCTATTTATCTCATGACAGCCTTCACACATATATCAGATTTGACAGTGATTTGTGCGTGTCTCTAACCTGTCTGCCTCTGTCTCTAAGGTCATCCCTGAGAGTCTGCTGTTAGGTGCTTCCCCTCTGCAGCCTACTTTGTTCCTTCGGATAGACTCAAATTTTTTAATAGCTTATTTGGTTTTTTTCTAATTATAAAAAGAATATGTGCCTCTTGTAGAAATTCAAACAAAACAGAGATTTATAAAATTTCTAGTCCTACCCCTCCAACTTTCAAGCCATTCCTATTCCCCAGAGATAAGCAGTGTTAATAATACTTAGGTATATACCCTTCCAGATTTTCCCTCTGTTCAGATACAAACACACACACTTGCACAGACACATGTATATTTGTTCTTTTCAAAAGAGTTACATAGAGAGCTACCTGAAATTGATGTAGAGTATCAATATACCGTAACTTAATGATTCCACATTGATGGGTAGTGAATAATGCTGCAGTTAACATTCCTATACATATTATTTTTGCTAATGTTTTGTTGGATATTATTAGAAATAGGATTATGCATATTTTAAATTTTGTTAAATCCTGCCAGTTGCTCTTCAAAAAGATGGGACCTTTACTCTACTACTATTATGGTGCCAGGGGCCTTTTCCCTTGCCAGGACCAGGCATTTATTAATCTTCTAACAATTTTAAATTGTTGTCTATTTAATAGGCATACTCCATATTGTGTTACGACGATTTTAGACCAGAATAATTCTTATGCATTAGCCTGTAGTCACCTTCAGCATTTTCTCAGTCTCATCCCCTGTTTGAATTAGGTGACTTTTAGCTCTTGAACGAGGAAGATGCTGGGAGAGATGAGTTCTTACTTACGAGTGTTTGTGCTGACAGGAAAAACTTGTGAAGACTCAGCGTAGTCTGACAGCCAAGATGAAGAAAGCCATGCATTTGCAGGACATGGAAGCGAAGAACGCTGCAGAGTGGAAGGTAAGAGCAGAAGTTGCTTGGGTATTTCTTGCCCTGGAGTCCTTTCAGTCTGAGGCCGCTCAGGGGCTCTCGCTGGGAAGAGCTTGTGGATCTCGTCAGTTGTTAGGCCCCTTTCCGATAAGGTGACAGAATGGGAAGAATCTATCTCCACTGACTTGTGTGTTTGGGCAACATGAGTTCCACACACTTCATCCTCACATCTCAAGGGTAGTGTCCCTTTCCTTCCTGCTTTCTCCCTAAATTGGCTTCCTACATTGGAGTTGATTTGGGTCTATGGCACTGTGGAAAGCAAATGGACTTTTCTTCCAGAGATGCTAGTCTAGTTGGGAGGCATGATGTGGGCGCACGTATGCACGTCTAAGATTTAACATAACTAAACGGTAGGTGATCTGAGAGCTAAATTAAATGACAGATGTGCAAGTGCATTTTAGTTTAAAAAGTATACAAACAAGGCATTACTATCATAGCAGAGACTCATGTTATGAAGAATGAATTAATACTATATAGACTAGTACAAAGATATCAAGTAGGTGTAAAGAAAGGAGTAGGGGAAATTTGTAGGGGCTGGGCAGGAACTTTCTGGAGGAGGTGATTTGGATGGAAGGATCATGGATTGTTAGGGAGTCATGTGCAAGGAATTTAGGAGGAAGGACCAGGCAGAACAAGGACTGAGCCGGTCTCCCGTGGCTATAGGAGAAGATGAAGAATCAGCGAACGAGAGTCAGTGCGGAGTTTGCAAAGCTGCACGTCTTCCTGGCTGAAGAAGAGCAATTGTTTCTTAAGACACTGAGCCAAGAAGAAGAAGAGACAAAGAAGAAACAGAATGAGAACACATTAAGGCTCAATCAAATGATCACTTCCATGAAGGAGCTCATCTTCGAGGTGGGGGAGAAGAGCCAGAGCTCCACCCTGGAGCTGCTCCAGGTAAGACCGGCACGGAAGGGCATAGTCTCTGTCTTTACAGAGTTGTTAGTTAACATCCCTAACTGAACTCCCTCTTGCCTTTAGAACTGAATGTCCTTCCTGGTGAGTGGGTTTAGTAGAAGACACGTTTTCTCTGTGTTGCTGTTGTGTTATTATTTTTATTATACAATTAAAGAGTCAAAGATTCACCTTTCAAAGGAAATTAATGTGAAATTTAGGTCTGATGAGCTCAGGTAATATGAGATACTTAGATTCCAAGAATTGTCTAGAACTTTTACAGCTTGACTGATCAGTGAAGTTCCAATTGCATATCCAAACATATACCATAGCAGAATCTTTGAAATAACACATTTTTTATGTATGTGGATTCTTTCATTTAGTGTAATGTTTTTGAGGTTCATTCATGTTGTAGCCTATATTAGTATTGTATTTGCATCCCTTTTAAAAATTCCAGAATAGTATTCCATTGTAGAATATACCACATTTTGTATATCTGTTCACCAGTTGATGGACATTTGGGTTGTTTCCACCTTTTGGTCATTAGGAAGGATGCTGCCTTAACATTTGTCTGTCATTCTTTGTGTGGACATATGTTTTCATTTCTCTTGGGTAAGTGGTAGGCACAGAATTGCTAGGCTGTATGCTATATTTATATTTAACTTTTAAAGAAACTGCCTTTTTCCATTTTATATTCCCACCACCTCCTCAGTAACGTTTGTCTGTGATTGCAAGAGTGTAGATGGAGAAGTAGGCAAGAAGCCAGGAGCGAGCTAATGTCATAGTGCCAAAGGAGAAAGAGGAGGGCTTCAAGGAAAGGATTGGTCAACACTGTTAAATAGTTCAGAGGGGTCACATGAAACAAAGACTACGTTGTGTTAACGCATTGGGTTTGACAGCGTGAGGGCATATGTGACGCTAATAAAAGCAACTGACAGAAAAATACCTGCTCACAGAGTTGAGTAATAGATCTCTAGGGGAAGGTACATAACTTCTTTCTTTCGTCTCTTCACAGAATCCAAAAGATGTGTTGACCAGGTACAAACTCTTGCATTCTTATGGGGGCTTGAGTAGAATGGTAAAGATACAGGCCAAGCAGAGGGGAAACGAGGCCTGGGCTCCATAGATCAGTGGGGACGTTGACGTGAGGGGGTTGTCCGGGAGGAGTTCCACTGTTCACTTTTGCCAGGAGGAATGGGGGAGAAGCAGTCTGAGCTCTGGGATTTGAACCTTCAGCTGGGAGTTGGGGGCCTTGGGTGTCCTAGTTGTCTCCTAAGCAGAGCAGCCTTCTGCACTTCTCTTAGGTGTGAGAACCAGGATGTGAACTACTCCTTTGAAGTTCTAAAGGTGAAGACCGTGTGCCGGCTGCCGATGATGAAGGAAATGCTGAAGCGATTCCAAGGTGAGCAGAATTTCTGGGAGTTGGAGCTCAGAGAACGAATGAGAGAAGTCTGGACAGGAAAGAGAAAACAGAGCATGCAGCTGACAGGAGGGTCAGGAAAATGGTAATAAGTACTTAGGAATAAATGGATATATGCTTCATTCAAGAAACATCCACTTAACACATAACTGTGTGTTATAAGGTACTAGTGATACAAAAAGAAAAAGACCTATTTGCTTACAAATTGGAGAGACAGACACATAGCACTTTAATACAGTGGGATCCAGTGTTTATCAGTGGTATGAACAAAATACTGCAAAACTACAGAGGAAGACCTCTGTTGGGGGTGATGTGGGAAAGTTTTTTCACAGCAGAGGTGATGACAGTTGTTTGGGAGTTTGAAGGATGAGTAGCAGTTTGCCAAGTGGAAACTGAGGGAATCCTCTTCCAGGCAGAGGCGGCAGCGTGAGCTAAGGTGTGGAGAAAATGGAGGAGAGGGTATCTGATGTGACTCAACCATAAGGTGCATATGGGGAAAGGCAGGAACTGAATTTGAGAAGATGAGTGTGGGAAAGACTGAAGATAAACTTTTTAGATCTCCAGGGAAGTACCAAGGCATGTACGTGATGTAAAGGTATGCACTCAATTCTCATGTGCATGTACGTGATTAAGAATCGTGCTGTGGATGTCTACTTCCAGCTAAAATGCAGTAACAGGGACTGGATTTACTCCTGAAACTTGGTTGACCAAAAGAAAAACCCCAAACAGACAATACATAAAACAACAGTTTTTAAAACACTGGACCTCAGGCAGTGAAGGGCAGCGATCCATGGGAAATGTGAAACAAATGAGGTGCGCTCTATGGTGGCCCCAGCCTACAGCCTTGAGAGAGTTTCCAGACCACCTCAGGGAGGGTAACAGAGGTGGAGCCAGGTGGGCTTCCTGAGTTGAGGAGTGGAGCTGAGAGTCCAGGGAGAACAAAGCAGTGAGAGTTTACAGAGCACTGGACAGAGTACTGGAGAGGAGAGAGCTGGACAGAGGGAGAACCCAGAGGATGTACAGAGACACGCCTTGAACATTCAGCAGCATGCTGGCCAGTACATGCTTGTGAAGAGCTAACCGAGCTTGAGGAAGGAAATTTCCAAAACGAGTAGAAGGAACAGTTCCCGGTGCTCACACAGGGCCAGGAACAATGCCTGTTCTCCTACCAGCCTCTGGAAAACGCTTAATTCGTGGGGCACTGGGTAGAGTACTCAGGAAAACCTTGCCTCATTAGTGGGGAATAATTAACCATACACTGAGCACTGCTTTGGACCCACTTTACAAATCACGAAATAAGACCCAAAAGGATGAAATTATTTGCAACTAACTGCATCCCAGGACAAAGCTCAACAAGATGGATAGGAATTTTAAAAAATGAGTACCCAACAATGTAAAACCACAATGCCTGGCATCCAATCAAAGATTACTAGGCAGGCAAAAAGATAGGAAAACATGACCCATGGTGAGGAGAATAATCAATTGAAACTGATCCAGGATTTACCTGGATGCTAGAATAAGCATAGAAGAACATTAATACAATTATCGTAACTATTTTGTAAAGGGGCATATGGGGACGTGGAAGATATAAAAAAAATCCCAGACAGACTTCTAGAGATGAAAAGTGCTGTAAGTGAGATGAAGAACAAGCTGGTTGGGGTTAATGGGTCATTGCAAAAGAAAAGCTTAGTGAGCTTGAAAAGATAGAGCAGTGGAGACTATGCAAAATGAAACATCTAGAGAAAAAAACTTAAAAAATGAAAATAGCATCAGTGAGCTGTGGGTCATTTTCATGCAGCCTTATGTCTGGTCATTGGTACCCCTCAGGGAGAGGAGTGGGATGGGGATGAGACAGAAAAAACATTTGAAGCAATAATGACAGACAACTTTCCAAAGTTGATGAAAGCTATAAGTACACAGATCCAAGAAACTCAGCAAATCCTAAGCATGATGAAAACGACACCAAAACCAGTGATAACGAGAAAATTTTAAATGCAACAAGTTAAAAAGGACATGTTACAGTGGAACAAAGATAAAGATGACATCACATTACTCACTGAAAGCAATGCAAGTGAACAAACAATCTTTAAAGGACTGAAAGAAAATAACTTAACCCAGACTTATATTCCTGGCAAAAATACCCTTCAAAAACAAGGTGAAACAAAGATGTTTGCTGATATCCAAAAACAGAAAGAGTTTATCAGACCAACACTGCAAGAAATGTTAGAGGAAGTCCTTCAAGCAGAAGGAAAATGATACCAAATGGAAGTCAGATCTACACAAAGGAGTAAAACATCTTCTGAAATGGTAATGACATAAAGAAATATGTACTTCTGGGCTTCCCTGGTGGCGCAGTGGTTGAGAATCCGCCTGCCGATGCAGGGGACACGGGCTTGTGCCCTGGTCCAGGAAGATCCCACATGCCGCGGAGCGGCTGGGCCCATGAGCCATGGCCACTGAGCCTGTGTGTCTGGAGCCCGTGCTCTGCAACAGGAGAGGCCACAACAGTGAGAGGTCCGTGCACCACAAAAAAAAAAGAAAAAAAAAAAAGAAATACGTACTTCTGTCATTACTTATATCTCATTAAAAGGTAATAGGGATGGTTAATTTATGTGTTAATTTGACTGGGGCACAAATTGAATTCAACAATGTATAATACATCACAACCAAACGGGGTTTATTGTAGAAAAGCAGGTTTGGTTTAACATTTGAAAGTCAATATAATTTACAACGGTAGCAAATTTAAAAAATGAAAACTATTTGATCACCTAGTAGATACAGAAAAAGTCCTTGTCAAAATCTAACATTTGGGACTTGAGGACACGGGGAGGGGGAAGGGTAAGCTGGGACGAAGTGAGAGAGTGGCAGGGACATATATACTCTACCAAACGTACAACAGTCAGCTAGTGGGAAGCAGCCGCGTAGCACAGGGAGATCAGCTTGGTGCTCTGTGACCACCTAGAGGGGTGGGAGGGAGACACAAGAGGGAGGGGATATGGGGATATATGTATATGTATAACTGATTCACTTAGTTATACAGCAGCAACTAACACAACATTGTAAAGCGATTATAGATTACACTCCAATGATGATGCTAAATACAAAAAAATCTAACGTTCATTTCTGATTAAAAAAACAAAACAAAACACAAACAACTCTCAGCAAACTAAAGAGACAGGGCGAGTCTGGGAGGGAAGAGAAGTCGGAGGCAGGCCAGGCAGCAGGTTATAGACACAGTTACAGCGAACGGTGCTGAAGGTCCGAGCGAAGGCAATGGCGACGGGCAGGGAGAGGAAGAAAGGAACCTGAGTGACATTTCAGAGGTAGAATTGCTAGGACTTGGTGATTAATTAGCCACCGAGGGTCAGAGGGAAAGAAGATTCAAATAACCTTAAGATTTCCAAGTGTGAGTGTCTGGGTGGAGCTAATGTTCTTAGACCTTAGAGAACGTAGGAAACAAGAAGTCTGCATGGGAGGGAGGATTCGTCTCCAGAGAGTGGACGGGGACTTGGGATGCCCTGAATTCGGTTTTGAGTTACCTGCGGGGCTTGCAGAGCCCAGCGAACGGCCGGAACCAGGAAAGGGACGGCTTGTTCATGACGACAGCTGTGTGATCCTGTACAAAGAAGCAGCCAGTCGACGGCTTTGGTTCTGGTCGTGATTCAACAAGTCAGTATTTGTTACTGTTTCTCCAAATTTTACGCTGATGGTGAAGACTTGGGGCCGTGAAATGATGGGCCCCCCATTTTCTAGATCATAGTCTCCGAAAGCAGAGGGGATGAAGGTTTCGGGTTCCCGACACATACTGTGGCCTGTCAGGCCCAGCTGAGGACCAGCTGGAGGACAGCGAGGCATCTTCCCCCTGACAGCACGTGATAGGGGAAGAGGGGTGGCAGTGAAGCGGGAACAGACGGGCACTTCTGGAGGAGGGCTGGCGGTCAGCTCTTGCATTACTGATCTCAGCTCTCGTTTTCTCTGCAGTGGCTGTAAATCTAGCTGAGGACACTGCTTATCCCAAACTCGTCTTCTCCCAGGAAGGGAGATACGTGAAAAATGGAGCGTCAGCCAGTTCTTGGCCACTATTTTCTACAGCGTGGAGCTACTTTACCGGATGGAGGAATCCTCAGAGGACCTCAGACTTTGTGGAGAGATTTCAGCACTTACCCTGCGTTTTGGGAAAAAACGTTTTCACCTCAGGGAAACATTACTGGGAAGTTGAGCGCCAAGGTAGCCCGCAGGTTGCTGTGGGGCTGTGTCGGGAGGACGTCATGGGGATCACTGGTGGTTCAACCATGTCCCCCCGCACGGGAATCTGGGCTCTTTGTTGGAGCTCTGCCGGCTATTGGCCCCTGACAGGCGTCTCTGCGAGGCCCACCAAGCTAGAGCCAGCGCTTCACCGGGTGGGAGTTTTCCTGGATCACGGGGCTGGGGAAATCTCATTCTACAGTGCTTTGGATGGAGAGCACCTCTACACTTTTTCCTGTCCTTCCATCTCACGTCTCCGGCCGTTTTTTTGGTTGAGTCCGTTAGCATCTTTAGTCATCCTACCAGCGACTGGTGGGAAATGAGGCTGTTCTTCTCTGCCCAAGAATCTTTGCCTGGTACCCCAGCCCAGGGCCATACATCCCTTGGCCCTCATCTTTGACTCCATATATAAATCCATCCTGCGTGGTCCCTCAGTTCTGTGCATTCAGATTCCAACTTCACATTTTGTTCAGCCCCCCGGACATCATGTGCGTAGACAGACGTGGAAGTCCCTGCTGGGTATCTTTCCAGTAGCCACTTGGCCCCCTTTTTCTCCTTCTCTTCTGGTTCTTCCTAACTGAACGGTTCAGGACGCGCCCTCCATCCACATGCTTCAGGGAGAGACAGGCCCACAGGAGGGAATTCTGGCCAGTGAGGTGGGGTGAGAAATTCTCTAAGGTGCATCTGAGGAAAGTGTTTTAGCTTTTAGGAAGAGATGTTTGGGAAGCCACAGCCCCTCTTCGGATGTTAGGTGTGCCGGCACCGAGAGGAGCCCAGTAACAGTGGCAGGAGGAGGAGAGGTGTGGTCTTTGTTGGCATCGTGAAATGGCGGGAATTTCCCTAATCCCGAATTGCTTGTTATATGAGATTATTGCTTGTTTATTGTATAAGGCAGTTCTGGTTGCCTTCCGGTCACTTGCAGGCTGAAGTATCCTAACCAGTGCTATGGGCACATAGCTTGGACATCTCACAGTATAGGCCTGTCTCACTCTTTCCCTGCAATTTGACAGCTTCATAGAATCCCTTTCTGTTTCGTCATGTAATTCCTCTTCTTTGCAGTAAGTACTGATATTCCTCACTTTCTTGGATTGGAAAATGGAGGCAGTCCTCCCCTACTCTGCCCGTGTTGGTACTCTTCCCCTGAGCGTGTCTCTGCCCTCAAGGGTTCATGGCGCTCTCCGTTTGTCACATTCGCCCGCCTCCTGTGGGCACGCGGTTATTAACGGCATCCGGAAAACGTCGGGAATCCCTTGTTCCGTATTCACGCCGTGCTAGCCTCTTCACGTAATGCTCCCACGTGACTCTTGCGGCAGAGGTGGAAAGGAGATGGAAATTAAAACCCTGTCTTTACAAAAGAAAAAACAAACCGTGAGATTAACTTGCTTAGTCCTGCCCAGCTGTCAGATGGGCATGTTGGGATTGAATCTAGATCTGAGGGGAAAGTCCTGGTCTTTTCTACGCTACGTTCGCCCGTGAGCACTTACTGAATGCTGACTGCGGCCCCCAACACCTTTGTTTCAGGTTTTTATTTTGTTACATGTTTTTACCCCGTATGAGTGTTCTGCTCTCTTTACGTTCCTGCTCTAGATTGTATGCGCTCAGAGGATTGTGACTGTTAATGGATAGTTATTTGAAAAATAATGAATGTTTCTCTCTGGCTATAAAATCATGTACTTATTATAGGAACTCTGGAACATATAAAAAGTGTGAAGAAAATGAAAAGTTATTGATAATTCCACCACTACTAACATTTTAATGTGTCTCCTCCCAGACTTGCAATAGGCTTTCTGGCAGCTTCTTACAAAACTTCCAGCACCCTCTCTAATCCCTCCTCCCCTTCCTGTGTCCCAGCCATCCCGGTTTGTCTTCCTTTGCGGCTGGAGCAGTCCCCCTCCTTCAGTGATTTCTGCTGCGTTCTCCTTAACTCTCCAGTGTACTTGCTGTTGTGAGTTGAATTCTGTCCTCCAGAGAAAAAGATAGGTTGAAGTCCTAGCTGTGAATGTGACCTTATCTGGAAATTAAGATGAAGCCGTTAGGGTGGGCCCTAATCCAATATCACTAGTATGCTTAGAGGGAATTTTGTACACACACACATACGCTTACATACACGGAAACGCCATGTGAGGGCCCGGAGGGAAGATGGCTGTGGGAGGGTCTGGAGTTGCGCTGTCACAAGCCAGTGGATGCCTGGGGCTGCTAGATGCTGGAAAAGGCAAAGGAGAATCCTCCCCTAGAAGCTTCTGAGGGAGCATGGCCCTGCAAACACCCTGATTTCTGACTTCTAGACTCCAGAACTGTGAGACAGTAAATTTCTGTTGTTTTAAGCCACCCAATTTGTGGAACTTAGGAATTGAACACACTTGCCCATCAGGACTTCCTTCAGTACTGTGAAATAACATTCATACTTTATGGCAAGACAAGAAAAATTTAAACATAAAAAATTTTCTCTGCCCGTTGGTCTCCGTGCCTGCACTGTGCATTGTGTGTCTGCATTATGCATCGACCAAACCTCCCCCATCAGCAGAAATACCTGCTTAACCATGAAGGGCAACATTCTCCTAGCATCAACAAGACAACGCCTTAAAAGATAACATTCCTTCTTGCTAAGGGGTCACACGGTGCTCAGATCTGATGTAAACTGTCATTAATATGTACAGCCCCCATCTCAAAAAACTTGTATAACTGTGCCTTGACTTCTAACGGGTGGAACGGTTCTCAGAGCTTTCTCAGATGCTCTTCCTGGGTTATAATCCTCAAATTTGGCTCAAATAAAATTTTCCATTTCCTTCTTAGATCCACTGGTTAGTTTTTTGTCGAAAATACCTACACTGTTAATTTCCAGTCCTTGGGAAACTCATTAGTACCTTTCCTCCACTCTTCTTTCCGGGCTGTTGAACCACGTTGGTTCGTTCTGCTACAAAGACTGGTTCTCTGACTTCAGGTAGGCTCTTTGGGCTGCTTGGTAGACAAGCTTGATCTTAAATTCCTTTTCACATCTTCTGATGGCAGTGATTCCAAACCGCCTCCTCGTTTCTCAAAGAAAAGGCCTTTATAAGCCTCCCTTTATACTACTATAACGGAGGTAAAACTTTACCTCTACTTATCTGAGGTTTTCAGCTGGGACTCCAACGAAAAGAAAGATTAACAAGAAAAGGTTTAACACATGCAACACATCATGCAGGAGAAACATAAAATGAATACTAACTCAAAGCCTTGGCTTAGAATTCTGGCTTTCATAGTATCTTCGACAAAGAACAATAAAATTGTGGAGAGATGATAGGACAAAGGAAAGCAGTTTTAGTTTTCCAAGGGTGGCAGACTGTGAAGGTAAATATATGCGTGGAAACAAATGGGTCAATGTGTGTTTGCAGATTCTTCTGGCACTGCCTCTGGGCTGAGCCTGTCTCCGGTAAAAGAGGAATTTATATCCTGCCTAAATTTAGGATTTCTGGGTTTGCTGCCTCTCAGTTGCCTTCAGCTCAGAATAATTTTTATGTCAAAGAGGCATATTTGGGGGTGACACATTCTGGTTTCCATCACTACTTATTATTGCGAAGAACTTGCATCTTTTACTGAGGAAAAAAATTTGTCTCTTCTACCCATCTGATTAACAATTTTTTGCCTCTTTTTGGGGTCTTGATATTGGACCGTCTCTCATCTCTCCAGGTATGGAATGGGACCCAGTTGTTGTATTGGTTAAAAATAAACTGTCCTGATGCTTCTGATGTACAAACCGGATTGAGAATAAATGTGTCCCAGTCAGTTTCCTATTTTACTTAGTTTCTCTGAGTCTTCATTAAAGTGTGTTATGTGACTCTTTAGGAGGGGTATTTATTTACCATTTCTTAAGTTTATTTCACCACAGAAACTTTATTTTTTATTGAAGTATAGTTGATTTACAATGTGTTAATTACTGCTGTACAGCAAAGTGATTCATGTATATATGTATACATATATACACGTATGTGTGTGTATATATATACATATATATAAAATATGTATGTATATATATACACATTCTCTCTTTTCTAAAATATTCTTTTCCATTATGGTTTATCATAGGCTACTGAACACAGTTCTCTACCACAGAAACTTTAGCTCTGGGAGCAGCATTGAAGACTCCCCAGAAGATAGTTTGGCAACCACTGTTTAGCCTGCACTTTCTTGAGGTGATCTTGGCCATCTCAGATTTCAATCTAGCTTGCACCCCCTAGCCCCCAGAGCTTGTGGGTACATGCATTGGTGCTATAAGCCACCCACACTGGCTCTGGATAAGATTCTGCTAAAGTCTTCCCCTGGATTGGGACTTCCCTGGTGGTCCAGTGACTAAGACTCTGTGCTCCCAATGCAGGGGTCCTGGGCTTGATAACAGTGCAATCTTGATTCCCAGTCCTTGTTCCATTTTTATCATACATTTCACTTTTAGGTATGCAGTAAACACCCAATACATTGTTACTATCAATGCTTTAAACATCTTCTGGTATGTTGAAAAGTGTTGTTAAGGTGGTATGAAATGACCAAAAAAAAAAAAACAAAAACGGGGCTTCCCTGGTGGCACATTAGTTAAGAATCCACCTGCCAATGCAGGGGACATGGGTTCAAGCCCTGGTCCAGGAAGATCCCACATGCTGTGGAGCAACTAAGTCCGTGCGCCACAACTACTGAGCCTGCGCTCTAGGGCCGGCGAGCCACAACTACTGAAGCCCGCGTGCCTAGAGCCCGTGCTCTCCAACAAGCAAAGCCACCGCAATGAGAAGCCCATGCACTGCAACAAAGAGCAGCCCCCACTCACGACAACTAGAGAAAGCCCGCGTGCGGCAACGAAGACCCAACGCAGCCAAAATTAAATAAATAAAATAAATTTATTAACAAAAAAAGTGGAAAGGAGATACAATGAAGAAATCCAGGTAACTGAAGAATCATAAGAAATTTTGGAAAGCTGTTTGTCATAGGATACCCATGCTGATGACTTAGAAGATAGACTACATTCAGGCAGCCAACAGAGACTCTCAGGAAAGAGAGAAAATCAGAGCTGCTCTGGAGTCTGGACGCTGAGAGTCCAGCCTTTAATTCTTGGTAACCTGGGCTCCTTTCAAGTCCAAAAGAAAGAATTCAGGAGACAGGTGATTCTGAAGTGGGAAAGATTTCCAGAGTCGAAGGGATCATGGTCCTCTGAATAAACTTGAAAGTATATCTTATCTGTTCTTCCTCACAGTTTTGCCATTATTGGTGTCATGGTGTCGACCTACAGAACGCTTGCTGACAGATCATCTCATTTTTGGTTTCTCATGTAGCATGATGCACACACTTTCAGGTCTTGCTTCTTTATCCATTGTAAAAGTCTCTGGCTTTTGACCTGAATCTACCTTCAAACAATATGTCACTTCATGTGTAGTGAAAGACTTTAGTCCATTTATACTTAATGAAAATTGATATCTTCGACTTTAAATCTATCAACTTGCTTTTAAAAAATTTGCCCTTTCTGGTTTTTCTCTATTACTCTTTTCTTGCCCTCTTTTGGTTTAATAAAATATATTAAAATTTTATTTTATTTCAGCTGTTGGATCTTTAAAGCGCTATACCTCCTTTAAAAAGAATTTTAAATTTGACATTTTGGTTAACTGTTCTTCAACACAATGGGGAAATTAAAAGGCTTTTCAGTAAGTGGTTTTTGGAAAACTGGATATCCACATACAAAAGAATGAAATCAAACCCTTATCACACACCATACACAAAAATCAACTCAAAATGGTTTAAGTAATTAAATGTAAGACCCAAAAGTATAAAACCCCTAAGAAGAAAACATAGAGAAAAAGCTTGAAATTGGCTTTGGCAATGATTTCTTGAATATGACACCAGAAGCACAGGCAACAAGAGCAAAAATAAGCAAACGAGATTACATCAAACTAAAAACAGTTCAATACCAAATATTAAATGACCCTATTAAGGATGGGCAAAGGATCTGAATAGACATTTTTTCCAACAAAGACATACAAATGGCCAACAGTTAAAATATGCTCAACATGACTAATCATCAGGGAAATGCAAATCAAAACCATAAAACTCACACTTGTTTGGATGGCTATCATCAAGAGAACAAAAGATTATGACAAACAGTATGGAGGTTCCTCAAAAAATTACAAATAAAACTACCATATGATCTAGCAAAACCACTTCTGACTATATATCCAAAGGACTTGAAATCAGTACCTCAAAGATATACTTGCACTCACATGTTCATTGCAGCATTATTCACAATAACTAAGACATGGGAGCAACCATTATCCATTATCAGGTGAATGGATAAAGAAAATGTGGCATGTACATACAATGAAATATTATTCAGCCTTACAAAAAAAGGAAATCCTGCCATTTGTGACAAACGGATGCACCTGGAGGACATCAGCTAAGTGAAATAAGCCGGACACAGAAGGACAAATACTACGCTATGTCGCTTATATAACAAATCTTAAATAGTCTATCTCATAGAAGTAGAGATTAGAATGGTGGTTGCAAGGGGCTGAGGGCAGGAGAAATGGGGAGGATTATTCAAAATGTATGGTGTCAGTTATACAAGATGAGTGAGTCCTAGAGATCTGTACAGAGTCCTAGAGATCTGTACAGATTTATACACAATACTGTATTGTGTATAAATTTGCTAAGAGGAAGATATTATGTTAAGTGTTCTTATCACAAAAAAAATAATAAGGCAGGAGGAAATTCTGTAAGTGATGGGTATGTTTATGGCATAGATTATGGTGATGGTTTCATGCATGTACACTTATCTGCAAACTTATCAAGTTTTACTTCTTAAATTTGTACAGCTTTTTGTATGTCAATCATACCTCAAAGTGTTTTAAACAAAATAACCCCTTATTTCTCTTTTGACTTATCCTTTGATATGAGTTATCTAGAAATATGCTATTTAGTTCCCAAATATTGGGGATTTTTCTGCAGATCTTTCTCTTACGATTTCTAATTCTATTGTGTTCTGAGGAAATACTTTGTATGACTTAAATTCTAAATTTATTTATACCCTTATTATGGCCCAGAATATGGTCTATCTTGATAAATGTTTCATATGCACTTGAAAGATGTGTATTATTCTTTTGTTGAGTGGAGTGTTCTCAATTAGGTCGTTAGTTAATAGTGTTCTATTATTTCTTCAAATATTTTCTCTGTCCTTTCTGTCTCCTCTCATTCAGTAATCCAATTATACGTATATATCGGGCCATTTGAGGTTTTTCTAACGCTCAGATACTCTGTTCATTAATTTTTTAGATTTTTTTCCTATTTTGTTTTATTTTTGATAGTTTCTATTGCTGTGTCTTCATGAATCAATATTTTCTTTTGCAATGTCCAATCTGCTGCTAATTCCTCTAGTGTTTTTCATTTCAGACACTAGTTTTCAACTCTAGAAACTTGTGTGTGTTTGTTTTATCTTCTTTGTCTTTATTAACATGTTTAATCTTTCCTCTAGCATTTTGAACATATGGAATATGTTGTAATAAATGTTTTGTCTTTTTTTTTTTTTTTTTGGCTGTGCCTCATGGCTCATGGGATCTCAGTTCCTCATCCAGGGATTGAGCCCAGGGCCACGGCAATGAAAGCCTGGAATCCTAACCACTAGGCCACCAGGGAACTCCCTTTGACTTCTAATTCTGTCTGATCTAACCAACATAATCAATAAAATACCTCAAATTGTCTATTGAGTATCATTTCTGAGTAGACTTCAAGTCACTGATTTTTCTATTCATTATATTTAATGGCATGCCTAGTTATTTTTTATTGAATGCCAGACATTGTGAATTTTATCTAGTGTGCTGGATATTTTTGTATTCCTATAAATATTCTTGAGCTTTGTTTTGGAATGCAGTCATTGGGAATCTGATCCTTTTGAATTTTGCTTTTAGGATTTGTTAGGCAGAACTATAGCAGGGTTTACTCTAGGTCTAATTATTCCTCACTACTGAGGCAAGACCCTTCTGAGTATTACACCCAGTATTCCAGACTGGTTTTCCAGTTTGGCTGGTGGGAACAGGCACTGTTCCTGGCCTGGCTCAGGTCCAGTTCAAGGTAGTTCTTTTCCCTAACCTTGAGTGGTTTCATGAAGCACATGTGCTGAATAATACTCTGCTAAATGCCCGAGGGAGAGCTCCTGAACATTTCTGGGTTTGTCTCTTTGTGCAACTTTTTTCTCTCCATTACTCTGCCCTGCAAATTCCTGTAAGCTTGATCTCCCCTAGACTCTCAACTTTATCTCCTCAACTTAGGGAAGTGGTTTGGCTCTATCTGGTTTCTTCCTCCCAATACTGCAGCCTGAAAACTCTCAAGGCAATAATATGAGTCAATTGTAGGGCTCATCTCATTTTCCCCCAGCTCTCAAGGATCACTGTCCTATTTTGTCTGATGTCCAGTGTCCTAAACTGTTGTTTCATACATTCTATGTAGTTATTTTAGTTGTTTCAGGCAGAAGGGAAAATCCCCTCTCGACCACCATGTTACTCCATCTGGGTCAGAAATCGTTACATGTTTGTTTTAAGCAATTTGAAAAGGATTCTTTTCTCACACTCAAACGATCTCTTTCCCTCTTGTTCTGATTCTATTTTCACTATACAACATGTTTTATTTAATTGAAAGTCTTGACTGCACTAATGCTTGTCATGTTCTACTTAAATTATATAACTTTAATGTGTAATATACACCATTATAAAGTGAATTCTAATGTGGCTGTATGATCAGAGAAATTCAAACAAATGTATTAAACTTCTGGTTTATTTTCTAACCAATTCTGGTAATATGGTTATATAAAATTGCTTGTGGTTAGAAAATTCAAATTTTGTTTTAGATACTGGGAATGCATCAATGAAGAAAACAGACCCTGCCCCCCCCCCCACAAAGAAAAAAGAAAAAGAAAAGAAAACATAACTTACTGGTCTCATGGAGTCTACATTCCAGTGGATAATAATAGCTTACTCTTACATAGCACTTATGTAGGCATCATGGCATTATCTTGTGTGTTTTAAACATATTGACTTACTGAATTCTCACAAACCCTATGAAGTATATATTATTTCTGTCATCATTTTTCAAAAGAGGACATAAGCACAGACAATTGAGGTAACTTGCCTGAGATCATATACCCAATAAGTAGTAGAACTGGGATTTGAACTCAGTGTCTCTGGCCCTGTCATCCTGTGCTTGCTTAATTATTACAACACCCAGGTTCTCTCAGTAGACCAGTGAGAGCTATCTTATCGATTATGTTGATTAGGGATCTCTCTCTCTCTTTTCAATCTTTACTTATATTTTTGTTCACTTAAATCTTTCTTACACTTAGAGAGGTAAAGTTTTCTTCTTCCAGTGAACTTCTGTTTCTCCTTATAGTTCCTGTAATTTGCTTTATTAAATATTGTGCTCTGTTAGTGCTTACATTTTCATAACTAGTGTATCTTTATTATAGATTGCACCCATTTATACAATCTTTTACAGATTTTAGTTTCACTGTTATATACACTTCAGAGAATGCCCTTTTAAAATTACAAAATTTTTGTTGTCTTTCATCCCTTTGGAATTGAATTCCAGTTTTTCAGATGATAAGATTAAAATCCTTTATTTTTTTTAAATTTTAATTTATCTCTGCCCATTCTTTTATTTTTAGCTTTATGAACTAGTTTGTAAAAGAGGTACATTCTTTTATACTGTACAGAGTTTGATTTTGCTTTGTGACCTAATTTGAAAAGCCTTTTCTTGAATAACTGGGTTAAATTCATTTATATTTATTAATAGTCCAGGTATCTTTGTCCTGAATTCTATCACATTGTATTCATATGCTTTCTGCTCTTATTTAAAAAATATTTCTACATATAACTAGTTTTTTGTCTTTTTAATAGTTCTGAAATTTAAGAAAGCTGTATATTTTGTCCTAGTTTCCTTCATAATTAATTTTACATGATACCCTTAATCCTCTGTTTTTATTAAAGCAGTTTTATTAGTTTCCTATCATGAGATTCCATTATGTTCAACTCTCCATATTAAATCAGTTGTTATTGGGATTGACATGTATACACTGATGGGTATAAAATTGATGACTAATAAGAACCTGCTGTATAAAAACAAAGAAACAAACAAAACAACTAATACTAAACTTTCTTTGGGTTATTTGTATGGAAATATGTTAATATAAATGTTTCAGACATTACATGAAATTTCTAAAAATCGTATATATTCTGATATAATGTTATAAGTCATAATTCTAGTTATTACTTTAAAATGTAATCAATTGCATTATTATGAACTTTCATCAAATCTTTAACCGTGGTCATTTTTAAGTCTTTTGTCATTTACAGACAGTTCTGGGTGTACTCTGATGCTTTTGCAAAAATGTTCCTATAAAAGGGTTTCATCTTCAAGGAATTCATGGAAAAGACTCTGACAAGTACAGGTTTCTGGTAACTGACTGTACTGCTGAAGTGAATGAATAAGCATTTTCAGAACTCTAATGGAAAACTGATGAACTCATAAAAGTGCTAACAAAAGATCAAGATGAAAAATAATTAATTAATTAATGAGTGAACTGATGAGGATGATTATAATTTTTGTGACTTTCTGTTTGAATAAAAACAAAAAATCCCACAAGGACTCAGAGGCAAAAAATATACAAATCAATTTTCACTGCAAAGTAAAGGAACTGTTACAGTGGAGGAAAAAAAAAAAATCAATCATTATACTAGGCTAATGACACTGCTAAAATTTCTGGGAATTATTCACTGCTACAATCAGTCCAAAATACTGTCCTCTTTTCTTTGGATGCAGCAGTAGCCTCATAATTGGCTACACTGCCTCCGTCCTTACCCAGTAATATGTATCCACTGTCATACACCATCCAGTGTGAGCTTTAAAACATGTAAGTTTTATCTTGATGCTTCCTTACTTTAAAACTTTCTAAGAACTCACATTCTACTTTGAATACAATTCACTAGACCTTGCTTTCCTCCTTTCCCTTCCCTTCCTTCTTTCCCTTTCTCTTCTTCCTTCCTCCTCCATCCCCCTCCTTTCTTTCTTTCTTTTTATTTATTTATTTGCGGTACGTGGCCTCTCTGGTCCGGACCGGACGGCAGGCTCAGCGGCCATGGCTCACGGGCCCAGCCGCTCAGCGGCACGTGGGATCTTCCCGGACCGGGGCACGAACCCGTGTTCCCTGCATCAGCAGGCGGACTCTCAACCACTGCGCCACCAGGGAAGCCCCCAACTAGCTATCTGGCCAGAAGTCCATCTCCTTTGTGGGCTGTGCCATCAGCATTTCCTCTATTTGACTCTGGGTGGCGCTGAGTGTGTTCTCCCAGCTTCCATGTCCTATGACCTCTATGTTGCATCCGTCACCCGCTGCGCTACCCTGTTCTCATGAACAGAAAGGTGCGACCGATGATGTCTGCCCTGTCTTGGTTGGGAGCATCAGTAAACTCCCTCATTCACACAGTGGTCCTGATGCACGTCCCCGTCTGTGGGCCTCAAGAAATCCACCACTTTTACTGTGAGCTTCCAGCTGTTGTGAAGTTGGTATGTGGAGACATCATTGTTTATGAGCCCACAGTTTACATCAGCGCCATCCTACGTCTCCTCCTCCGCGTCCTCCTGACTTCTGCATCCTGTGTCTTCATCCGCCACAGTGTCATTCAGCTGCGAGTAAGAGAAATGCCTTTTCCACTTGCAGCTCTCGCCTCACCGTGCTTTCCCTCTGGTTTCACTCCCGCACCGAATCCTTTAATTTATACTCTCCAGAATATGGATGTAGCTAAGTCTCTGAGGAGAGTGCTGTGGAGAGATCTTATCACTAAAAGACCGGAAGTGCAGTTGCCCTGAGTATAACAGTGGAATTCGATCAGCTCCTTAAATGGTTCACTGTAAACTGCAAAGATTTTTCAAGGGTCTATATCCCTGATGACTACTGCAAAATCAAAGTGGTTAACCAACAATTCCAGTATTCTAACTTGGTCTCAGGCATCTAAGCACCATAGAGCACCATCTTAGTCCATTTGGGCTGCTATAAGAAAAGTACCAAGACTGAGTGACTTGAACAACAAACATTTATTTCTCACAGTTCTAGAGGCTGAGAAGTACAAGATCAAGGCTTCAAAGTGCTAGACACTCTCTCATTTCCTTTCGCTCTCTTTTCAGATGGAACCTTGCCCAAATGTGCTTCCCTGATGACCCTATTTAAAGCAGCATCTTCACTCTTTGTCCCCTGATCCTACCTTATAATCCTATTTTGCCTGATGTTGCATAATGTTATATTATATTCTACTTCCTGCTTCCTAGAATGTAATTTTCAAGAAGACAAGAACTTCACTTTGTTTACTATTGTCTCGCCAGAGCCAAGAAAAGATCCTGACATGAAATAAGTACTCAATAACTGTTTGTTGTGTGGATTAATAAACAAAAGGGACCTAGATTTTATTACTATCTCACATAGAAGTAAAGACAGCCAGATATTAATCCCATGCAAGTGCAGAGACCTGACATCTCAGTGAACTTTCCTGAAGTCTAGTGGGCTGAGAGATGCCAAAGCAATGGACAAATATCTCTATCTTGCTTTTCCTACCAGTTAAAAAAGTTGTTCAGCCCAGGGGCCATCTTCGGAAGAATAACACTTAACATTTGCAAGCAAAGTTACGCTTTCTTTGACAACTAAGTATTTTCTTTTGAGAAACAGCTTTTTGCCATTCTATAATAAGATGAGCTGCCCATTATGAATTCCGTGCTATCTTACCCACAAAGCCCCTAAGGTTGGATTTGCATTGTAACACTCCAATATCAAGCAGAACTAATTTTCAGAGAAATGATGCCTGGGTTGTTTCTGAAGGCACAGGGGTGTTGCATAAACAGCTAGCTCACAACCCCAGTTAGAGAGAGGTGTCTGTTCTTCTGTTATCTCCCTCTACACATACATAACTACGACCTTGTCCAGAATGCTGTAAGATTATTTGGGAATGAAACAACCCAAGCTAAGTTGATGGATGGTTATTTATGTAATGCTAACATCCACCCAAAGTAAATAGTACAGTGTTTTATGACCCCCCCCTTGAGAAGAGCTATAACTCTATATAACTGTAATTATTCTTGATATATTTTAGATATTAACCCCTTATCTTATATAGGGTTTACGGATATTTTCTGTCATTCCATAGGTTGCTTTTCACTCTGTTGATTGTGTGATTTGATGAACACAAGTTTTAAAATTGTGATATATTCCCATTTATCTATTTTCAGTTTTGTTGCCTGTGGTTTTTGTGTCATATCCAAGAAGTCACTGCAAATGCAACGTAATGAAGTTTTCCCCCTATGCTTTCTTCTAAGTGTTTTATAGTTTTAGCTCTTACGTTAGGTTTTTGATACATTTTCAGTTAAATTTTGAAAACGGTGGAAGGTAAGAGTCCAACTTCATTCCACTTGCAATAGAAATCAAATAGCATAAAATACTAGGAATTAACTTATCCAAGGAAGTGAAAGATCTATACACTGAAAACTACAAAACATTGCTGAAAGAAATTAAAGGAATGTAAATAAATGGAAAGATATCTTGTGTTTATGGATTAGGAGAATTTATATTATCAAGAGCTCTTTATTATCTAAAGTGATGTACAGAGTCAATGCAAAACCTATCAAATCTCAATGGCATTTTGTTTCCAAAAAAGGAAAAATCGGGCTTCCCTGGTGGCGCAGTGGTTGAGAGTCCGCCTGCCGATGCAGGAGACACGGGTTCGTGCCCTGGTCCGGGAGGATCCCACATGCCGCGGAGCAACTAGGCCCGTGAGCCATGGCCGCAGAGCCTGTGCGTCCGGAGCCTGTGCTCCGCAACGGGAGAGGCCACAGCAGTGAGAGGCCCGCATACCGCAAAAAAAAAAAAAAAAAAAAAAAGGAAAAATCTATCCTAAAATTTATATGGAATCAGGGGACCCCAAATAGCCAATACAATCATGGAAAAGACTAAACTTAGAAGGCTCATGCCTTTTGATTGCAAAACTTACTACAAATTTACAGTAATCAAAAAGCGTGATACTGGCATATATATGGATGTATAGACCAATGAAACAGAATAGAGACCCCAAAAATACCCTCACATATATGGTCAGATAATTATCATCAAGGATACTAAGATCATTCAATGGGGGAAAGGACAGTCTTTTCAGTAATTGTGCTGTGAAAACTGGATATCCACATGCAAAAGAATAAGGTTGGACCCTTACCTTACACTATGCAAAACATTAAGTGAAAATGTATCAAAAACCTAAATGTAAGAGCTAAAACTATTAGACTCTTAGAAGAAAACATAAAGGGAAAGCTTCATGATAAGAGATTAATATCCAGAATATATAAAGCATGACTACAATTCAAAGGCAACCACAATAAAATAATCCAATTAAACAACGGGCAAAGGACTTGCATAGACATTTTTCAAAAAAGTTATACAAATGGTCAACAAGCACATGAAAAGATGCTCAACCTCACTAGTTATCTGGGGTATGATTTAAGAAAAATCATCTCAAATTGGATTAAAGCCTTGAAAGTAAAACCTGAAACCATTAAACTCCTGGAAGAAAACATAAGAGATAAGCTCCTTGACATCAGTCTTGACAATATTTTTTGGATATTACATCAAAAGCAAAAACAACAAAAACAAAAAGAAACAAGTGGGACTGCAAACGAAAAAGCAGAAGATTTTCACAGCAAGGGAAACCATCCAAAAATGTAAAACCAACCTAGAAAATGGGAGAAATATTTGCAAATCATATATCTGATGTGGGCTTAATATCCAAAATATATCAGAAAGTAACACAACTCAATAGCAGAAACACAGATTAAAAATTGGGCAGAGGAAGTGAACAGACATTTTTCCAAAGAAGACACACAAATGGCCAACAGGAATATAAAAATGTGCTCAACATCCTTAATCATCAGGGAAATGCAAATCCAAACCATAATGAGATATCACCTCACACCTGTTAGAATGGCTCTTATCAAAAAGAAAAAAGGGACTTCCCTGGTGGTACGGTGGTTAACAGTCTGCCTGCCAATGCAGGGGACACGGGTTTGAGCCCTGGTCCGGGAGGATCCCACGTGACGTGGAGCAACGAAGCCTGTGCCCCACGGCTACTGAGCCTGTGCTCTAGAGCCCGCAAGCCACAACTACGGAGCCTGAGTGCCACAGCTACTGAAGTCCACGCGCCTAGAGCCCGTGCTCCACAACGAGAAGCCTGCACACCACAACGAAGAGTAGCCCCCGCTCGCTGCAACTAGAGAGAGCCTGCAAGCAGCAACGAAGACCCAATGCAACCAAAAAAATAAATAAAATAAAATTTATTTAAAAATAAAATAAAATTTATTAAAAAATAAATAAAATAAACTTTATAAAAAATAAATAAAATAAAATTTATATTTTAAAAAAAGAGGTAAGTGCTGGAGAGGATTTGGAGAAAAGGGAACCCTTGTGCCCTGTTGGGAATGTAAATTGGTAGAACTAGTATTGAAAAAATATGGAGGTTCCTCAATAATTAAAACTAGAACTACAATTATGATCTAGGAATTCAACTTCTGGGTATGTATCCAAGGACGTGAAATCACCATCTTGAAAAGTTATCTGCCCCCCAGTTATTGCAGTGTTATTAATATTGAGTGGGCCAAAAAGTGCCCTAGGTTTTTAAAGTGAAAATAAAAGACACATTTTTCAATGTCACCAGGAACTTTATTGAACAACGTGTTCACCCCTTTGCTCCACTAGCTTCTGCCGTTTTCCAGGCAACTTCATAATTCCATCCCAAAACTTCTTATCTTTTTGAGCAAAGAACTGTTCCAGGTGCCTTTTATAGTCTTCCAGGGAACTGAAATTTTTCAATGAAGAGAATTTTGTAAAGACCAAAATAAATGGAAATCTGAAGATGCAATGTCTGGGGAATACGGCAGATAAATCAGAACTTTCCAGCCAAGCTGTAACAGTTTTTGCCAGGTCATCAAAGAGACATGCGGTCTTGCCTTATCCTGATGGAAGATTATGCGTTTTCTGTTGACTAATTCTGGACGCTTTTTGTCAAGTGCCGCTTTCAGGTGGTCTTATTGGGAGCAGTACTTGTTGGAATTAATTTTTTCGTTTTCCGGAAGGAGCTCATAATAGAGGACTCCCTTCCAATCCCACCATATACACAACACCACCTTCTTTAGATGAAGGCCGGCCTTTGGTGTGGTTGGTGGTGGTTCATTTCGCTTGCCCCACGATCTCTTCCATTGTACGTTATCGTACAGTATCCACTTTTCATCGCCTGTCACAATTTGTTTTAAAGCCGGAACGTTTTCATTACGTTTCAGTAGAGAACTGCATGCGGAAATACGGTCCAGAAGGTTTTTTTTTTTGCTGAACTTATGTGGAACCCGAACATCAAAGCGATTTTCATAACCAAGCTGGTGCGAATGATTTTCAGCTCTTGATTTGGCTATTTTGAGCTTCGATTTGATTCCTGCCCTCTTCAACTGGTCTACCCAACCGTGCAGCACCGTCCAGCGAGAAATCTCCAGCACAAAACTTTGCGAATCACTTCTGACATGTTCGATCAGTCACAGCACCTTCTCCGTACACTGCACAAATTTTGTGTGTGTGTGTGTTTCAGTTGCATTTTTTACCTTTCTTGAAATAATAAAGCATGATATGCTGAAAATGTTGCTTTTTTTCTTCCATCTTCAATATTAAAATGGCCACACCAAAATTCACCAATTTTGATGTCTTTTAAAAAATGTACACTGATATGACAGCTGTCACATACAATCTAACAAAATTGTTTTGAATGAAGTTAGAGACAGCTAAGTGCTACTAGAGCCACCTTACGGAAAAACCGAATGAACCTTTTGGCCCACCCAATAATAGCCAAGATATAGAAACAACCTAAGTGTCTATCTATGGATGAACAGATAAAGAAAACGTGGCATATATATGTACAATGGAACATTATCAGCCATAAAAAATAAGGAATTCTTGTCATTTGTGACAGCATGGATGGACCGCGAGGGTATTGTGCTCAGTGAAATAAGTCAGACAGAGAAAGACTCTACGCTATCACTTGTGTGTGGAACCAAAAAAACCCCTCAACTTTTAGGTACAGAGAACAGATTAGTGATTGCCAGAGTTGGGGCTGAGGGTGGGGGGCATGGGTGAAGGTGATCAAAAGGTAAAAGCTTCCAGCCGCAGAAGATAAATTAGTTTAAAGGATATAATGTACAGCGAGGCGACTACCGTTAACAGTACTGAATTGCATATTTGAAAGTTGCCAAGGGAGTAGATCTTAAAAGTTCTTATAACAAGAAAAAAATCGTAACTATTTGAGGTGAACTGACTAAACTCATTCTGGTAATCATTTTGGAATACATACATCTGTCAAATCAGTGTGTTGTACCCGTTGGACTAAGACAGTGTTATATGTCATTTACATCTTAATAGTGAGGCAGGAGACAGATGGGCTCCGGGCTAGGCATTTACAACTGGCCTCCTGTTTACATTTCTTGCGGTGAGAAAAAGATGGGCTTCAGGCTGGACACTTAGAACTAGCCTCCTGTTTGCATTTCCTGAGACACGAGACAGGTGGGCTCCAGGTTAGATATTCACAACCAGCCTCCTGTTTGCACTTCGACATAGAAATAACAACAAAAACAGGGTAAATAGCCACGCGCTGTCTCCTGAGGGCACTTTACTATAACAGTCATGGCAGGAACATGGAGGGGCTAAACCCTTCTGAGTAAGTATCAAGAGGTCATATATTTCCCTTCCTTGGGGCAAGGGAGACATTGCACAGGTGCAGAAAGGCTCCTTGGGGGTCAAAAAGGAGGGAGTACCACCCCATAATAGGTGATATTAAGGCCCCCCCCCAGAGGGTGGGCTGGAATCCATCTCGGAAAAAAGTTGTGCGCGCATGTTGGGGAGGATACTAGGGTAGGGCAGGTGTGGAAAAGGAAACCAGATAATTGGCCAAAGGTAAACAAAGACCCGAAGAACTGCCCTATATAAATGGTTTAACCACCTTTTTACTGGCTCCTCCTTATTAGGGAGGATTCCCACACCCTTTCTCTCTGGGTGTGTATTTCTGCCTTGCGTTGGTCTTAATTAAACAAACTGTTTCTCTGTGTGCTCTCCCACTTGTGCTGTCTCTAATAATAAACTTTGTACCCGTCTTTACAGTTTTTGCCTCCTTGAGAAATGCATTTTTCAGTGGGGGCAAGGGCCAGGGGAAATTTGTTTCAGCCTCTAGCCCTTGCTAGTCTCGTGGCTAGGATTCCTGGTTTTCATACAGGCTACCCAGGTTCAATTCCTGGGTGGAGAACTAAGATCTCCCTTCAAGCCAGCACTCACTGCTGTCTCTCTGAGATCAATAGCAGTAGGAAAAATGAATCTCACCCTTGAATAAAAACAAACAAACAAAAACCACGATGAGATTCCACCTCATGCTATTGAGATTGCTATTATTAAACAGCAGAGAAGGGCAAGTGTTGGTAAGGATGTGGAGAAATTAGAACGTGTGTGCACTGTTGATGGGACTGTAAAATGCTGCAGCCACTCTAGCAAACAGTTTGGTGGTTCCTCAAAAAATAAAAAAAAAGAGAATTACAGAAATTCCTTTTCTGGGTATATGCCCCAAAGAACTGAAAGCAGGATCTCAAAGAGGTATTTGTACGCCCTTGTTCATAGCAGCATAATTCACAAGAGGCCCAAAGTGGAAGCAACTCAAGTGCCCATTGATGAAGGAATGGATTAACAAAATATGGTAAATATACATACAATGGAATATTACGCATCCTTGAAAAGGAAGGAAATTTTGACACATGCTACAACATGGATGAACCTTGAGGACATTATTCTAAGTGAAATAAGCCAGTCATGAAAACACACATACTGCATGACTCTACTTCTCTGAGGTACCTAGAGCAGTCAAATTCATAGAGAAAGAAGCTAGAATGATGAATGCTGGGGGGTGGGGAATTGTTTCATGGATGTAGAGGTTTAGTCTGAGAAGACCAAAAGAGTTCTGGAGATTTGTTGCACAAAATGCCAAGGTACTTAACACTACTGAAACCATACACTTAAAAATGGTTAAGATGGTAAATTTTATGTTATGGGCATTTTATCACAATTTTAAAAATTTATGTAAAAAACATAGGTTGGGTTGAATACAGGGCACTCTAATCATTAATGAGATATTCATTTGGATTAACAAAAAGGTATGATCCAAAGACCTACCACAAACATACATTTTAATGTAAAAAAAAAATTAGAAGTTTTCCCACTAAAGCCAAGACACAAAGCTACAATTACTGCTATGATTAAGCATTGTATTAAAGAATGTTGCCAATACGCTAGGAAAGAAATAAGTTATATTGAGCAGAAAGAAACCTTACAGTATTTTTCATAGCTTAGAAGACCAAAAGAATCAATTTACAATTAACAGGACCAAACAAGTAAGCTCAAGAAATGTACAAGAAACAATACATTACTTAACAACCCAAATAACCAGTCAGAAACTATAATAAAACATTCATAAATAAACTGAAAATGCTAAGATAAACAGAGATAATGCACATTCCTGAGTGGGAAACTTTTAATTGCAAAGAGGTCAGTCCTTCTTCAAATTAATCTTTGAATTCAAAATGATTCCAATCCAAATCTCTTACTGTGTATTATGGAATTTGCCAAGACCATTCAAAAAGCCAAAGAGAAAATTGTAAGAATAAACAGAAAATAACTGAAAAACAGCAATAACGAAGAACAGGTATTATCAACTGTCAGAACATACCATGAAATCCAGAAAGTTAAAACAGCATGGTATTAATTCAGAGAAAGAATCAATGAAAGAATAGTGAGTGCAGAACACAGATTTACATCTAGGAATTTAGTTTATTATAACCAGGGCATTGCAAATCAAGGAGGAAATGATGTTAGAACATTTAGGTACCCATGGCAGGGTGTGAGGAGTGAAGTTTTCAAAGTATTGCTTAATTTAAAGCTTTCTAAATGTTTTATGAAATCCATGAAGTAAAGTCTTAAATATTTATTTTTCCCCAGAGTTTGTTTTACCCCTTAATCTTGGCAGGGTGTTCCTATCTTGCTTAAGGAGAATATTATAGCACCTGGAGGCAAAGAGGCATCCTAGTAACCCAGTACTGGAAGCCAAGATGGAAAAGATCTCCACAGCCACCATGACCTTCCCCTTGGTGCTATTATACACAAGGAGGAAGGCAATCCAGACACCGCAGAACACCAACATGCTGACTGTCAGGAACTTGGCTTCACTGAGAGTGCCAGGCAGGCTTCTGGCCAGGAAGGCCAAGGTGAAGCTCGAGAGGGCCAAGGAGCCCAAGTAGCCTAAGGAAAGTTAGAACATGACAACGGAGTCCTTATTTGCACACAATGATTAGGAGGGTAGGCTCTGAATGTGTATCCATACCAACGGAAGGGGGAGAGGTTCCCAACCAGACAGCACAAGGAGTCACTTGAATCAACGAGCAGACGGGAATGATCAAATTGGGTGCCCCTGAAAGCAACCACTGCCTCATCTTTCTCCCTGGGGTTGTGACCTTGAAAGCCAGGACAGTGACGGTTTTAGCCAACATGGTGGAAAAAGCCACAGTGAACACGACTCCAAATGTCATCTGTTGGGGGATGCAGGTGGTAGTGTTGGGGTGGCCAATGAAGAGGAAAGAGCAGAGGAAGTACAGGACGAGGGAGGTGAGCAGGATGCAGCTGAGAGCCCGGTTATTAGCTTTGACTATGCAGGTGTCCCTATACTTCACAAAGACGCCAAGAACGACAGCTGCGAGGACAGACAGACAGAGGGCAGTGCAGGCAAGGACCATCCCCAGAGGATCTTCATAGGACAAGAAGGCCACAGCCTTTGAGAGGCAACGATCTCGATCACTATTTGGGTACTGATGGTCTGGACACTTCATACATTGCTTCGCATCCAGCAAGTAAAGCAAGGTGCCGTTACCTTGGGTTCAGTGATTCTCTTGAGCTCCCCAAATATTTACATGTGGTCAAATTTGTATAATTCGACACCAAATAAAGGAACATTACAGAGTCAAGAATTCTGAGTTAATGCTGTCTAGTTTTTCTTAGTATATCAAGGACCAAGGAACCTAACATCACCTCTTTTGTTTACCTTACACATGCAAAGGAACACGTTCTTTCATATAAACAAAAATTACACCCAGGGCTTCCCTGGTGGCGCAGTTGTTGAGAATCCGCCTGCCGATGCAGGGAACACGGGTTCGTGCCCCGGTCCGGGAAGATCCCACGTGCCGCGGAGCGGCTGGGCCCGTGAGCCATGGCCGCTGAGCCTGCGCGCCCGGAGCCTGTGCTCCGCAACGGGAGAGGCCACAACAGTGAGAGGCCCGCATATCACAAAAAAAAAAAAAAAAAAAAAAATTACACCCAACTATTTGACTTAGATATGGGCAGAGTAGGACATATCTTGGATTCATTCACTCAAAAGCAAGCGTTTATTGATAACCTGCAGTGACCTAGAGAATATCCCAGCTGTTGCACATATAGAGAAGGGCCAAGGCATAAACGCTCACTTAAGAAGCTACAAATTTCCATTATTTCTGTTATCCACATCATTGCAAACCGATGTCCTGTTCATGATCACATTCACTATGTTGTTTCAATTTGAATAACTTGTATTTTAACAGAATTACTCCCTTATGAGTCTCCCTGTCTTCTGTCTTGAATCCCTCTCATCTCTCATCCATTCAATCACAGGTATTATTGTTTCTATTATTTAAATCCTTTCATACTACTTCTTGATTCAAATGCCACAGTTATTCTCATGTTCTTCTAGATCAGTGATTCTCAGACATTAGCATGCATTAGAATCATATGGGGGGCTTGTTAACGAGGTTTGCTGGCCTCCACCAGAGTTTCTGGTTGGGAAACTCAGAATTTATATTTCTAACACGTTCTCCAGTGACGCTGATGTCGTTGGTATACATACTACACTTTGAGAATCACTGTTCAAGATTGAGTCCAAACTCCCAACCACGCAAAAAGCTCTGTTATTATCTACATTCTACCTACTTCTCCCGCAGCACCGTTTTTTTTTTTTTTTTTTGAGGCCGTGGAGTAGGGAGGCTAAAGAAACCAATTCTAATGTGTACCTGTGATACTCCAGGCAATTTGCTTCGTGTAATATCTCCCCTTCAATTTTCACAGAATCTCGGGAGGTAGGTAGATAGAAGCAACCACTTTGCAGAAGAAAACTGTTGAGACTTAAAGAGCTGAAGTAACTCACCCGAGATCTTGGAGGTAGGTCGAGCAGGGCTAGATGTAGACTCGTGACCAGGGGGCTGAATTAGGGTGAGCCAAATAGGACACCCACAGGGGCAAAATTCAAGCAGGATTCTGTTTCAGGAGCCACCCCTGTCCCTGCAAGACCCCAAGTGCCTCTTTAATGTTTATACCTCCTGCACCTCACTTACCTTACCGTAGTCTGGGCCCTAATTACGTTTGTCTGATTCCAAAGCCTGTGATCTTTCCATTATACACCTTTTGCTAGTTTTCATGTTCATTACAACCTTTTCTCTGAAAAAGCTGTCATTCTCTTAGAGTTACAGGGTTTAGAAATATTTCTGTATATTGATATTTATCTCAGTATGAATTTCTCAAGATTTAATTTCATAAATTTATCATCAAAAAGAAAACCATAGGCCAATCTCCTTTATAAAATGCTAATACATTGTAAATAAAGCCTTAGAAAAGATTAATCAAGTACATTAAATAAATAGCACACCACAGCCAACCGGGGCTAAAATTTTTAAATGTTTTCTAACAAAAGTACTTGAAAGAACATTAGAGTCAGGCAGACCTGAGTTCACAATAGTCCAAATATTGGCAAGAATTTTATACTGAATTATAATAAACAAAAGCAAACCCTAAAATTTATGAAGCTTTCCTCTTTAAAAAAAATTATGGTACTATTAAATTCAGTGAAAATTACCTGTTTCCTGAAGGTTTAATGGAATCTTCAGCTCAGCTGATCAGGACCTGGTGCCCTGTTGGGTGAGCAGCCCTTTGAGGTCCTTCATTACTATCAAAACCTTGAAAGAAATCTACCTTCAGTTCTCAGAACGCTCCTTTCTCCTCATACCTGTGTGTATCACACTTGCGTTCTCTTCTTCCGGGGACATCACTTCCTCCCTCTCCACGTAACTAACTATAAACACCTGTCTCTACACTGAGCCTGAATCATCTCACCTGAGTAGCATCCCTGGCCTGTGTCAGGATTATTGACTCCATATTTTTCCCCGACAAATAATTTTAGAATACCTTTGTATCGGACTTGGGCACTTGCAGTTCATTACTAAATATTTTAAATGCACACCTACATTTTGGAATATTTTTCTGCCGTAGAGTTAATACAGTTATTATTTGTCCATAGAAAAGCTGCTGCACTTTTGTGTACTTATTTAGAGACCGGACTTACCCAATTGTGGCAAAATGATCATTTTTGTCTTGTTTTTAAACAAGAGTGCTTTAACGATGGTGAAGAAAGAGTAGTTTTTAATAACCTTCAGTATCTTAAATGGGGTTTTCACCCTAATCACTCTCTTATATAATTACTTTCTTGGAATTGATTTTTCTTACAAATGAAATTTGAAATGATTTTGCCTGATTTCAAAAGGAGGGTTCTGGCGTTGTTATTTAAAATTTCTTTAAGCCTACTAATTATTTCTGAGTAGATTAGGACGTTTCCAAATTCCAAATTTGTATTCTGTTAAATAAAGAGATGTTATATAGGCAGGAAGGCGGATCTATGACAGAGAAAAGAGGAAGGTCATCGAGTAAAGCAGATAGAAATAAGAGGAGTTAATGAGTGAATTCAGGAGAAATTATACTTTACAGCCTGATTTGTGGATACAGGGAGAGAAAACTGGCAGAACTTTGCAGTGTTCGGTGTACTTTTGATTCCAAATGTGTGTGAAGCCCAGAACATAGTAAAAATCGGATCAAGCAAAGCAAAGGGCTCTTTTTCAGGGCACAGGATCCACTGCACGCTGCTCTGGCAATGAGCCCACACCTGACGGCAATGAGCTTCTAATGAGAAAAACGTGCAAGTAAAACCAACACTAATTCGAGGTGAGCTAGTCGGCAGCCAAGTTTGCAAAAGGTTCATGCTGAAGGAGAGGTTGAGTTTCCCTAAAAGGATTCATTTGAGCTTGTGTGCGCCTCAGAGCTCCCGGGTGCGCACCGGACCTAACAGTCAATTACCTGAGAAGGCAGTCATATCCACGGCATTTTCTGTTTTACGCTGTCACCACTGCTTGTAAGCAAACTTCAAAAGGCACGGAAGGGCTTCCCTGGTGGCGCAGTGGTTGAGAGTCCGCCTGCCGATGAAGGGGACGCGGGTTCGTGTCCCGGTCCGGGAGGATCCCACGTGCCGCGGAGCGGCTAGGCCCGTGAGCCGTGGCCGCTGCGCCTGCGCGTCCGGAGCCTGTGCTCCGCAACGCGAGAGGCCGCGAGAGCGAGAGGTCCGCGCACCATGGAGGAGGAGCCTGAGGATTTCTGCCCTTGAGGTATTCTACAGCAAATCTGCCAGAACTGAGCAAGCTAGACCACCTACTGCTTTGATACCTTTCCATGCTTTCACCATTGGCCCGAGGGCAAGCCCAGTGAGGGGGTGTAAAGAAGTCAAGGTTCTTCGTTCATTTAATCAAGATATATATACCTCTCCAAAAGTTTGCATTTTGATGATATAATTACCATGCAGTTCTTCTTAAGGTTAACCCGAGATATATTGTACATTGCTACTATCCGAACGAATTTTTTTTTTTTTTTTTCGGTACACGGGCCTCTCCCCGCTGTGGCCTCTCCCGTTGTGGAGTACAGGCTCCGGACGCGCAGGTTCAGCGGCCACGGCTCACGGGTCCAGCCGCCCCGCGGCACGTGGGATCTTCCCGGACCGGGGCACGAACCCGTGTCCCCCGCATCGGCAGGCGGACTCTCAACCACTGCGCCACCAGGGAAGCCCCGAACGGAATATTTTATCATTTCATCTACTTGATTATTTTTATAAAAAGAAAAATCATGTATTTTTAGATATGTATCTTGAATCAGGAGATTTTACATGAAAGTTTTAGCAATTATACCGTTTCAGTTGATTCTTTGGAATAGTTTTGGTACAAAAGGATGTGCTTTAATCTCTTGTATTTTCCTCTTCTATAAATATGGCCCCTTTTGTTCCATGCATTGTTGGGCTTCTCAGAGCTTCAATGTTAAATAACAGGAAGGAAAGTGACCAATTTATGTTGTCCACAAATTTAATTGGTGGGGGGGTGTTTTCCCTCTCTCATCGTTTAATTAGCTTCTCTGTTGGCAAATCCAAAATACTAACTATGGTGTGAAAGTTCTTCAGTACAAGACTATTGTCACTTCCCATCATGGGGTCCCACCATCCCACCCTATACTTGCTGTTTTTCAGCCACATAAGACTTTTTTAAAATTGTTAACTTTAATAGTGAAATTGCTGAATAAATGAGGGAACTAGAAGATTTCAGTCATCGTCTGGATCCTTCACTTTTGGGGGACAAATAAGAATGTAAATGAAAGGGTGAGGAAGAGAATTCCTCCTGATCGGTACCTGTGTGATGGAAATCTCCTTGTCTGGGCAGCACATGCCGTCAAAGCAGCAGGCAGCCTGTCCCCACTGGGGGAGCTTTCCTCCGTCCAGGGCCACTGCTTTTGCTGCACACAGAGCTAGGAGTCTCGAGAAATCAGAGGAAAGTCTTGTTGAACCCTGCACATGTGATCTAGTCCTGTGTAACCAGAGTGTTTCAGGGACAGCCAACAAGCTTTATTTTGAAAAAGGAGCCCATTCATTGACTGGACTGGATGCTCTTCTCTACTGCATGACACTAACTCTACCAAATGTTAGGAGCATATACTTGATTAGATGTATTTCTCCCAAATCCGTTAGGCACTAGGAAGGGAAAATTGCTCAAATTTGAAGGAAACTTAGAAAAGTACTCAAGTTAGAAGGGGGGCGCTCGGCTTCTCGTGTTGACCTGGAGAAGGTCACCAAAGTGCTCATGACCCAGCTCTGTCCTAAATACCTAAGCGTCATAAATATCCAGCAACCAACCTCTTTAAATCTGATGGCCCAATCGATCAGCTCTTCATAGATGGAAAAACCTTGTCCACGTGGAGCCTCTGGGACAAACTGTCCTACTTTCACCTGAAGCCTGAGTCCATCGGGAAAGTTCCAAAAGTTGAGAATATCATACTGTTCCTCAGAGATTCTTTGCTGATCCAAATATACCTGGTCCCTAGCACTGTTGTTAAAGTGGAAGCTCTTCAGAAAGGAGAGGAGCTGGAAGAGATGTGGTTGGGTGGTAGAAAGAATTCTGATGAGGACACACAACATCTGTTAGCTGTATGACTTTGGAAAGACTCTTATCCCTTTTAAACTTCAAATTTAAAAAATTACTCACTTTTATTATAAAAATCAAATGAGGTAATTCCTATGAAAGCAACTTCATAAACTATAATGACAGTATATATAGATGTAAATGCATATATTTAATATTATATGATATGTATATTAATTGCATATGTGATATGATACATATAGTACTATATATAGAATATACTATCAATAATATATATGTACCTAGATGAATTTTGTAAATTAACAACTGTAGTGTGAAACCCAACATAGGTATTTTTTGTCAGTTACTTCCTTGATGAAGTGCTTGAGAACATGAGAACTGAAAAATATCTATTCACACAATTCAGAAAATATTGACCAGAGAGTCAAATTCAGCCTCATTTAGCTATCATTATTAGTGTCTTATAACTTCACTTTACTCATCAGCAAAATGGGGATAAATACTGTCTAAAGTAATTATTACAAGAAATCATATACATATATATGAATTGCATAACACATACACACACACACACACATATATGCACAAGATAAAAATTTTAAATTTGCCAATATAGTGCCAGACCTGACACAGGCATGTCAAGAACTCTTGTTCTAAAAATTTCACAATTTCTATGGAAACACAAAAGACCCTGAACAGCCAAAGCAATCTTGAGAAAGAAAAACGGAGCTGGAGGAATCAGGCTCCCTAACTTCAGACTATACTACAAAGCTATAGTAATCAAGGCAGTATGGTACTGGCACAAAAACAGAAATATAGATCAATGGAACAGGATAGAAAGCCCAGAGATAAACCCACACACATATGGTCACCTTACCTTTGTAAAGGGAGACAAGAATATACAATGGAGAAAAGACAGCCTCTTCAATAAGTGGTGCTGGGAAAACTGGAGAGCTACATGTAAAAGAATGATATTAGAACACTCCCAAACACCATACACAAAAATAAACTCAAAATAGATTAAAAACCTAAATGTAAGGCCAGACACTATTAAACTCTTAGAGGAAAACATAAGCAGAACACTCTATGACATAAACCACAGCAAGATCCTTTTTGACACACCTCCTAGAGAAAGGGAAATAAAAACAAAAATAACAAATGGGACCTAATGAAACTTAAAAGCTTTTGCACAGCAAAGGAAACCATAAACAAGACAAAAAGACAACCCTCAGAATAGGAGAAAATATTAGCAAATGAAGCAACTGATAAAGGATTAATCTCCAAAATTTATAAGCAGCTCATGCAGCTCAATATCAGAAAAACAAACAACCCAATCCAAAAATGGGCAGAAGACCTAAATAGACATTTCTCCAAAGATATACAGATTGCCAACAAACACATGAAAGGATGCTCAACATCACTAATCATTAGAGAAATGCAAATCAAAACTACAATGAGGTATCACCTCACAGCAGTCAGAATGGCCATCATCAAAAAATCTACAAACAATAAATGCTGGAGAGGGTGTGGAGAAAAGGGAACCCTCTTGCACTGTTGGTGGGAATGTAAATTGATATAGCCACTATGGAGAACAGTATGGACGTTCCTTAAAAAACTACAAAAAGAACTCCCATACGACCCAGCAATCCCACTACTGGGCATATACCCTGAGGAAACCATAATTCAGAAAGAGTCATGTACCACAATGTTCCTTGCAGCTCTGTTTACAATAGCCAGGACATGGAAGCAACCTAAGTATCCATTGACAGATGAATGGATAAAGAAGATGTGGCACATATATACAATGGAATATTACTCAACTGTAAAAAGAAATGTAATTGAGTTATTTGAAGTGAGGTGGATGGACCTAGAGTCTGTCATAGAGTGAAGTAAGTCAGAAAGAGAAAAACAAATACCATATGCTAACACATATATATGGAATCTAAAAAAAAAAAATGGTTCTGAAGAACCTAGGGGCAGGAGGACAGGAATAAAGATGCAGATGTAGAGAATGGACTTGAGGACACGGGGAGGGAGAAGGGTAAGCTGGGACGAAGTAAGAGAGTGGCATGGACAAATATACACTACCAAATGTAAAATAGATAGCTAGTGGGAAGCAGCTGCATAGCACAGGGAGATCACCTCTGTGCTTTGTGACCACCTAGAGCGGTGGGATAGGGAGGGTGGGAGGGAGACGCAAGAGGGAGGAGATATGGGGATATACATACATGTATAGCTGATTCACTTTGTTATAAAGCAGAAACTAACACACCATTGTAAAGCAATTATACTCCAATAAAAATGTTAAAAAAATGGATGAGAGCCAGTGCATTATTTAAAAAAAAAAATCCTAAAACTGAGAGGGTTTAAGTGGGTGTCAAGTGCATGTAGTGTTGAAGCAGTGACAGACGGGATTGAGGAGGCACTTAATCTGCTTTTTCATTTGATTGACCATATTTCTTGGATGATTTCCCTTCTTCCCAACATGTTTTCTCAAAAACACCTGGGTGGAGAAGGGATAGTGGTTTGGGGTGACCCTTTATACTCATGATGTCACTCCAGCCTGAGTATTTCTTACACTCTGAGTTAAAATTCAGATTCTTGGGCCTCATCCCAGATCCTCTAGGTTCAGGGTGTTGGTGTGTGGAGTCAAAGACTGTATTTTTGTTGTTGTTTTTTGGCTGCCCCATGTGGCTTGTGGGGTCTTAGTTCCCCAAGCAGGGATTGAACCCAGGCCCACGGTAGTGAAAGTGCTGAGTCCTAACCACTGGACTGCCAGGGAACTCCCACAAAGTCTGTGGTTTTAACAAGCCCTCCCAGGTGGTTCATATTATACCCAAGCATGAGAACCATTTTCTAAAGAGAGAACTGGGATCCACGATGAAAAAGGGACTCCATCCAGAGCTGGAAAGTACTGAATGTTGGAGCGGCAGTTGGGGCTGGGCCAGTGGTAATGCAAGGGCTGTGTGTTCTGTCCACTTGATCACGTTGCCTTCTGGGGCCGTGCCAACTCAGCAGGGCCTGATGGTTTGTGAGGACTTGTTGGGAGAAGATGAAGAGGTATGGAGACGCAGAGCCTTCTCCCACTTGCTTCTGGCAAACAAGCCCTACGTGACCATTCTCCTGCTGCTCTCACCAAACCTGCAAGAGCTCTGAAAGGGAACTCCTGCTGCAATCGATCCTGGCCACTCTACAAGATCATCAAGTCAATTAGCCCCGCCTGGAAAAAATGTGGGAGGGAAGAGATATGGGAACATATGTACATGTATAGCTGATTCACTTTGTTACACGGCAGAAACTAACACACCATTGTAAAGCAATTACACTCCAATAAAGATGTTAAAAAAAAAAGTAGTAGGCATTTCACAAAATGAAAAAGAAACATCCAACAATTCTTCAAAATCAGAGGAATAGAATAATGAAATAATTATACACAGTTCTACTGAAATTCTTGGCTTAAAAAAGAAAACTACATACTTATAGACAGTGTTAAAAAAAAACAAAAAAAACCAAACAAATTGTTTCCCATTCTATTTATCTGTGCCCCCCAACCCTGTTTCCATAAAAACATATTAAATCCAAAACTTACAAAAATGATTTCTGGCTTATAATTTAAAGTGAATCAATGAGAAAGATATAATGACATAAATTTATGAGCACATATTAGAAGAGTCTGGAATTATGCATTTTATGCAATTAAAGGTGCCCTAAGGAAGAACAAAGGAGAAAAGGGGGAGAGGGAGACACTGGACAGAAAGTGACCCTAGGAGTCCTTGGACCTGGATATCTGGTGACATCTGGGATCCCTGGAGGAATAAACCTCCAAAGCTTTACAGTAAATGACTTCATCCTAGGAAGCTCTGGACTGAGATTGTCCTCCACACCACAGGGGGCACCTCATCATAACAAGTCTATCCAATGGAAGCTTCCAGAATACTCACCACCGCATTTTTCCATACTTAAAAAAAAATTTCTTGTCAAAATCCCAAACACCCTGTAGGAGAAACAGAATTAGGTTATTAGTCTAAATGTATTGAGCCCTAGCTTTAACTGGGACAAAAATGACGTGAATGCCATGAAATCAGTCTTACTATTTTTCATTGGAAGCTGTAAGGAAGCTCTCATTCAGGGACGTCCTAGGGGAAAGGAAGGTAAATGGAGGATGTATTTGAAATGGAGAATTTAGTCACTCTTACCCTTGTCTGTAACTACTAATGACTCTTTGTCTTTCTGAAGTGTTTTTGCTTGTGCATGTGTGTCTCCAAGATCTTATAACCCTCTGAGATAATCCTCCAGGGAAGCATGAGAAAACTGAAGCTGAGAAAAAGTAAGAGTTTCCTATGTACGCTCTGATCTCCTAGTTAAACATCCGTTTCATTCACCTCTTGAGCTCTTTCTAGGATTCTTAAGAATCGGGAAGTTAAAGCACCAGTGACCTCTAGTGTCTAGCAGATTTAAATAAGTCTAAGACATGTGTGTTGAGTGAGAAAGTGAGTGAGTGAATGGATGACAAAGTGGACTCACTTTCCTGTTTTCCGGCTCAACACTGAAAACAAGGGGAGATGCCACGAGTACACAAAGGGCAGTGCAAGGAAAACACTTGCCCTGAGTTTTCACCTCAGCGAATAAAAAAATCTTGTTGTAAAGTTTAAGTTGTGCTATTTTTTTTTTTTTTTTTTTTTTTTTTTTTTTTTTTTTCGGTACGCGGGCCTCTCACTGCTGTGGCCTCTCCCGTTGCGGAGCACAGGCTCCGGACGCGCAGGCTCAGCGGCCATGGCTCACGGGCTTAGTTGCTCTGCGGCACGTGGGATCTTCCCGGACCAGGGCACGAACCCGTGTCTCCTGCATCGGCAGGCGGATTCTCAACCACTGCGGCACCAGGGAAGCCCCCAGTTGTGCTATTTTAATGAAAAGAAAGTCTAAGGAATGTGAATCTTGGTGTCCATCAACTAAGGGATTGGCCTGAGAAAGCTGGAAAGGAAATTTGCTTTTTCAGAGGGAAATAAAATTCAGGAAGTTCTTAGGCAATAATGAGACAATTTAGGCCTCTGTTGGGAGAATTAGAATCTGAGGAACAAGCCCAGGGCTGCAGGGAAGGAAATTTGAGGCAGAGAGCAGCTGGCACGGAAGTCTCTGCCTGATTTCTGTCCGGATGTGAACTTGAAACCTCCCATCCAGGGGTCAGGCCATGGGCAAAGCATTCATTAGAACTGGAGTAACCACAGAGGCTCCACTAAAATTCAGAATCCATGTCTCACCTAGTACATTCCGTTCCCTGATTTAAATTTCTAATAATTTCATCAGATCATTTCCTTTTTAGTGATTTTGTATAGGTGATTCTGCCTTTGTTTAAAAAAACCCCACACAATTCATTTAGTGGTTAAATATCTGAAGCTGATAGACAACCAGCATCTTATCTCAGTTACACTCACTCTCTGCTCTGACTCACCCAAGAGGCGCCCCTCTGAAGGCCGAGAATCAAAGCAGAAAGTTCTTGCTCCATCTCTCAAACCCCAAAAGATGTCCCGAGTAGCAACAGAGCAGAGTCACAGAAACAGCTGCAGGACTTCGCAGGTCTTGAGAGAATTCGAGTGTGTGCAAACTAGCTGATGGTGAATGCTCAAAATGCCTCAGACAATGACGTTTCCAATCAATCCAGAACAAAGAATGAAAGAGCCCTCAGAGCTGATCCTACCAACAGGAAAGTCTGACTCTCGTTTACACAGCTAACGAGCCATAGTTACACAGCTAAGCCCTCCATGCTTTTCTCCTAATGCTAAATAGGACTGATCCTTCCTGGGAATCTGAATCTGGCAGAAAGAAAATCCTCTTCACAATACTCACAAGTTGGAACATCAAATCCTGTGCTGAATCAGCTAGAGAGCTGGGCTGTCTGACTGAGGAAAAACTGAAGCTCCTAACAGCTGACAATAGATAAAACTGGCCGTGTGCTGGGTGGGGCCTATGATGCTATTTCTGAAAAGTGTGAAACCTCAGAACTTTCTCCTGAGAAGGTACATTTTTGGGATGGAACTCAGCTGGGATTTGCAACCATAAGAATCAAAAGAGGGAGTTCAAACAGCACATACCTTACGGTAGGACAGAATATTTCCAAAATAAGGCAGAGGTCTCGGCCCAGGAATCCACAGCTTCTTAAAAAGTCCATGTGAATAAGTCCCATATCTATAAAGAAAGAGAAAAACCAGGTCACAGGAACTGTGGAATAAGTGCTGGAGCTGGCCAGTCACTGACTCAGAACTGGAACAGTCAACCTTGGGAGGTAACATATGGGCGATAAATAATATCAGCAACTCCAAAAGCATATTTTCTTCACTCATCATTTCCTTCCCCACCTCCAACGTGAGACCCACAGAAGGTGATGATGATTAGCTACAAGCCGCTGAAGTCTCCATGATCTCAATCCGAGATTGAATACCTGATAAATGTTCCCAAATTTGAGTGTTCCTGAGAAGCTGAGGCTGGAATTCTTCCAGAAAATTCACTCATGCTTATTTAGATTCTCATTCTAGGTTGAAAGGGGAAATTTTTTTTTTCAGGTTCTGATAATGATATCTTGCTTAACTTCGTCCACTCGATAACAGACAGTTACTGAGAGCCTAATGTGACATTGTTCTTACAGATTGCTTGGAGACTTGCTTTTCCTTACCTCTATGCCCTGACCCCATTTGGGGATCTGATTCTTCTGAAATCTATTTACAGGCCTTGGAGCAACCAGTGTCTTTATTGCTATGGAATGCAAACTGCGTTCAAGGATTCCAATGCCATCGTAGAAATGTGAGCCCCTTTCAGCTACACCCAAGTCTCTGTTGTCATGCAATGTGGTCGACTTGAGCTACGGAGAAGGGTGATTAACCATATGTTCCATGAATGAAACTGTACAAAGGAATCAATGACTAAGGGATCCATTTCCAGATCATTCCCCCCATGATGGTACCCGGTCTTCCAACCAGTGACACGCACCTGCTACGTGCCCCAGGCACACTCATCTTGGGGAAGATACTCAGTAACAAAGCAGTTCCTTTCCTGTCTCTCTGTGTTAACTGTCTCCACAACCCAGTAAGTTCTGGCACTCCGCGTGACAGACCTGCCGGCAACGCATCTTTACGTTTCCTGGGTGGAATCCACAGCTGGGGGTTTTGAAATCTTGCAAGCATTCTCATTCTTGTGTTTCTGAGACATAACAGAGTGGAGGAGAAGAGAAGCTGAGCGAAGAGATTTGCCAGCAAAGGTTTTAAACATGAACTTGCTAGGCCTCCAAGACTAACACTGTAGAGCAAATTAGGAAGGTATGCTATGTATAAATGGCTCAACATGCTCTACAAGCCATCTTCCCTGAAAGACAAGGGGCCCTTCCAAACTTCAGGACCTTCCTGTGGATAGCAAAAGACGTATCATGCAAGATAGAATGAATAAGCATAAAATGTTCTGGAATGGTTGATTAAGACTTTGTCCCTTCCTCTTTGGAGTTTAGACTTTACGGTAGTACAAGACTCAAATATTCTCTACAAATCCAGCAAACCTTATAATACGTGATAAAATAAACCCCCCAAATTGCATGAAAGGACATGTCTGTCGGACAGGCCCAATAGGTACGTTGGCCAAGCCCCGCTGGGTGTTTCGATCCTTCCTGCAGAGCAGCTGGTGGAGGTCTGAGCGCCAACTGCCAAAAAAGGGGGTGGCCTGGCCTATTCCGCCCAGGTCCTTCCTTAGCCATCACAACCAGGGCAGATCAAATTCTGCTTCTGAACTTTCAATGGGTTACATGAATTCAAAAGTGATGTCAAGGGCTTCCCTGGTGGCGCAGTGGTTAAGAATCTGCCTGGCAATGCAGGGCACACGGGTTCGAGCCCTGGTCTGGGAAGATCCCACATGCCGCGGGGCAACGAAGCCCGTGCGCCACAACTACTGAAGCCCGCGCGCCTAGAGCCCGTGCTCCGCAACAAGAGAAGCCACCGCAATGAGAAGCCCACGCACCACAGCGAAGAGTAGCCCCCGCTCGCCGCAACTAAAGAAAGCCCGCGCACAGCAACGAAGACCCAGTGCAGCCAAAAATAAATAAGAAATAAAAGAAATATATAAGAGAAAAAAGTCTCCAAGTATTAAAAAAAAAAGAAAAGAAAAAGTGATGCCAAGCAATTGAGTGCCCGTGTCAGAACACTGATCCCGAGGAAAGATCTCGTCTAGTGTCTAAACTCACAAGGCTCCACATCAAGGCAGAAGGTGGGCTCGGTGAATGCTCTGCTTTCTTTCCAGCTTCCCTCTTTTTGGTAGAGTAATGCTGCTTTGGGTAAAAAGGAAGGGGCGAACGGTAAAGCCGATCATTTTTATAGTCTTTACATTGTGTTGGCATTAAGGAGAGCTTTGCCTGCAGCTACTGACTCTTGGCTGCACCAGTATCTTCTAAGGCTGCAGGGATGTTTGCCCCACGGTGACACTGTCTAGTAGCGCTGGACCCGCTGCCAGACAGACCACACACGGTGTGGCTTAGCCGGTGTCCCTTCCCCCAGGCCTCGGGCAGATGAGATGCTAACTCTGCTGCCCCGCTGCGGAACGAGGAACGTTCTCCCCCTTCATCCTGACCCCACCTGGGTGCCTCTTACATCATCACTGGCTCCCAGGAACAATTTCTCACCTGCCCTGAGAGATGAAAATAACCTGCTGTCAGGTCTGTTTAAAACAATCTGTATCATAGATGTATATATATTTTTACACTAGATTCATTTTTCTCACTTTGTTCTAGAGGTGTGAGTTTATATACCTACCTTTATGGTAAAAACTACTGAACAGCAGCCCTCTTTTATCCCCCAGAAAAAATATGCTGGAAAGAGTTTTACATCAGTAAAAAAAAAAAAAAAAAACTGGTATTAAATAGAATGAAATTAAACCATACCAATTAATTTTATAATGTTATCAGAAGGAAAATTTGTCACCACAATGCCTTGAATTCTAACCCATCTTTCAAAGAAGCGAAATGAGATAAACATTATCTATGTTCATGTCATCATGATTTCCTACACTCAATGAAACTCAAGGGGAGAAAGAGGTCAAATGTGACATGGGAGGAGGCTTTCCCCACCCACTCTGCTCTCCTACCCTGCTCCATGATGCCAGGAAAGGAATTCCTCCGCGAGGTGGTTTGGATTCGTCCTCCTGTACTATATTACAGGGAAATAAATATTTTAAATACAAACTGGCTTTTAGGTCTCATGCCTTTGCAGGCTGTTAGCAGACTTCAGATCAACGTGAAAATAAATGTACATACTAATGCTAACCCTCCCCAGAGACTGGAAGAAAAGGAGAAGGAAATGACTAAACTTTCCAGGATTTCTGCCCTGACTCCTCTGATCTAAAGGTTTCTCATTTGGGGGTAGAGAGTTCTGGATAGTACAGGGTGGGGGACTTAAATCCTAGGAAGGGAGTGCAGGTGGGCACAGAAAAGAGGAAGGGCCGAGTCGGAAGAGAAGGGTGATCAGTCTCCAGCCCCACCCCGAACAAAGTCAGGGTGCATCAGGGGTCTTGTGTAAATGATACCTGTGACGGGAAGGAAGGAAGCAGGAACCCCCGAGTGGCACAGGGGCCAATCCTTCTAGAAGTCGTTGGCAGCAGACACAGAACCCAGAAGGTGAAAGTAATGAGACAAAAACCCAAGTTCCTTCTTCCTGCCTCCAGGATCCCGAAGCTTGGGAAGGGCTGAGGACGCCCCTGCACGTGGGCCAGTTGTTTCCCATCTGCCTCTGCTGGCTTCTGGTTGGTTAGTCTAGGTCTATGCAAACTGGCAGTCAATCAGAAAATCATCCACAGGAGTAAATAATTGTCATTAAACCCTCCTAACTACAAGAATAGGAATTTGGGGGGTCTGGGTGGGCATTAACTCCTTCAACAGATCTGGGTAAGGTCAATAGTAACCTTTTCGGTTTGTAGCACACAACTACTAAGCAACTTCCCCTCCGTTAACTTTGATCTTCAAACAGTAAAGGGAAAGGGGGACACGGTTAGCACCCCAAGTCCAAGGTTACAGAGGACATGAGCCTGGACAGTTACTCACAGTTAGAGGAGCAACAGGCTTGTTGTTGCCAGGAGAGCCCAGGTTTCCATGGAAAAGCTTGGGATCCGGTCCATGGCCACTTTCCTCCGTGATTCAATCCCCTGGGTTTCCCTTCAACTGCGTGCGCTGCTCTCTGCCTGCCTCGGAGTGTGAAGCTTCGCTCACGTGTCAGGTGGAGAATCAGCGAGGCTGGAAAGCTTCTGTGCTGAGAAGGGGCTGGAGCCGGAGCTGCAGCCAACAGAAGGGCCACCTGCGCTCCACCTGCAGAGCTCTGTCTGCCTTGATGGTTGGCAAAGCATCACAGGCACTCCAGTTTGACCTCTCTTGAGTTCTTACTCTGTGGAAAATCAATAAACAACTCAATCGGTGTCATCAGTAAGCCCAAAGGTCACAGAAAGTCAACTGAACCCACTGGCCTCGAATCACTACTAATCTGCCTTTGTCTCCATGGCTGCCCACACGACAGAATACTTGAAATCCTTCAAACAAGAGAAGTCTACAGATTGTTACCCACGCAGCTTTTTTCTTCCTAGAAATGCCCCTGTGTCCCTCGTAGGCTCCTAATTATCCTCCAAAATGGAGCTCAGACGGCACTTTCTGTGTTAGGGGCATTGCTAACCAACCTCCTTGAGTAGATATAACCATTTCCTCCTCTCGGGATTCCCGTCCCCCACACACAATCCTATTATCTCCGGCACCATTGTGGGTTTCCGCACCTAGTTCCCTCACTGGGTTGAGAGGTTGGCTACAGCCTGGGTATTGGCCACAGTCATGTTCCTGGTACCTAGCAGAGTGCTTTCTGCCGACCTGGCATCCAGAGAGCTTGATGGAATTGAGTTGGTGGAGGTGAGACCACTGGACGCCCGCGTGTCCTTTCCCTGTGGCTCTTTGGTGACCACACCATCTTCCTGGACTGTTAGTACAACAAGAGGGCCTGGCTGCACCTCGGCCACCATCCCTGAACATTCAGCGTGATCCATCAGGGTTCTTCTGTTGACAAGAGGGCCCCTGAATAAGAGACGGGACATGGATGGGACGGTGATGACTGCACCAAGGAGTATAGATTGAGGCGGATTCACGTCCCGCTGAGAGGGTCCTGCAGTAGACAGTAAGTTAGACAGATCCTAGACCAAAATATGTCTCCCTGCACTCTCTGGGAAGACCACCTGTGCACGAACAATGGGTGTGAAAGGAGAAAAGTGGAGAAAGCAGCCTGATGGCCAAGTGGACCCCAACCTCCTTATCCACCAGTACACAGGACTCCAAAAAGATCACATGAGGGCACGTTATCTCTGGGGCAAAGAGCATCCAGAACAAAGAAAGGCTTCTTGCTTTTAGATGAGTGGGGAATTTCAAAAATGCAGCTGATAGGAGGAGGCCTATAGCAGAAGTCAGTGTCCCCTGTGAGCACCTGCCACATACCTGACGGGAGAGACCCAAGGATTCAGGGGCTGAGGATTACAGTGAGCCAGCTTTTCTGTCTGCTTAGCAGAGAAACGGTGGATTACATAAAAAACAAAACCTCTGAAGTTCTTAAAACTCAACAGAAATGGAAGACATTTCAGCTGTGTTTGTGCACTTCCTTCTCCCTTTCTCCTTTCTCACCTTCAGTTCTTCTGAAAGTCCCCAGGGCTGCCCAGCGCTGGCCTGAGTGGATGGATCTCTTTGGTAAAATGCAGTGAGTCCCAACTGTCTCTCCTGCCCTCGTTTACTTCCTTGGGAGCTTGTCATGCAGCATGAAATTTCTACCATTATAATTTGTCATCTTTGGGTTCAGGCTTTCTTGAGAAGACAGCTGTTAAAATCCATAGCTCCCACTGGAAATCATAATGCATGAAAATATCTATTCTCTCTTCCACTGATTCAAGTCCAAGTGGGTGTATGCCTTGTGCAGGCGTTTTGCTGGTCTAGAAGCCATCCATGCAGGTCGTTTCTTGGAAGCAGTCTCCAAGTGGAGGGAATGAGACAGTCAACCAAGCTCAGTATGGAGCATACCTCTGGAGTCTCTGGGATAATGGAGCTCTACAGAGAGGTGACTAAGGAGAGAAGTGGCTGTAAGCTTCCATACCAACAAAGGACAGACCTGGGAAGCTGGAGGATGATCCCCAGGAAAAGTAGGATGGAAAGTTCTAGGAATTTTGATTTGTTCCTGGCCCCTCATGGTGCCTTGTCTGGGCACCTTTAAGTGGGGTCATGCTACGACCCCCAGTTTACAGATGTAGAAACTGAGGCTCAGGGACTGCAGGTGGCTTCCCAACAGCTATTGATCACACAACCTGTCATATGTAAGCTAACACGAAGGTAGATCGGCAAGTCTTCTGCTCTGAAATGCCAGTATTCAATGTTTGCTCTTTCGTGATGAGGGTCACTATGGGAAATAGTGAGACCCGAGGCTGCAGCAGCAACTTGGTTACAATTCTGGCTCCTACCTCCATGGCTACCCCTGCCCAGGAGCTCCCTCATGGGTCTCCAGAACCAAGGACTCTATCTCACCTCCCCAGGAATAAAGACAGGTGCAGGTCATGAGGACACTAGGGTCTTGTGTGTAGGATCCACCTCTATGTTCCCAACTGACAGGAACATAAAATACATCCCACATGGGATGATTGAGGTGTTGTCTGACAACTTCTGACAACTTAATTCACTCAACTAAACCCACAGTCTTTCTTAGTCTTCTTAAAAACAAAACCCTTGTGGAAAGTACAAGCTTTCATCTTCCTCCAAAATATGTACTCGGCTAAGATAATTTTCTCACTCATCCTTATATGACCGTCACCTGCCCTATTCACCTCAGGACCTGGTCCAACTGGTTGGAATCTATCCCAATGGCGATAGGCTAGTCATTTCCCAGGAATAAAATGTAGCCAGTGCCACGTCCTATCCAACAGAAATGGCCTTGCTCTGTAAAGGGGAAAAGTAGAAGGCATGATCTTTGTGTCCCTTCATTCCACAGCAGGGAACACCTAACGTGAAAAGTCTTACCTACTAAGATTGTGAAGGAAGACATGTGTGCCTGAAGATGACCCCACACCCCATGTCTCTCATTTACTCATCTGTGTACTAATGGGCTCAGCGTGTACTTTCAAAGCTCTGTTCTCATGCTTAGCGTGCAGATATGACTAAGACTCAGATAGTATTCAATTGAAGAGAGAGACAAACAGGTAGTTGTAGTATAGCCAAGGTGAACTAATTATACAGGTAAGAGAACACGGTTCCCTCATCAGGTGTAAATGGCTTCTCAGTCCTTAGCACTCAAAGTTGAACCTCAAATAACATTCTGGGTAGCATTAGGCTCAGATATCAGTATAGATGAAGCATCATGGTCTTATTTTCCTGTCCTTTTATATTGTTAGCCCAAGTAACTCTTGGCCACGTGCCAAGACTAATTATAAAGAAGTCAAAATCCTTGCTCTCACGAAGCCTACACTTAAAAGGGAGAGAAACATAAATAACTTCACAAATAAATATTGAATTATATTTGTGACATGCGCCAGAAAATAAGCTCCCTTAGCATTGATACAGTTGACCTTTCCTTTTTAAAAATTCCATTCTCCTTGAAAGGTGTGAAGAGATGAGAATCGACAGGACTTGATGCATTGGAAGCGTGTGACCTTGGGCATCTTTGGGTCTGTTTCCTCATCTGTCTGTGAGGAAAATTGACCAGAATTGACCTATGAGGACCTTATCCAAATTGTGAGGCCCCTTGATGGCCTGCTTCTCAACTTCTGTGACCCTGCCCCCTCCTTTATTCTCTTTCGCTTACATGCCATTGAGGGTCCCCAGGTCCCTCAGCTTAGTCAGGAACCAAGAATTCCTGAGGGCAAGATGGAGAGCCAAGATGGAATCGGATGGACCTGGGAGAAGACAACCAACCATTTAGGTCTTGAGCTCTAAATTCTAGAGTGGTTTCTCAACGGGGGTACAGAGAGAGACACATCACACCACACACACACACACACACACACACACACACACACACACACAGAGCAAGACCTAACCTCCCAGCATGATTCCACTGTTATTGCAAATGCTACAGAGCTGGAGTTTTTAAAAAATTAATTAATTAATTAATTAATTTTGGGCTGTATTGGGTCTCCATTGCTGCATGCAGCTTTCTCTAATTGTGGCAAGCAGGAGCTACTCTGTTGCGGTGTGTGGGCTTCTCACTGTAGTGGTTTCTCTTGTTGAGCACGGGCTCAAGGTGCGTGGGCTTCAGTAGTTGTGGCACATGGGCTCAGCAGTTGTGGCTCGTGGGCTCTAGAGTGCAGGCTCAGTAGTTCTGGTACATGGGGTTAGTTGCTCCTTGGTATGTGGGATCTTCCTGGACTAGGGCTCGAACCCATTCCCCTGCATTGGCAGGTGGGTTCTCAACCACTGCGCCACCAGGGAAACCCTGGCCTAATATTACTAGCAGCATTATTTACAATTGCCAAGATATGTAAGCAAGCTAAGTGTCCATCAATAGATGAATGGATAAAGAAGATGTGGCATATATAGACAACAGAATATTACTCAGCCATGAAAAAGAACAAAAATTTGCCATCTGCAGCAACTTGGATGGACTTGGAGGGCATTATTCTAAGTGAAATAAGTAAGACAGAGAAAGACAAATACTGTATGATACCACTTATATGTGGATTCGAAAAAAAAACATACCAGTGATATAACAAAAAAGAAGCAGATTCACAGATATAAAGAACAAACTAGAGGTTACCAGTGAGGAGAGGGATGGGGGCAAAATAGGTGTAGGGGATTGGAAGGCACAAACTACTGGGTATCAAAAAGTCTCAAGGATGTATTGTACACCATGGCGAATATAGCCAATATTTTGTAATAACTGTAAATGGAAAGTAATTTGAAAAATTGTATAAAAATAAAAATAAATTGAAAAAAATAAAATGAGAACTAACTAAGAAAAAAAATGGTGGAACCGAGACTAGAAACAGCCCAATCTGTAATAAAGGCCTAATTCTGTGTAGGTAATGAGTTTTTATTACTATGTAATAATAACCGTGTAACAACTAAAAAAAAAAAAAATCTGCTAAGAGACTGAAAAAATAAAAAATATTACCTTCCTGAAATTTGCTTTTTAAAACCATGGCCTAGATAAGAGTTCCTGGAGAAGACCAGGTAGAACATTTACACCTCAAAGGCGTAGGAAGAGAAATGCAAGTTCCTCCTAGGAGGAGTTTTGTTGCCTTAAGGCCTGAATTTTTAATTTTTATTTATTTTTTTACTTATAATCCTCTTAAGATAAATAGGGGAGGTTTGGGAGTAGTAAATAAAGATTAGTGGGCTTTGACTTGTTTCTGGAGCCACCCCTCTGGTCCTGTTGAGATTTATAAAACAATGTCGGTCAGCTGTTTTTAATTCCTCCGAGAACTGGCTTGCCCCCTAATGATATCAAAGGTCTGATATACCCATCCACCTATGTTTGAAAGTTTTCTTTCCCTCTGGGTACATTTAGCTTAACGGAGGAGGCCAAAATTTGTTTATCCATTCATCCATGCATTTTCCTTGTTTCCACCCTCTGTCTTTGCGAACTGTGCTGCTATGAACAGGCAGGTATAGGTATCTGTTTGAGAAACTGTTGAAGTTCTCTTAGGTATCTACCCAGGAGTGCAATTGCTGGCTCACAGTCTATGTTCGCCTTTCTGAGGAGCCGCTAAACTGTTCCCCACACTGGCTGCTCCATTACAGCCCTGCCAGCAAAGAATCAGTGCTTCCATTTCTATGCATTCTCACCAACATTTGCTTTTTATCTTTTCTTTTTCGATAGCCACCTAGTCGGTGTGAAGTAGTAAAATTTCTGGATTCTGACATTTGCAACTACAAAGTCAAAATGGTTAAGAATCTGTGAGAATTTGCCACAGACAGAGGAAGACAAGCAAACGCTGAGCTTGTGACCGTGCCCCGCAGTGGCTCTTGAGCTTTCTATGGACTCCAGGGATATCTATGCTCCCGTTGTGTAGACAGCTGCCTAGTAGGGGTCCACTGAATGTGACTGATATGCGGGCCCTGGGTGAGTTATTTAAACTGTCTCAGCCTCAGTTGCCTAATCTATAGAATGAGTGTTAATGATTATGTCTTTCCCGGGACTTCCCTGGCGGTCCAGTGGTTAAGACTCTGCGCTTCCAATGCAGGGAGGAGGAGGAGTTCGATCCCTGGTTGGGGAACTAAGATCCCACATGCTGCGAGGCACGGCCAAAAAAGAAAAAAAAGTTATGTCTTTCCCTCCTAAAAGAGCCCAGACCACACCAGTTCCCGGTTCCATGACGCGAGGGGCTTGGGGCCTCCTAGTGGCTTTGAGTGAAGAGAACATGTGACCTTGCCCATCAGATATCTGACCCTCAGCAGACCCTCTAGAAATGTCCACTCAATACGAGATCCAAAAGTTCAACTAGTGGCTAATACACAAGCGTTATAGAGTAGTCCAAGTTACGAAATGTGTATTTTGTTAGCAAGAGGAGGAGACATGAGTTCAAATCGGAGTTGAAAAAATAATTAAAAGGTTGGGAGTTTGCTGACCCTGAACTCTTTACCTTTTTCCTTCTTATTGATCATGTTTAAATGGCTCTTCTTACCACCTGCTGTGTGTGGAGCCACTGAGTCATAAATGTTCAGGACATTATTTCCTGGATTCTAATTGGGGCTGGGGGTGTCTGTCCAGCTGTGTGAGCTCCGGGTCCTGAGCAGGACCTCCAGCCCCAGGTTTCCCCACCTCTGTAGGACCTCAAAGCCCCCTGGGTTGAAATCTCTCCCACTCTCCTCCTCCCCTCGGGCAGAGATTGTTTGTGAAAAGTTCCCAAAGTTGAGTCCATTGTTGGCCGAGAAAAGATAAATCGCAAAGGAACAACAAAGAGCTCATTCCCTCCTTACGGACGTGGTGTATTTATGATGTATTTATGAAAATTCAGCCAGGACTTCCAGGCAGTTACCAGATCCCTTACCCTGAGCTGCACGTTCCTCCGCCAGTTCCTGGGGGTACTGGCTGCTACTGATTAAAGGCTGCCCCGCTCTCTAGAGAATCTCCCGGGGCCAAATTGAAGCCCCTTCACCTGGGAGCTTGTGCCTCCTGCGGGATGGGAGGGCCAATGAATGACTCAGTGATGGGGTGCAAAAGGTTGGCCCCTGCCTCCAGTTTGGACCCACTCTGGATTACAGAAGTGTCTCGGAGCTCTCTGTGGGATTGGTCTCCACAAAGTCCACAGCTTTTCCTCTTCCTGCACCCAGCTCCTTTCATTCAGTTATCCTGAGAGCACTTTCTCAGTAAAGTATTTGTGCTAGAACCCCCACCTCAGGCCCTGCTTTTGGGGAACCCGACCTAAGACAGTGGCTGAGCCCGAGCTAATGTGTGCACAGTGGCGTTCAGCTGAGGGGCACAGAAGCACTGAAATTCAGCCCCAACTCTGTGGGCCAAGCAATGCAAGGGATGGAGGGCTTGTCTCATTTGCCCAAAGCCACTGATTAGTCTAGACTCAGCTATGGACGGTGCTAGGATTTGAAACCCAGGAGCTACAGCTTCAGATCCCCCCATCTCTCAGTCACAGTGTGGCGCTGCCTCCTTAGAATAAAATAAGACAAAGAAAACTAAGGTGAGAGAGTGGGGAGAGCTGTATAAGCCCAAAGGAAGCTGCCTTTGTGACCCTCTCCCCACAATCACAAACGTACTGAAGAATCTTTTGAAAGAACCATTTTCCTGACCCATCTCACAGTAAGTCGCCAACCTGATATTTCACACCCCCCGAGTCTCCCACAGACGACGACATGTCTACATGACCACGATACGACCTCCAAGTCAGGAAGTTAACGCTGACACATCACTGCCGTCTAACCTCAGAGCCCCCAGTCCCCCACCTGTCCCAACAACGTCCTTGTAGCAGAAGGACCCAGCCCTCGAGCTGCGCTGAGATGTCGCCTCTCTGTGGTCTCCTTCGTCTGGAACATTTTCAGTCTATCTTCGGTTTTCAAGATGTTGACTCTTTCGAACATTCCAAACCATTACAGACGAGCAGGAGAATGTTCCTCCGCTTGGGTTTGCCTGCCTCTTCTCCGGATCTGCTTCAGATTTGCCTCCTTGGCAGGAATAGCACACAGGTGAGACGAGTTCTTCTCACTGAGTCCCATCAGGTGAAGCACGATCGAGTCCCCCCGTCCCCGAGCTGCTCTCTGATGAGGAAAGGGCTGTCTGCCAGCTTCCTCCGCTCTGGCTACCCCTTCCCCTCTATAATTCACGGGAATTTTGAGCAGCACTGCTTTGAAGCTATGTAAGTTTCCTCCTCAAATTGCCATTCATTCATTAATTTATTTACATATATCTGCATGTACTCATGTTTTCCTATTTTCTTGAATGGCTTAGCAGCTCTTACTATCCTTATTTATTATGCTGCTCTAATGGTCCCTGATTTGGGCAGTGGAAGCCCCTCAGGCTGGCTTCTGGGTCCTTTTGTCATGTCAATGTTTAACACTTCCTTGCCTTCTAGCCCAAGACGGTCCACGGACCAGCCCTGGAATCAGCCATTTCTCTAAGAAGACCTGGCTCCTTCCAGTGGGAAATTATATTTATAAGCCAAGATCTGGGCACGAGGTGTGCTTATTGCTATTTTGGTATTCTGTTTCTAAACCATATCAGTAGAGAAAAGTAGGGAATATGCATTCTCATACACACACACACATACACACATTTCTATCTATCATCTATGTATCTATCATCTATCTATCTTTCTATCATCTAGCGAGCTCTCTTCTATATACGTAGAAAAGCATGGATTTACACTACACATTCGGTTTCAATTGCTGACTCCACGGGATTTATTCTGGTTTCTCCCTCTCTGAAGCAGTGACTCTCTTCTCCAACAGTGAGAATTCTGGCTTCCATCATCCTTTATATACTTACTGACTCGATCACTCCCCCTTTCTGTAGCTGGTCCTCACTTCATTCCTTTCCACTCATGGATGACCTCCTCAACTCACTTGCATCCTCCACACCCTATTTAGCCTCTGGCTGCCCTCGCCAGACCCCGCGTGTGAGCGGGCAGCATTCGCGCCTTGCTTGGGTTCCCACACTCAAGCCAGGCTGCTCCTCCTGTGGACTCTTTAGGACTGGATTATCCAGGAAGGGACGGCAAGGCGGGAGAGGAGAAATGGAGGGAGGGGGCAGAAAAGGGAAAGGAAGAGCCCCGGGCAGCTTCGGAAACCAACTGAAACTGCTCAGTGCTTGTAGCCTTTCTGCCTGAACAACTGACCAATTAACCATCTTTGATTCCACATTCATTGTGGTCAAGACAGCTGGGAGTTGAGGATGCAATGCAAAGAGGTGTGAAAAACATCTTTCCCCCGTTTCAGAAACATCAGGGGAGATGAGATGAAAACACTAAATCAAAACAAATAATATGGGCTTCCCTGGTGGCGCAGTGGTTGAGAGTCCGCCTGCCGATGCAGGAGACGCGGGTTCGTGCCCCGGTCCGGGAGGATCCCACATCCGGGAACCCGTGAGCCACGGCCGCTGCGCCTGCGCGTCCGGGAGCCTGTGCTCCGCAACGGGAGACGCCGCAGCAGTGAGAGGCCCGCGTACCGCAAAAAAAAAAAAAAACACACACAAAAAAACCAAAAAAAAAAACCAAAACAAAAAAACAAAACAAAAAAAACAAATAATATAAGTTTCTCAGTTGAGTGTTACAAAAAATATGTGCTCCAAAAAAGGTAGGTATAAACTACGAACATGCTTTCTAAGCAACAGGCAAGGTCGCAGTGGATTGGCTCTTACCTATTTAATAGGAGTCAAATTGGAGTTTTGATAAAGGCCCCAACCAACCAGTGATCTTGATGGTCAAAAGCACGTAGTCACTGAATCTCCCTGATTCTGCTGTATACATTCCCCCCTAAGGTGCACAAAGGCATCAGATTATACTTTTGTAAAGAGATGTTTATTGACTTGCTCAATATAATATTTCATTTAGAATATTCAAAATAAAATCTGTGATATAAATGCCACTACTTCAGTCATCACAATCATTCTTATTTTCATTAGAGTTTGTGAGAAATTTTCATTTTGGTCGGTGCAGGAGGAGTAGATGGTCCCAAGTGGGGTGTGATGGGGTGGAGATAGTTCTGTGGGAACCAGATAAGCTGAGTTTGCATATCTGGCACTTATTAATCACCTCTTTTATATGACACAATATATAACACTCCACGCAGACAGTGAGAAAGCTAAATGAATGTGAAGATTCTCTAGTCAGCCATCAAGTGCAGTAGGTGAATCCCATCTTCATTTCTGTGTTTTACCACAAAGTAAATCAAGGTCTCTGTTGTCCTGGGACGCAGCTTCCTTGAAGAACGAAGCCCAAGTCCTCAGGGAAAGTCAGGCTCCAGTTAAGGCTCTGGATTCAACCATTAGAATAATGGGATTTTCTAGTTGAATAAGTACCTGACGGCTTAATTTCAGGGGCATCTGGAACAGTTACACAAACACGTGAGAATCGAATAGTGACGCACCGCCAGGAAGAGAAACAAAGTATTGATATATAAGCTACATTATGGACAATAATGCTTTACAAACCTATAACAGCTAGTTTTAGCATCGTGTACCTTTGACTCTTTTTAAAAAACTGTACAAATTCCATGTATTTACTAGATACAGGGATGGTCAGCTTATCTGTTTTTCATAGGGTGAACTTTAATAGTTGTGTCTTTCAAGGAACTGGCCACATTTATGTATAAAATATATGGAGTAAAGTTGTTTGCCCCATTCCCTTATTATCTTTTTTATTAAATAAAAATTTCCACCTATTGAGACATAGCTGTCTTACAGGAGTGCATAAATTTAAGGTGCACTGCATAATGATCTGACGTACCTATATCGCGAAATTGTCACCACAGTACGTTTCATGAACGTCCATCAGCTCATAGATACAAAGAAAAACTGTTGTTTCCTTCAGGTGATAACGCTTATGATCTACCCTCTTAACAACTTTCCTACACACCGTGCAGAAAGTTTAAGTAGAGCCGTCATGTTGCACGTGTGATCGGAAGAGGTCGTTGTGAAGCATTATGCCTGTTGTTTTTTTTTTTTTTAACATTTCCTGTCTCCCAAGTGTGGTGCGAATGGTGAACTTCTGACGACCTACAGTGTTTGGTCTGAGACTTTTAGCCCTTTTCTCACCCAGTCGCTCCTCCAGAGTCGGGGGAACCAACAGTGACCTTCTAATCTCAGTTGACTGACGGGCAAGCAAACTGTCGTGGAGGGAGAAGCGCCAGCCTGTGGGTGCCTGGGTGGAGCTTCAGGGAGCATCTGCCCTTCCCAGGGGTGCCAGAGGCCCCCTTTCTCTCGGGGCTGAGTCCCCTGTCTGTACACACCTACAGGACGGCCACACAGATGCCCACACGTAAAGTGGAAACAGTCTCTATCCTCCTCTTCCCTGAGAAAGCCTACCCAAGGGGAGGAGATGCTTATTAAATGTGTGACTCCTAGAAATAAGCCTTCTTATAGGGCCGTACTTGAGATGAAAAAATGGTAACTGTTCTTTGTGTTCTTCGGAGGAGAGATTCCAGATCTTTCTATAAATGTAACACCTTGTTATTTTAAAATTTCGAATGACATGCATATATGTCCCCTGCAGACAGACATACACATGTACACCAGGCATGTACACAAATGTCATCTGTTAAAGTTCAAAAGTTCAAATTGTTCACAATTTGTATCCAAGAACTCTAATCAACTGCACATCTAACTCCTTAAGCATTTGCTGGGTGACTGGGAGGCATCGTTCAGAGTTTACAAAAGGAATAAAATGAGGAGCTAGAGTTAAGGGCATTCTTAGGGGCAAAGAGAACATAAGAACCAAACTGGACGGTTCCATGACCAAGTGTTAAGTTAAGGGATAGGATCCATGATGCCAGCCTGTGGTGCCTGATAACAGAGCCGAGGGGAGAGATGGGCTGTGGACTGGGTGGGGAAGGCTCCATGGAGGGCCCCGGGATTGAGCTAGAACTTGAAGGGGGAGAACAGAATCGGGGGGGGTGCGGGGCAGAGCACACATAGAGTTATTAGGAGAATGTAAAGGGAGCCCATCTCGACGGCAGCAGCACCCCTGGAAGGTGAGGGGGCGGTGGGAGTCCTTCACACCTGGCGGAAATGCTTCCAATCAGGGGATCTCACCGCGGCTGCACAGGAGAATCAGTGGGGCCGCTTTGAAGGCCGCACTCCGGGCGAATGATTTTAGAATAAATGAGATGACCTGGGCATCAGGATTTTTTTAAAGCACCACAATAATTTCATTATACAAGCAGAGGCTGAGGACCACTGTCAGGAGGGCTTCTGTAAGTTCTGGTGGAGAAGAGCATCACTGAAAAGCCATGACTCTTCAGCGTGTGCTCTCATGGCTGTGCACACACTTCCCCTTCCTTCCGGTGGACTTGAAATGAAATTTAAAACGTTGCTGAGGTTCAAAAGACTGCAGATAATCATGTCATGCTAACTGCATTGACTCTAGATGACCTTTATAGTTGGGTCATTACAAAGCCACAGGCTTAGCCATCCAGAGCTGAAGGACCCTTAGAGGTCACAGGTGGCTCCAAATACATTCATGTCCAATATGACAAATTATTCCTTGAATAGAACACATTCATATGTGTGTGTGTGTGTGTGTGTGTGTGATATCTGTTTATCTATCTATCTGTCTGTCTATCTATATCAGTTTCAAAAACTCACAGTAAACACAATTAATGCAGCTAGGTAACTGACCTGTGTTTCTTTGCAAGGTCTGAAGGAGAAGTTCTGCAGGACTTTGACAGCAGCAAGTTTCACATTCATGATACCAAGTCTCATACCAATGCAGTTTCGGGGTCCAGTTCCAAAAGGCATGTGTGTGTAAGGATTTATGCTCTCCTTGTTCTTCTTACTGAACCTGGTTCCACAACAGTAGATGAAACAGATTAATGAAACAGAAAAACCACAAGAGCTCAAAGTCTGAGGCTTAACTTAAACACTCAGCTAGTAGCATTAGGGATGCCTGTGTGAGCTAATCATTGACTCCTGCTGTGGTGATTTTGCTATGAGAAGGGTAAGCTCCAGATCCTTCCCACTTCCCGGATCCTATAGGAGCTTTCAGTCCTGTTGAGGAGATGAGATGAATGCTGTTTAAAAAAAAATTTCTCTCTCGGGCCTCCCCGGTGGCGCAGTGGTTGAGAATCTGCCTGCCAATACAGCGGACACGGGTTCGATCCCTGGTCCGGGAAGATCCCACATGCCGCGGAGCAACTAAGCCCGTGCGCCACAACTACTGAGTCTGTGCTCTAGAGCCCGCGAGCCACAACTACTGAGCCCACGTGCCGCAACTACTGAAGCCCGCACGCCTAGAGCCCGTGCTCCACAATGAGAGAAGCCATTGCAATGAGAAGCCCGTGCACCGCAACGAAGAGTAGCCCCCGCTCGCAACTAGAGAAAGCCCGTGTGCAGCAACGAACACCCAACACGGCCAAAAATAAATAAATGAATTTTAAAAAATTGTTATCTCTAAACACTAAATTTACATTCAGGCAGTGAGATGTTCATGCTCTGAACTGATTGAAGGAAACGTGGTTCCTGCCTCCATGCACTCTTATGTCGGTCAGGTGCTCATGGGGGAATTAAGCAGGAGAATCAACTCCCAGGATTAAAATTGTCATTTCCTCCTTGCATCCCCTTCCTTCCCGTCCCTTTGTGTCTGTCTGTCTGTCTCTCTCCCCTACAGCACAGAATGCTTAGGTCACATTTACATAACTATATGACGCTACTGTAGAAGAACCACTGATGTCCTTGTCTATCTGTTCCACTAGCCTATAAATTCCTTGATGGTTAGACCTCTGTTCCATTCAAATTTGACTCCTCAGTATTTGAATATATTAAGGAAAAATATGGAATTGTGGAAAGTGATAATAGCATTGCGATTATGTATATTTTAAAGACTGCCTACTTTGCAAAACATTTTGGAATATTTACAGACACTGTGACTTCAAATAATACGGGAAGATGGAGGAGGGTAGCAGTAGCATGTGGGTGGAGCAGAGACACGGGGTGGTTGTCGGGCAGGGAATGGGCACATATAGATACGTTAAAAGTATTTCACAGGGGCTTCCCTGGTGGCGCAGTGGTTGAGAGTCCGCCTGCCGATGCAGGGGACGCGGGTTCGTGCCCTGGTCCGGGAAGATCCCACGTGCCGCGGGGCGGCTGGGCCCGTGAGCCATGGCCGCTGAGCCTGCGCGTCTGGAGCCTGCGCTCCGCAACGGGGAGAGGCCACAACAGTGAGAGGCCCGCGTACCGCAAAAAAAAAAAAAGTCTTTCACAGACTAGTGCCTATAGAATACACTTGTGTATGTGTCAAAAATCCTCCATGATCGGCTTTTTTGTAAACCTTTGGATTTCTCACCGCCTGGCCGAGTCCCTGACATGCAGGGGAGCCCTAACTCTCTGCTTGACGACTGAATGAATCAACAACGAACTGGGAGATTAGGGTTGACATAAATACACTGCCGTGTGTGAAGTAGACGGCTAGCGGCAACCTGCGGTACTGCACAGGGAGCCCAGCTCGTGCTCTGTGGTGACCTAGAGGGGCGGGGTGGGGGGAGATGAGGGGGAGGTCCAAGAGGGAGGGGGTATAAGTATACATACAGCGGATTCACTTTGCTGCACAGCAGAAACTAACACAGCATTGCAAAGCAGCTAGACTCCAGTAAAAAATAAATAAATGACGTGAACCCAAATGAACAACAGCAACAGCAAAAAAGAAATAAGTGAGTGGTCTCTGGTTTTAGGTTCGTGAAGCTGCAGGAGAGGGAGCTACTGAGCTTCAGGGAGACACGAGGTTCCCTGGACCAGAAAAACAGAGGACTTGGTCCACCTTGACTTCCTGTTGCAAGAAGCGCTGCGTGTAGATGTTACGCACTCAGGACACTAGGGCGAACAAGACAAAGTCCTTGCCATCGGGGAGCTGATAGTCGGGGGCTCATAAAAGTCGAGATCCCGGCTAGGGCCCTAAAATATTCACCCCCAATTTTGCTCACTGTAGAGTAAGTGGGAAAGCATCAACTCTTTCCAGAGTCCAATCTGTACCGAAGCCAGACCTTGATGCTGAATTCCCAAAAGGGGATGCTCGACCTCTCCAAGGAGGAAGTGTCAGACATGTAGAGAGCAGAGGACCTCTCTGTGGAAGGTCACCAAGTACTGAGGTAGGAGGGAGCTGACCCAGGTGTGCAGCCCCAGACAGAACCAGGGCACCTGTGTGCACCTCCGTCCTCAGTGAGGCTGCCTGAACCACCAGGGATGAGACCCCTGGTTCCCCAGCCTGCAAACTCACAGTAATGCTAGAGGAAATGTAGCCAGTGTTTCAAGAAATGGAAACGTGGGAACATTACTGATGAATTCAAAGAGCTAAGGAGAACAGACAGAAAAACTTAAAGGAAATAAAAAGCCTCTACACCTAAAATAAGATAGTGGTTAGGTAAATTATGGCATATGCATATAATCACTCATATATATTATATAGATAGATAGATAGATACACACACGAATTCACATAGAATGTTGTTTACAGTCAACTGTTAACTCAAGTAAGCAGTTCAAAACCAAATTAAATATACTACCATTCTAGTTTAAAAAAATCTATATATGCATAGACAAATGTCCATGCGGACACACATCACATTATCAATGAGGTTTATCCTAAGGTATTAGGAATGTAGACAGCTACAATTCTCTTTTCTAGTCCACAGTCTGTAAAATTGGATTCGAACAATGATCACTCTTATATTAAGAAAGAAACGTCAAACAATAAAAAGATGCACAAATAAATGACTGTACAGTCACTCATTTGTCTCCTACAGCGAGAGGCGTCTCATACGCTGGAACCACTCTGGATCAGAGGGGGTTCCCTCCCCCGGGTTCTCCTACCTTTCGGGACGGAACTCCTCAGGCTCTGGCCAGTGTTCCGGATCTCTGTGAATAATGAAGATTGGCACCATCACCACTGTCCCTTTGGGAATGAACACCCCGTGGATTTCCACGTCCTTCTTGCAGACCCTCTCGAGTCTAGCGGTGAGCGGGAATAACCTGAGAGATTCATTCATCACCATGTCTAGATACTCCAGCCGTTCCAGGGACTCGTAGGTGGGAGGCGCCTGGAAGAAAGAAATCGATTCTGATAAGTTGAGACTGGGAATCAAACGTCAACTCAGTCTACACAGTCCTATTGAAATGGCAGGAGCTCCAGGGAATAATTTCAGCTGGCAGAGGACCTCAGCATTTATAGACGTTTTAGTATCTGTCATGTGCTGTGACCCGCTCAGTGGCCCGCAGAGGTGTGTGGAGGGGTTATGACTATGGGAGATGTTAGGACACGGCCCGAAGCAGGGCCTGAGATCCCGCACGTTATTACCTAGTGTATTTTCTTTCTCACGAGAACAAACGTGACCAAGAGACTATGACCCCGAGTCTCAAGTGAAATGTGCCAAAGTCACTGTTTCCTTTCGAAAGAGAGGCCACACACCTGCACCAAGGGAAGAGATGTATAAAAGAGCAAATCCTCTATTCAACATAAAATTTTTACTTGAGAAATCTCGTTTACTAATTCTTTTGCCTATACCTATAAAATCTGAAAATACTTTATGACATTAAAACTCTATAAATCATGTGGGGAGAAACGAGTTCCTTTCTAAACCAAATACAGAAACAAAGAGCAAGATTGGGTGCTACCAGGAACACAATCTCAGATCCAGGGAAAGTGACAAGAGGGTGAGAACCGTACCCTCAGCCACAGCCTCTGCTGCTGAAACCGTCTCCTATTGTCCCTTCGGGGTGACTGTAAGGTCCGAAGGTCGAAACTAGCCACTCCAGCCCCAGAGGCCAGCTCTCCTCACACCACAAAGAGTTCCACTTTTGGCAGAGATCTGAGGCCAGTGGGGGTGACACGTGGCTGTCACGAGGGGTTATATTGAAGGGGCAACAGTGCGGAGGGTAAGAGTTGGCTCAGGAGACAGACACCCCGGCACACAGGCTGGCGTTTTCACCACTAGGTACACGACTAGTATGTGAAAGTATTTCATCTCTGTCGCTCAGGTTTCTGCAATGTTACACGGAGACACTTAGAGTTGACACTTCACAGGCTTGTGTGGCAGAGACACTCCCTGCTCACCCAGTACCCCTGTACTCCCTGTATTTCCCAGCCCACCTGAAGTTACAGGAAACCAGCTCTGCCAATGGGCTGTGACCTGAGGCCGTTACGTCAGTTCGGGGACAGATCATTTGAAAAGCCAGTGAGCAACGCTCGAGTCCCTTATTCCCCAGACGACGGGAAGCCCTCATGCTGCAGGTAAGGCAGCTACGGGAAGTGGAGCCTCTCGGCCTGTATCCCCGAGTAACGCCGCGGAGCGGAGCTGCCCGCTCTCAGCCTCCGCTAACAAGCCATGCTGGCCATGTAGACGTGGGTTAGAAGTACACCTCTGCTCTGTAAAGCCACTGAGATTTGAGGGCTAACCTGTTACTGAGGCATAACCCAGCTCTCCTGACTTACACAGAACTTCATGAAGGTTAGATTCATTTATAACTAGAAAGTACTTAGATAGACGTATATCGTAAGAAGCAAATGTTGGCCAATACTGTTCTTGTCGTTGTATTCGTATAAAAGAGGAAGAAGACAATGCTTTAGCAATTCTCTCTTGCCTGGTGACCATCTTATTACAGTGAAAACAATTTCAATATGTGGTTTACCAGAGAAGACAGATCATCTCCAACTTAGGTAGGCACTAGGATCTATCCTTACCTTGTATTTGAAGGACCCAGGACTCTGAAAGGTGATAAAACTCGTCTAAAACCACAGCCAGGACTCAAACTCACGTCCTCCGTTTCCTGCTTTAAGCCCTTTGTTGTTACAAGGCTCCTCCTAGTCAGCAAGCTACCCAGGGCAGTTGACTGAACGAATGGTCCCAGTTCTCCAGCCCTTCCTGGGTCCATGCCCTTTGGCATCTAACCCAGTGGCGCCCCCCATTCTGACTCTGGGGTTGGGCAGCTGGTTTGCTTTACACCAGTGGAAGTTTGGCTCAGTGTGATGCTAGGAGAGTTTTGAAAATCACCCACATGATTGGGCTTCCTGCTCGTGCCATCTACCATTGGCCTGAGAAGCAGACACGTGGAGACTGAGAGGCAGGGGAAGCAAGTGTGGAGTTGAGTCAGCCTAGCCAGCCTAGATCAGCCAACACCCAGAAGCAAGCAAGTCCAGCCAATATCAGCAGATAGCTATGCGGACACTAGAGCAATCGATGCTTACTGTTAGATGCCACTGAGGTTTTGTGATTTTTATGGGGCATTATTGTGATAACTGATATGCCAGGACCAGCACTTGTGTCAAACTACTTATATTTCTGTGAGTAGTACACATTACCCATGTTTTCCCCCTTTGTGTTTGACTCTTGAGATCCTTCCTAAATAGCACAAGTGAAAATTTTGATACTTAGGCTTTTTGCAAAAATCTCCTGAGAAGTGGCAAGGAGACATTCGTGCTAAGGCTTCACTTTCCCCCTCCCTCTCCGGGTATCATCACTCACCTTACTGGGGAGAACTGCATCAATCTCCTCCTGCAGCTTCTGCTGGACGTCGGGGTGAGTGGCCAATTTATAGAAAAGGAAGGAAAGAGCCTCAGTAGTGGGCTCATAGCCACCAAACATAAAGATAATACCTTGGGCCACCATTTCTGGGTCAGACAGAGCTAAAAGGGGAGGAGAGACATTGTAGGGAAAGCATGTCAATGTAAAACGTCACAGGTTACAGGATGAGAAATCCAAATGAGACTCCCAAATCCCTAGGGAAAAAAATGTAAAAGGCATTCAGAGCAAAACTGGGAGTGGTTTGCACTCTCATGTCTGTTTTACAGAGCCAGAAACAGGCCAAACTTTTCTTAATCCCGTTTCTCCTCAAGGTCTGTACTATACTTGGCCCTCGGCTCCTGGCTATGCCACACTTTCCACCAACACAGCTGAGTAATTTCAAGTGATAGCGTTTCTGTCTAACACACAGAGCATTATCAGTATGTCCCTTGCAGAATCCTAAATGCACTTTAGCTAGAAACAGTATGGAGTAGCCATGTTTTTCCTTTAAAAAAATTATATTAGTCTAGCTAAAGTATAACATGAATATTTTTGAGAAAGTTTGCAATACGAAGGCTATACTGTAGGGAAAATTAATAGAAGACTTGGGGCACAAGTCTTCAAATGGATGATCACAGATATACAGAAACTACAGGAAAAATAAAACAAAGCTAGAAGAGTGCTGATTGATCCTAGTCCAATCAATGGCATTAAAATAGCAGAAGAAAGAATGTGTCCTTAGAAGGGCATTGGCCAGCACACAATATAGAAAAATAGGATGCAGGGAGTGGAATTAGCAACGCTTATTCAATCATGGCCTGAATGTCATCTTCCTCAGTACCCGCCCCCTCTCTTCGCTCTCCTTTGTGCTCAGCAAACAGCCCTCGTGGTTATAAATTGGCATGGGGGGCTTCCCTGGTGGCGCAGTGGTTGAGAGTCCGCCTGCGGATGCGGGTGACAAGGGTTCGTGCCCCGGTCCGGGAGGATCCCACGTGCCGCGGAGCGGCTGGGCCCGTGAGCTGTGGCCGCTGAGCCTGCGCGTCCGGAGCCTGTGCCCCAAAACGGGAGAGGCCACAACAGTGTGAGACCCGCGTACCGCAAAAAATAAAAACAAACAGGTTCTTGTATTCACATAAATTGGCATGGTCGGGCGCCAATCGATTTGATGGGACTATACCAGATACTTAGAGCACTCAGGTCAACATGGTACCTGCCCAGTCATGTCATTCACAGCTAAAACAATCCAAAATGAGTGGAAGAAAGATCTACAGAGTTCTGATTTCCCCATGATGATTTCTGTGAAGCTGTTGTGGGTAAATTCAACTATCAAATTCTTTCCCCCACTTAGCCTAAACCCTAGGATACTAAAAGTTTAGAGCTGTCCTGTCTAATATGTGGCTATTTAATTGAAAGTTTAATTGATTAAAATTAAGTACAGTTTAACATTTAGTTCTTCAGTGGCATTACCCATATGTTCAATAGCCACATGTCTAGTGATTACTGTATTGAAGAGTGCAGATATAGAATATTTCCTACGGAAATTTGCATCGGACCACGTAGTTAGATAGATGTCAGATAGATAGATAGATAGATAGATAGACAGATAGATAGACAGGGACATAGTTGTGCATATATTTATAGTGGTGTGCTAGAGTCATCTCATCCCTCTCTCAAGAACCAATCTGTAAAAATCCAAGAATATTGTGAGATGGTTGGCAAACCATCGGTACCTTGAAATTAACCAAGTGGGAGTATTCATATCATGGAAATAAACTACAAACCAGGGCATTCTTGTTTTAAAGAGACGTTCTATTTACATCACTGGTTATGAGTAGATATAGAAATACTTGGGGCTTCCCTGGTGGCACAATGGTTAAGAGTCCACCTGTCAATTCAGGGGACATGGGTTCAAGCCCTGGTCTGGGAAGATCCCACATGCTGCAGAGCAACTAAGTCCATGCGCCACAACTACTGAGCCTGCACTCTGGAGCCCGCGTGCCGCAACTACTGAGCCCCTGCCACAACTACTGAAGCCTGTGCACCTAGACCCCATGCTCCGCAACAAGAGAAGCCACCGCAATGAGAAGCCCGTGTACCACAATGAAGAGTAGCCCCCGCTCGCTACAACTAGAGAAAGCCCGGGTGCAGCAACAAAGACCCAACGTGGCCAAAAATAAATAAATAAAATAAATAAATTTTAAAAACCAAACAAACATAAAAAAGAAATACTTATGTTGATCAGTCTTGTGTAAATATATTTGATGATATGTTTGATGGTCTTATCTTTGTCCACCAAAAGGATGTAGAAGCAAAGAAACCATAGTAGAAATGAACACTCCTAGATGCCAGGTTTTGATTTCTAAATACCATTTCTCACTAAAGGAAACCAGAGCTCCTTTCAGGGCTAGTCAAGGGAAACAGAATAGATACCTGAAACGTCTTGCATCAGAATAGAGACACAGATGTAGAGAACGGACATGTGGACACAGGGGGAAAGGGGAGGGTGGGACAAATTGGGAGATTAGGTTTGACATAAATACATTACCATATGTAAAATAGATAGCTAGTGGGATCCTGTGGTATAGCAGAGGGAGCTCAGCTCGGTGCTCTGTGATGACCTAGTTGGGTGGGATGGCAGGGGATGGGAGGGAGGTCCAAGAGGGAACAGATATATGTATACATATAGCTGATTCACTTCATTGTACAGCAGAAACTGACACAATATTGTAAAGCAACTATACTCCAATAAAAAAAAAGAAAGCAAGAAAGTTCTCAGAAAATGATACTCTACATACTATAATGGTGGATACATGTCATTGTACATTTGTCAAAACCCATAGAAAGGACAACACCAAGAATGAACCCTAATGTAAACTATGGACTTTTGGTGGTAATGATATGTCAATGTAGGTTCATTGACTGTAACAATTGTACTTTGATGTGATCTTTTGATAGTGGAAGAGGCTGTGTGTAGGTGGGGGGAGGATGTATGTTAGAAATCTCTGTACTTTCCCCTCAATTTTGCTGTGAAACAAACTGCTCAAAAAATCGTCTATCGAAAAAAATTTTATTTTTTATTTAAGAATAAAAAAAGAAATAAAAAAGGATACAGGAGCCGATGTAAAAGGGGTCTAGTGGACAAACCTGAGAGAATTTTAGAATCAAAGTTAAAAATGATATGAGAATACACTAATGATGAAAAATATGAAAGTGAAATTAAGAAAACACTCCCATTTACCACTGCAACAAAAAGAATAAAATATCTAGGAATAAACCTACCTAAGGAGACAAAAGACCTGTATGCAGAAAATTATAAGACACTGATGAAAGAAATTAAACATGATACAAATAGATGGAGAGATATATCATGTTCTTGGATTGGAAGAATCGATGTTGTGAAAGTGACTATACTACCCAAAGCAATCTACAGATTTAATGCAATCCCTATCAAACTACCACTGGCATTTTTCACAGAACTAGAACAAAAAATTTCACAATTTGTATGGAGACACAAAAGACCCCAAATAGCCAAAGCAATCTTGAGAACGAGAAATGGAGCTGGAGGAATCAGGCTCCCTGACTTCAGACTATACTACAAAGCTACATTAATCAAGACAGTATGGTACTGGCACAAAAACAGAAACATAGATCAATGGAACAGGATAGAAAGCCCAGAGATAAACCCACACACATATGGTCACCTTATCTTTGGTAAAGGAGGCAAGAATACACAATGGAGAAAAGACAGCCTCTTCAATAAGTGGTGCTGGGAAAACTGGACAGGTACATGTAAAAGTATGAAATTAGAACACTCCCTAACACCATACACAAAAATAAACTCAAAATGGATTAAAGACCTAAATGTAAGGCCAGACACTATCAAACTCTTAGAGGAAAACATAGGCAGAACACTTTATGACATCAATCACAGCAAGATCCTTTTTGAACCACCTCCTAGAGAAATGGAAATTAAAAAAAAAAATAAACAAATGGAAGCTAATAACACTTAAAAGCTTTTGCACAGCAAAGGAAACCATAAACAAGACAAAAAGACAACCCTCAGAATGGGAGAAAATATTTTCAAAAACCTCCAAAATTTACAAGCAGCTCATGCAGCTCAATGTCAAAAAACAAACAACCCAATCCAAAAATGGGCAGAAGGCCTAAATAGACATTTCTCCAAAGAAGATATACAGAACATGAAAGAATGCTCAACAGCATTAATCATTAGAGAAATGCAAATCAAAACTACAATGAGATATCATCTCACACGGGTTAGAATGGCCATCATCAAAAAATCTAGAAACAATAAATGCTGGAGAGGGTGTGGAGAAAAGGGAACCCTCTTGCACTGTTGGTGGGAATGTAAATTGATACAGCCACTATGGAGAACAGTATGGAGGTTCCTTAAAAAACTAAAAATAGAACTACCATACGACCCAGTTGGGCATATACCCTGAGAAAATCAGAATTCAAGAAGAGTCATGTACCAAAATGCTCATTGCAGCTCTATTTACAATAGCCAGGACATGGAAGCAACTTAACTGTCCATCAACAGATGAATAGATAAAGAAGATGTGGCACATATATACAATGGAATACTACTCAGCCATAAAAAGAAACAAAATTGAGTTATCTGTAGTGAGGTGGATGGACCTAGAGTCTGTCATACAGAGTGAAGTAAGTCAGAAAGAGAAAAACAAATACCGTATGCTAACACATATATATGGAATCTAAAAAAAAATGGTTCTGAAGAACCTAGGGGCAGGACAGGAATAAAGATGCAGATGTAGACAATGGACCTGAGGACACGGGGAGTGGGAAGGGTGAGCTGGGACGAAGTGAGAGAGTGGCATGGACTTATACACACTATCAAATGTAAAATAGATAGCTAGTGGGAAGCAGTCGCATAGCACAGGGAGATCAGCCCGGTGCTTTGTGACCACCTAGAGAGGTGGGATAGAGAGGGTGGGAGGGAGGGAGATGCAAGAGGAAAGAGATATGGGAACATTATGTATATGTATAACTCATTCACTTTGTTATAAAGCAGATACTAACACACCATTGTAAAGCAATTATACTCCAATAAAGATGTTAAAAAATGATATGAGAGTAAATTATGCATGAGAATGTACTGATATAGATAAATAAATAAATGATGGGGGAGAATGGAAAGCTCTCCCTTAAAATAGAACATCAACTGATAAATACAGAAGAATGATGAAATTACAAATGCATTTTGCAAACATCACAGTAATGAAGTTTTCAGTCAAAAACTCTCCATGGATGGTAAAACTAGTGGGTGACAACCTGAAGAGAAACAGTATATTTCCAGTCTCAAAGGCTTCCCCCATAAGGTGCTTGTTAATGACAAAGGAAAAAATTGAGCTTTACAGTAGACTAAGCTAGTGAACACAACTTTAGCCAGGCGTTCCAAGTTAAGGCCATCAACGCTGGGGCAATGTGCCTCCTGATGGGATGAAGCCTTGATGCAAATTTCCAGGCAGAGGCTCTGACTCACCGGGTCCGGAGGAGCCTGAGAATTGACATTGGAAACAAGCTCCCCGGAGGTTCGGCTGTAGGTGATCCACAGACCATGATTGACCGATGGGCATGACATCCTTGTTACACTTGCCCTTCGAGCTCTGAACAAGGTTGTGCCTGTGTACTTCTAGAAAGTACCTCTGGCTATCATCTCTATCTGACCGTGTGCCTTCCTTCAGCTTGGCAGAAATCCGCAGCTGCCTGGAAAACTTCCTGCACGTTTTCAGAACCAGCCCCTAGCCCTGCGCCTCCCCGCAGCGGCCCCTCGTAAGCTCTCCCTGATTACCTTTACGGGTGTCCACATCTTTGGAATTCTGAGAGTCAATCATCAGCTGAAGAAGATCCACTCGGTGCTAGAAGCAGAAAGAGACATTTCAGTGACTGAAAGTCACCGGTGAAGTCAGAAATAAATCAGGAGTGCATATCTCACATCTTTCCTGAGAATATGGCCCCTTAAAGAGCAGGAAGCTGACCAGTACTGGCTGAGGCCTCAGTGACCAAAACGTCCACCTACAAATCTTAGAGAGCATGATGTTTCCCGGAGCGAAACCCAGCCATCACGCCCAACTGCTTTTTGGTCCTCACTCTCTCTGATCTTTGGTTTCTCTGGCTTTTGAAACAGCTTCTTAACCAAAGAGTTACCTGCTCTCTCTCCTGTCATACATGTGTGCTCAGGAGAGCAAGAAGAAAAAACCTCAATCTTTTTTTCCCTCCAGCTTTAATTCTTAAGGAATGGCCACATAAATTAATACCCAGACATTTGCAGGGTTCACTGGCAGCTTTTGTAGAAGCAGCCTCAAGAGCCCCATCCTTCCAGAATGCTACACAATTTTCAGTGCTTCCCTGGGATACCCAGCCCTGTCCCCCTGACCTGCAGACCTCCTTGTGCTGGCCTCCGGGCCTCATGAGGCAAAGCTGGCTTAACCTGCTTTTGCAGCCTCATTGCCAACAGAAGACCCCTGCCCACTCCAGCCTATGAGAGGGCTCAAGTTTAACGCAGACTACACTCCACCAGGGGCCTGATGGGGCATTCTATTGGAAAATCTGCAAAATAGGAGGCTCGGATTTGAACTGATTCTTTGCCAATCTAATATTTGGTGAAATATGAGTAAAATAATTTAAAAACAGTAATTTTTATCCTTTGACAATTTATTGAAGGGAAATGGTAAAGTCTTAACAATATTTATGCAGTGATAGACTAATTGGCACACCTATTTTAAACTTAAACATTTCTCTCTGACTCATTTTCTTATCTTCTTCCCCAAAGAACTTACCCCCAAAGGTAAATTATATATTTATTTACCCCCAAAGTTTAGAACTCTTCTGCTCTAAAATCTGTAGTTCTCTACCTACCTTAAAAAATGCTGAGATGTGCATAAGTCATGTGTATACAGCTCAATAAAATACCAAAAGGTGAACACCTCATGTCACCACCACCAGATTTTACCGTTTCTTTATCTTTGAGGCGACTTTCTTTCATCCTTTTTACAGATTTTGTGATAAAGTTCACAGCATGTTTTGGAAACACAGAGAGATTTAATATTTCAAAGACTGGACGAAGGAATGGAAAAAGTGCTGTAAGGGAAGAGATAAAAGGAAAGCAGAGTAAAAATGCAAAATTTACCTGGAGCAATTATAATTTGCACTACCAATCAGAGAGTCAGAGACACCAGGGTTCTCAACCAGGATCAGTCCCTCTATGACCTTTGCTCAGACTTCCAAGCCAAGGCCTGAGCAAGGGCAAGTCCACATATAGGGGTCATCACTATAGTAGTGAGATCAGTGGTCCTCCCTCTATCTTTCGCGTGACCAGAGGAACAGGATTACATTTTGGACTTCATTGACTTTTATCTACTGAACTACCGTTTCTTTGGATAAAACAGACCATAGTCTGCTACTTCAATTAATCATGGTGTTCAAAAATATAATGGGATAGATTTAATACAGTGTATGTCTTTCAACCATAATGGAATGTAATTTGAAATCAATAATAGAAAGAAAATTGGGAAACTCACAAATGTGTGGAAATTAAACAATACACTCCTAAATAACCAATGGGTTGTAGAAGTCAAAAGGGCAATCAGGAATTACTTTGAAGTGAATAAAAATGAAGTCACAACATACCAAAACTGATGGAATGTTGCAAAAGGAGTGCTCAGAGAGATATTTATGGCTTTATTTACCTACATTTTAAAAGAACAAAAATTTCCTATCAATAACCTAATAATTTTCCACTTTAACATTCTGAAAAAGAGGAGCAAACAAAAACTAAAGCAAACAGAAGGAAGAAAATAATAAAGGTGAGAGCAGAAACTAATGAACCAGAGAATAAAAAAAACAATAGAGGAAAATCAATGAAACAAAAAGTTGATTCTTTTAAAAGACCTTTTTCGCTAGATTGACCAAGAGAAGAAGACAAAAGACAAGTTTCCAGTGTGGAAACCAGGAAGGGAGATTACCACTCACATGAAACAAATGAGAAGGACTGTAAAGGACACCATAAGCAACTCTACGCCAATGAAGAAGATAACTTAGATAAAATGGACACAAGCTACAGAAACAGATGCAAAAAAATAGACAATCTGAATAGACCTATAAGAAGTACAAAGTTTGAGTTAGTAATCAAGAAAAAACCCAACAATTTGACAAAGAAAAGCTCAGGTCCACAAGGTTTCAATGGGGAATACTACCAAATATTTAAAGAAGGATTGCAACAATTTTTCAGAAACTCTTCTAAGAAATAGAACAGGATGAAATACTTTCAAACTCATTCTATATGGCCAGTATTAATCTGATACAAAAACCAGGCAAAGATAGCATAGGAAAAGGAAACTACAGACCAACATATCTTACGAACATGGATGCACAAATCCTCAACAAACGAATCCAGCAAAATATAAAAAGAGTATACACCACAACAAAGGGGGGTTTAATTCAAGGAATGCAAGGTTGTGTAATACACAGTTTCAATAGCATAAAGAACAAAACCATATGACCATCTAAATATACAGTAAAAGCAACTGACAAAATCCAACACCCTCTATGATAATAACACTCAGCAAAAAGGAACAGAAGGGAATTTCCTCAACCTGATGAAGGCCATCTACGAAAAACCCACATATAACACCATACTTAATCATCAAAGACTGGATGATTTCCTCTAAGTTTAAGAGCAAGACAAGGAAGCTTCTCTCACCACTTCTTCTCGACATTGTACTAGAGGTCCTAGCCAGGAGAATTAGGGAAGAAAAAGAAATAAAACATATCCATATAGGAAATGAAGATGTAAACAATCTCTATCATAAGATAATGTAATCCTGTATATAGAAAATTATAAAGGTTCCACTAAAAACTTATTAGAACTAACTAACAAGTTCAGCAGGATTTCAGGATACAAGACCAATATACAAAAGTCAGTTGTATTTCTATACCTTGCAATAAGTAATCCAAAAGTGAAATGAAGAAAATAACTCCATTTATAATAATGTAAAAAACAGAATGCTTAGGAATAAGTCAACAAAAAGTGCAAAATTTCTACTGTGAAAACTGCAACATTGTTGGAATAAAGATCTAAGTAAATGAAAAACATCCCATGTTCATGTATCAGGATACATAACGTTGTCAGGATAGCGAATCTACAGATTTAACACATTCCCTATCAGAATCCTAGCTGGCTTCCTTGTAGAAATGTACAAGCTGAATTTAAAATTCATATGGAATTTCAAGGGGCCCAGAAGAGCCAAACTAATATTGGGGGAAAAAAAAAAAGGAAATAAGTTGCAGGACTCATACTTCCTGATTTCAAAACTTATACCACGAAGGTGCAATAAGCAAAGCTCTATGTCCAAGCAACATCCAAATACATCATACAGCAGTTTTCACTGTAGTCACATTGCACATTATACCACCAGTATTTATTTATGTTATAACTCAAGGTTTGTACCTTTTGACCACCTTCATTCAATTCCCCCACCACCCAAGCCCAATTCTGGTAATCAAAAATATGAAATAGTTCTTCTATGAGTTTGATTTTCTTCTTTTTGATTCAGCACTTAAGTATTTGTCTTTCTCTGTCTGACTTATTTCACTTATCATAATACCTTCAAGGTATATCCACATTATGCAAATGGCAGGATTTCCTTCCTTTGGATGGCTTAATAGAACTCCACTGCACGCGCACACACACCCCCCCACACGCACACACATATACATACCACGTTTTTTCTTCATCCATATGTCAACAGGCACTTAGGGTCTAAATATTATTGAATTGTACATTTTAAATGGGTGAATTACATGGTATATAAATTATATCTCAATATAGATATCTATAAAAGGAAGAAAGCGATGGAAGGAAGGAAGGAAGGAAATAAAGAAAAAGCAATATAGTAGTCCACGTACCTGAAAAGATAAGGAGTGGATCAAGGAAATCAAATCTTAAGAGCTTCTTAGTATGTTCCACAAAGGGATCGTGTGGGTTGCCGAGAGAATCAATCTTCACTCCAAACGCTGTGCTAGTAATCACATCCATGCTGTAGGCCCCAAAGAAGCTGCGTAGAGAGCGAAAGACGTGGGACGGTTCAAATTAGCACCTCTTCACCATCCTTGCCCAACGCATGCAACAAGAAATCCACGTAAAAGCGGATGCCCAGACAAGGCAGGTAAAGAGCCACACTCTTTCAGAACCACCTGTTGCACCAGGGAAGAGTCTATGCTACTATCGCTCACTCGTGAGGTGTGTCTGAGGTGCCAGTGATGCAGCTGGCTCTGTGCCGGGAGGGGTGGGGACACTAAGGGAAGTCAGACCCCCCCACCAAACTCAAGGCGCTCAGTCCTAGAGGGACAGGGACCCATAATCAGACAAAGCACAGCAGTGTGTTGTGACCACAGGCAATAATCGGTGTATAAGGACTGTGTCTGAGCTGAACCAAAGGTGTAAAATTAACTCATCCTGGGGGAGTCAAGAAAGGGGGACATTGATCTGGATCTTGCCTCACCACAGAACCTGTGCTCAGAGCTGATTCCTCTGCAGCACACTAGAGACCAGCAGCACCCTGTTCTGAGTTGCCAGGAACACCATCCCTCACTGTCTTACACCCCTGCTAAGGATCCTGAAAGACCCACGCTTCCTCAACTCCGGCGATCTGTGGTTGCCCAGAGGGCAGACTCGTTTCTGTAAAAGGTAAAGAGTAAAAATGTTTCTCGTTAAAAATAAGTAAATCACTCTAAAATCGACTTAGGGGATTTAACAGCTAAGTGAGCCTATGTCCCCAGGTTTTCCGGGGCCGTCCCAGTTTACTGGCTGTTCCTGCCTAGTGAAGAAAATCCCAGCTTAGACGATCAGTTCTATGGTCATCCTACCCGTAGCCTGTCCAAGGCCCTCTGTCCTGACGGAAGGGGGAGTGGTGGCAAGATTGAACATTCAGCACTGGCAGGTGTCCTCAGCCAGACTGTGCAGAGATCTAAGTTGTTCCGAGTTTCATATTGTGGTGATTGTACGTCACCCACTGCCTACCAGCACGTACCAGGCCCCTCCCCTGCCACCATTCCGTGCCATCCACACTCAAAATTGGTGCAGTCACGTTTCTTCCTTCTCTCCTGGCTGTCCTGCTTCTTCTGGTGAGCCACCTTCTTTCTGGGATGGGCGTTTGGGAGTTGTACCACCACATAGCTACTTCTGCCTGGTCACTACCGTAAGTCAGCGGCGGGCATCTGGCTCCCTGGCAGGCAGCTGGAGGGTCTCAGTGGAGCTCAGGTGCCGGCCGCCTCACCCCTACTTACTCTCTCACGGTGATGGGATTGCCTTTCTCTGCTTCCTTCTTCAGGTTCCTCACCAACACATCTCCATACGTGCTAATGATGGGGAACATCTAGACACAAAGTACAACACCACCGGAAGTTAAATGTGGAGCCTCAAGTCCTAGAAGGACCTGGCTTTCCCATGAATGGAGCGTGTGATAAGGAATCTCATAATGTCTCTTCTAGGAGGTGAAGATAAAAGGCTATTTTAGGAAGCTCGAATTTAGTAGACTCCTCCCTGGAAAAGGACTGTGATTTTATTTTCTATCTTATTCTTTTTTTTTTTTTTTTTTTTTTTTTTCAGTATGTGGGCCTCTCACTGTTGTGGCCTCTCCCGTTGCGGAGCACAGGCTCCGGACGCGCGGGCTCAGTGGCCACGGCTCACGGGCCCAGCCGCTCCGCGGCACGTGGGATCCTCCCGGACCGGGGCACGAACCCGCGTCCCCTGCACCGGCAGGTGGACTCTCAACCACTGCGCCACCAGGGAAGCCCCTCTACCTTATTCTTTAAGTTTCTAATTGCAAGTCCTCCTCTTTTCTTACCTCCTTGAGCTTTCCACTGGTGAAGGTTGGACACAGCAATGTTCGTATTTTCTTCCATTGTTCATCCTCAGCCAGCGAGATGGCATTTTTCATAACTCCCACTGGACCAAACGTCTAGAGTTGAAAAAAACACATTTTACCCTACATAAGTTTTGAAAGTCTCGACATTTTTGGAAATTGTGTTACATGTGCACCGATTATTCAACAAATATTTAGTGACTGTCTACTTGGAAGCAGGCCCTATGCTAGATGCTCAATAAATATTTATCCCAAATGCATAGCTTCCTGTGAGGGTCAAGGAGACATCCAGCCACCTGACATCATTTCCAGACTTTATATGCCAATCTTCTTTTAAATGAAATGACCCACATAGTAGGAAAACTGTTCTTCCAGAGAGATAGACAGGCATAAGACCTAGTTCATCCTCCTGGGCTGTACAAAGTACAAGGGTATTGGTGACAGATAGCCAGATAGCCTTGGCAAAGTGTATGTTGACTCAGACAAGTTCTGTCTTTACATATATCTAAAGCCTGAGCAAGTGGAAAAAGGGATGTCTTGATATGGTGATTGTTTCTAAAAACAGTGCTTAGCACTTGAAAGATTAGGAATCTATTTGCCAGTGTGAAGAAATAATGCAATTACACAAAAAACATTTTCCCCTACATTTTTTGCCCAGGATAAGAAGAAAAAAAGGTAATTTTATTTCTCAACTTGGGACTGGTCTATCAAAGCAACCTGCTTGGAAATTTCCACATTCTTCCAAAATAAAATTTTGTTTTAAAATGGGTATTTCCAACACCCATTCATGATGAAAACTCATAAACTAGGAGGAGAGGGAAACTCCCTCTACTTGATAAAGGGCATATGCCAAAAACAAAACAAAACAAAAAAACTATAGCAAAAAAAAAAAAAGTCAGCACTTTGCAAAGATCAAGTAAATAAATTGAAGTACTAATTAAAATCTCTCCATAAAATATCCCGGGCCCAAATGAGTTCATTGTTAAAATATATAAAACATTTAATGAAAAAATAACCAACCAAGGATACTTTTCCCATGAAAAGGATCCTTCAGAAATGAGGGAGAAATAAAGACATTTTTAGACAAACAAAAGCAGAAAGAATTTGTCACTACTAGAACAACCTTACAAGGAAGGTCTTCAAGCTGAAAAGACAGAACACTAACTAGTAACATGAAATCATATGAAATAATAAAACTCACTAGTAAACGTAAATATACAGTCAAATTCAGAATACAGTAATATTGTAATGGTGGTGTGCAAATCACTTATGACTCTAGGGTAAATGTTAAAAGACAAAAGAGTTTTTTAAAAGTATAGCTAAAATAATTTGTTAATAGATACACAATATAAAAAGATGTACAATTCACCCTTAATCAATTCAGGCTTGAACTATGCAGGCCCACTTACAGGTGCATTTTTTTCAATAGTAAATACTACAGTACTACGTGATCCATGATTGGTTGAATCTGTGGATATGAAACCAGGGACGGAAGGAGGAACCTCAAATACAAAGGAACCACATAACAGAGGACAGACTCTAAGTTATATGCAAATTGACTATAGGGAAGGTTAGCGCCCCAACCCCAACACTGTTCAAGGATCAACTGTAAACTACGACATCAAAAGCAAAAAATAAGTAGGGGAGGGAGAGTAAGAACATTCAGCTTTTGAATGAGAATAAATAGGCTATTATATGTATGTATAAGATATTTTCTGTAAGCTTCACTAACCAGTAAGTAAAACCTATAGTTGATAAGGAGATAAAGAGGAAGGGATCAAAGATACCACTACAAAAAAATCATGAAATGACAAAGGAGACAAGAAGAAGAGCAAAAGAAGCAACAAAGAATCTATGAATCACCTGGATTCAGAAAATGGCAACAGTAAGTCCGACCTACAATCACTTTAAATGTAGACGAACGATGAATGGATAAAGAAATGTGTGTGTGTGCGTGAATAATTATATATATAATGGAATATTATTCAGCTTTAAAAAAGAAAATCCTGCCATTTTCTACAACATGGATGAACCTTGAGGACAACACGCTCAGTGAATTAAGCCAGACACAGAAGGATAAATATCACATGATCTCACTTATGTATGGAATGTAAAAAAAACAAAAAATTCAAACTGATAGTAACATAGAGAAGAATGGTGCTTATCAGAGGCTAGTGGGAGATGGGGCAGCGGGAGGGGGAGGAGATATTGGTCAAAGGGTACAAATTTTCAGTTATCAGGTGAATAAATGGAGACCTAATTTACAGTGTGGTGACTCTAGTGAATCATACTGTAATGCACACTTGAAATTTACTGAAAGAGTAGATCTCAAACGGTCATACCACTCACACACAAAAGTAACCATGAGGGGGGATGTATGTGTTAATCAGTTTGTGGTAATCATTTCACAACATATACATATATCAAAGTATCATGTTGAGTACACCCTGAGTATATACAACTCTTTCGTCCAAAATAAATAAATAAAAAATTTTAGGTGGTGAAAGACTGTATGCTTCCCCTTAAGATCAGGAACAATGCACCATTCTTTCCCTACATTATAAGAAGTTTGAACTAGTGCAGTAAGTTCTAGCTAGTGCAGCAAGACAAGAAAAATAAATGAAAGGCATACTGATTGGAAAAGAAAGAATGTGTTCCTATTCTCAGTTGACATAATTGTCAATGTAGAAATTCTCAAGGAAATAATAAGGAAATCTCTAGAACTAATAAATGACCTGAGCGAGTTTGTAGCATATAAGATCAACACACAAAACTCAACCCCATTTCTATATAATAACAATGAATATGTGACAACACATTAGAAACACAGTACCATTTAGAATCACTCTAAAGAAAATGAAATAATTTAGGTGTAAATAAAACAAAACATGTATGAAATCTCTATGCTGAGTACTACCAACTGCTGTGAAAGGATCAAAGAAAGCCTGAATAAATTGAGAAACAATACTATATTCATAGATTCAAAGATGTGACCTAGTAAAAATATAGATTTTCCCCAAGTTGATGTAAGGGTTAATTCAATTCTTACCCAAACCTCAGCAAGTATTTTGCAAACATAGATTAGCTTATCCTAAATTTGTAGGGAAAGGCAAAGGACCTAAAATAGCTAAAACAGTTCTGAAAATAAGTAAGTGGGAGGAATATTCGACTTGCTAAGACTTACTGTGCAACTACAGTCATCAAGATTGTGTGGCACTGGGGGAGGGATAGATACATAGATCAATGAACTGAACAGAGAGTAAGAAATAGACCCACAGAAATAGGCCCTAATGATATTTGGCAATGGTGCCAAAGCTATTTAATGAAGGAAGGAGTCTTTCCACAAATGGTGGAGGAAAATGGTGGTCTTAAAACATAAGACATTTACAGGCAAAAAAACCCCAGAAAAACAAAAACCGAAAGAACTGTGACCTAAGCGTCACATGTTATACAAAAATCAACACAAAATGGATCATAGCCTTAAATGTAAAACATAATACTGTATACTATTTAGAGGAATAAGGGAGAAAAACTTTGGAATCTAGGACTAGGTAGAGGTTTCAGACTTGACATCAAAGGTACAACCCATAAAGGAAAAAATTGACAAAACTGGCCTCATCAAAATTTTTTAAAAAAACTTTGCTCTGCTAAAGACCCTGATAAGAGGAAAAGACAAGGTACTCACCGTGACTATAAAAGAATAGTAGGAGGGAGCCTTATGGTGATGGAACTGTTCTGTATATTGATGGAGGTACTTACACAAACCTAAATACATGATAAATTTTCATACAGCAACACACACACAAAAATGAGTGCACAAAAAACTGATTAAAACTGAATAAGCTCTGTGGATAGAATCAATGTCGATTTCCTGCTTTGATACTGTACTATAATTTTTCGAGATATTATCATTGGGAGAAGAAATATGACGAGGGTACATAACATGGGCTCTCCCTGTATTTTTTTCTTTTGAGAACATGCTGTGAATTTATAATTATTTCAAAATGAAAATTTAATAATTAATTAATTAAAAATTAAAATGCATGCCTACCCGCCGGTTTGTGAAGACAGAATAACATTCTTTCACTAGCACTGTTTTGATCATGTCTGGATCTGTGATAGCCAACACAGGCTGTCGACCATCAAAAAACCTGTGTAGGGAAAACAGAGCTGATTAAATTTAATGAGCCAGTTTCTGCAGCTGAAGCCACAACTAGAAGTCCAGATTTTCAACTAGATGTTACATAACCCCTATTCCTAGAGATCATCGTTAGAAATAACATTAAAACATGGGTTAGGTCTAGGTGGTGTGTGTATGGGTATTTCCTATACCAACTTCATAATTCTTAGGGCTTTAAAATATTTCATATCAAAACATAAGTTAGCTTAGTAAATAATTGAAGGCAAGTTAATTAACTGGAAACAAAAAAATAATTAATTACGGAGAGTCCACCCACTCTGTCATTTTTGAAGCTATATCAAAAGCATGAAAAATGCAATGAAATAACAGCTGAAACTTGTAGACACACTGATCGTAAATATGTACAATGTGTCTGCAAATGGAAGACGATTAAGAATGCTCAACAAGTGAAAGTAGGATTATGAAAAGTTTCTTTGCTCTATTTTCAAAAATACGCTTACTTTATACTTTTTTAAAGGAAATCGTATTTTAAATAACAAGGAGATATCCTTGGTAGCATCAAGGACTTGAAACAAAAGGACTGAGAGAATAAAGTAATTCAGAGGAACATGTATAAATTCATTTAAAAAATATTTTCTTTTCACTATTTATATTTATTCTTCGACATGGGTCCCAAGTGTAGGTGACATCCATCAGCAGCTAGGCAGGCCCACTTTTGACACATGTACCACACAAAGCTGACTCCTCAGATGTGCTACATCCCAGTTTGGCCTGACCTCCTGACTGTCAGGATGCCCGTTCATGGGAATGGGCCACTGGCATGAGGTTGACTCTAAGTTAATCACACTGTCTTCCGGCATTTTGTTTCCTCTATCAATCGTTTGCAATGGCTAGAACACAGTGAAAGGTTTTCTACATGTTACCTATTATTCCTCTGACTTCACACAGGAGCTTCAAATGGTTTTGTGATCACATATAAAAATGGATGAGAACTAAAACTGAGAGGGTTTAAGTGGGTGTCAAGTGCATGTAGTGTTGAAGCAGTGACAGAAGGGATTGAAGAGGCACTTAATCTGCTTTTTCATTTGATTGACCATATTTCTTGGATGATTTCCCTTCTTCCCAACATGTTTTTTCAAAAACACCTGGGTGGAGAAGGGATAGTGGTTTGGGGTGACCCTTTATACTCATGATGTCACTCCAGCCTTAGTATTTCTTACACTCTGAGTTAAAATTCAGATTCTTTGGCCCCATCCCAGATCCTCCAGCTTCAGTGTTGCTGGCGGGTGGGGCCCAAGGCTTCATTTTTTACAAGTCCTCCCAGGTGGCTCTCATTTACACCTAAGCATGAGAAACATTTTCTAAAAAGAGAACTGGGATCTACTATGAAAGAGTGACTCCATCCAGAGCTCAAAAGTACTAAATGTTGGAGGGGCATTTGGGGCTGGTCCAGTGGCAATCCAGTGCTATGTGTTTTTCCTCGCAATCACGTTGCCTTTCGGGGCCATGGCAACTCAGCAGAGCCCTATGGTTTCTGAGAACTTGATGAGAGAAGATGAAGAGGTATGGAGAGGAAGAACTTTCTCCCACTTGTTGTTGGCAAATAGTCACCACGTTACACCTCTCGTGCTGCTCTCACCAGACCTCCAGCTGCAAAAGGGACCAGCCACTGCAATCAGCTGGGGCCACTCTACAAGATCATCAAGTCCTTCAGCCCACTGGAAACACTCTGGGTTAGAAATATCCCACATCTCTTCAAAGTCAGAGGAATAGAGTAGTTAAAGCAATACCACTATACACTTCTACTGAAAAGTCTTGACTTAAAAAAAAAGCAAACTAAACTACATAAGTGCAGAGAAATTTTTTAAAAGCTGAGCAGAAATGGTTTCCTTTTCTTGTTACCTATACCCCCGAGTCCTTCTTTGAAAAGGACATATTAAATCCAAAATTTAGGTAAAGGAATTTTGGGTTTTAATTAAAAGTGAATCATGTGGGAGATGATAAAAACATACATTTGTGAGCAGATATTAGAATGTTCTGGAATAATGCACTTTATGCAATTAAAGTTGCCCCAAGAAAGGAAAAAATGGCCAAGTGGGGAAGAGCAAGGTACTGGGCATAAAGTGATGCTAGGAGTCCCTGGGCCTCAAAGTCTGGAGCAAATTGATGACCTGTGACTCTCCAGGCCTGACTCAGACTGTGGACCTGGATACCTGGCGACACCTGGGATCGTTGGTAGAACAAGCCTCCAAAGCTTTACGATAGATGGCTTCATCTCAAGAAGCTCCCGACTGAGATTGTCCTCCACACCACAGGGGGGCGCCGCATCATAACAAGTCTATGCAATGGAAGTTTCCAGAATACTCACCCCCACATTTTTCCATACTTTTTAAAACATTTATTGTCAAAATCCCAAATACCCTGCAAGAGAAAAAAATTTGGATTATTAGTTTAAATGTATTGAACTTTACCTCTAATTGGGACAAAAATGACTTGAATTGCATGATATCAGGCTTACTATTTCCCACTGGCAAATGCAAGGAAACTCTTATTCAGAGACATCTTAGGGGAAAGAAGACAAAATAGAGGAGATATTTGAAATGGAGAATTTAAAATCACTCTAATTTTCTTTGAGTATTGTAGACACTAAACACTTACCCTTGTCAATGAATACTAATTACTCCTTGTCTTTCTGAGGGTTTTTGCTTGAGCACGTGTTGTCTCTAAAATCTCATAACCCTCTGAGTTAATCCTCCAGGGACAAGTGAGAAAACTGAAGCTGAGGGTGAGAGATTCCTACACACACTTTCATCCCCTAGTTAAGCAGCCTTTTCATCTATCTCATGAGCCCCCTCTAGAATTCTAGCAGAATAAGGAAGTTAAGGCGCCAGTAACCTCTTTGGGTCTAGCAGGTTTAAAAACATCTAGGGCGTGTGGTGAGTGAGAAAGTGAGTGAGTGAATGAATGAATGACAAAGTAGATCTCCTTCTAGTTTTCCAGCTCAGCACGGAAAAGATGGGGAGTTACCACAACTACGCAAAGGACAAAGGACAGTGCAATTAAAACACTTGCCCTGAGTTTTCACTTCTGTAACTTGAAAACAAACAAACAACAACAACAAAAACCTTCCTGTAGCTAAGTTTCGGCTGTGATATTTGACGGTTTAACTATGCAAAAGAAAGTCCCAGAAATGTGGGTCTTGGAGTGCATCCACTAAGGAGTTCATCCGGGAAAGGTGGAAAATAAATTATTGCTTTTTCAGAGAGAAAATAGTTCAGGAAGTTCATAGGCAGTAATGAGACAATGAAGACCTCAGTCGGGAGAATCAGGATCTGAGAAACAAGCCTTATGTCTGCAGGAAAGGAAATCTGAGCCAGAGAACAGCCTGCACACAAGGCTCTGCCCCCTGGACATACGGACGTAGCTCATGACCTTCAGTTCAGGGACCAGGCCCCGGGCAAGGCATCAGAGCTGGACTGATATCAAGGCTCGGCCAGAATTCACAGTCCACCTGTCACCTAGTACACTCTGTTCAGTTAAATTAACATTTTAATAATTTTGCCAAATCACGTCCTTTCTAGTGATTTGGCATAAGTAACTCTGCCTTGTTTTTTTTTTTTTTTGCTTCTTAACCCACAGTTCACTTAGTAGTTAAATATCTGAAGTCGAAGACAGCCACAATCTAGCCTCCGTTATACTCTCTCTCTGCTCGAACTCATGCATGAGGTGCCTCCTTTGAAGACACAGAAGTAAAACAGAAAGTTCTTGTTCCATCTCTCAAATCTCCAAAATAGTCACCGGTACAGGAGGTGGATTAGAGCATGGAAATAACTGCTGGGGTTAGCAGTTCTTGAGGGAATTCAAGTATGTGCAGGTTACTCAAATGGTGAATGCTAGGGTTGCCTCAGAAAGTGAAGTTTCCAATCAATCCAGGAGGAATTGTTTTTCAAAGGGTACCCACAGCACATGCTAGCAAAAGGAAAGTCTGACTGTAGTGTACACAGCTTAATGAGTCATGACTGGGCACCCCCTTCATGCTTTTCTCCTAAGAGGGACTGTACCTTCCTGGGCATCTGCACCTGGCAGAAAGGAAATCCTCTTCACAGTACTCACAAGATGGAACCTCAAGTCCTGTGCTGAATCAGCTAGAGAGCTGGGCTGTCTGAGGCGGCAAAACCTGAGGCTCCTAACAGCTGACCATGGAGCCATGGGGTAAACGTGGCCATGTGCTGAGTGGAGCCTATGGTGTCGTTTCTGGAAAGCGTGAAACTTCAGACCTTTCTCTTGAGAAGGGGAATTTTTATTATGGAACTCGGCTGAGATGTGCCACCATAAGAAGCAAAGCTGGAGCCCAAACGTCACGCACCGTTCGGTAGGACAGAATATTTCCAAAATAAGGCAGAGGTCTCGGCCCAGGAATCCGCAGCTTCTTAAAAAATCCGTGTGAATAAGTCCCATATCTATAAAGTGAAAAAGAAAACCAGGTCACAGGGACTGACTCAGAATTGGACAGTCCACCTAGGGAGGTAACATGTAGGTGATAAATCATAACAGCGGGGCGTCCCTGGTGGCGCAGTGGTTGGGAGTCCGCCTGCCGATGCAGGGGACGCGGGTTCGTGCCCCGGTCCGGGAGGATCCCACGTGCCGCGGAGCGGCTGGGCCCGTGAGCCACGGCCGCTGAGCCTGTGCGTCCGGAGCCTGTGCTCCGCAACGGGAGAGGCCACGGCAGTGAGAGGCCCGCGTACCGCAAAAAACAAAGAATGATAATAACAGCGATTCCAAAAGTGATATTACATTCACTCATCACCTCCTTTCCCACCTGCACTGTAGACCCACAAAAAGTAATGATGATTAGATAAAAGCAGCTGAAGTCTCCACGGTCCCAATCCTAGAATGAATACTTGATAAATGTTTCCAATTTGAGTGTTCCTGAGAAGTTGAAGCAGGAATCTTCCAGGGAATTAATCATGTTTATTAGTTACTTGACTCTTCCATGGTTTGGAGATTCTCATTCTAGGTAGAAGGGGAAAAGGTTTTTTTTTGGTAGTACCCAAAGCTTTAGCAACTTCCGGTCCATTAACTTGGATCTTCAAAACAGACAAGGAAAGGGAGACCTGATTAGCACCCCAAGTCCAAGATTACAGAGGAGACAAGCCTGGACAGTTACTCACATATAGAGAAGCACCAGGATAGTAACCAGGAGGACACAGGTTTCCGTGGAAAAGCTCGGGATTAGGTCCATGGCCACTTTCCTCTGAGTTTCCCTCCTCTGAGTTTCCTTTCAGCTGTGTGCGCTATTCTTTGCAGGCCTCTGAGTGTGGAGTTTCCCTTCCTCGCCAGTGGAGATTCAGTGAGGCTGGAAGGTTTATGTCCTGGGAAGGGGGTGGAGCTGGAGCTGCAGCCAATAGAAGGGCCACCTGTGCTCCACCTGCACGAGCCCTCTCTTGCCTTGATGGTTGGCAAAGCATCGCGGACAGTCCAGTTTGACCTCCCCTGAGTTTATATCGGTGACAATTCAATATCAACTCCATCACTGTTATCAGTAAGCCCAACCATTACAGAAACTCACATAAAGCCACTGACCATATCTCCTCTAAACTACCCTTGTCTCCATAACTGCCCACACTTTAAAATACCTGAAATTCTTCCAACAAGCTAGGTCCACAGATCTTTGCCCATGCAGTTTCCTCTGCCTAGAAATGTCCTTGTTTCCTCTATAAGTCTCCTGTTCATCCTTCAAATCCCAGCTCAGACAGAACCCACTGTTTTAGAGACTTTCCTAACCAACTTCCTTGAACAGGTATAACCTCTTCTTCCTCTGGCAAACTTCTGTCCTCCGCACACAATTCTAATATGTCCGTCGCCATCGTTGGATTCCTTACCTAGTTCCCCCACCAGACTGAGAGCTTGTGCACAGCCTGGGTATTCGTCACGTCATGTCCCTGGAACCAAGACAGTGCTTTCTGGCAAGTGGGGATGAGAAAGTTTGGTGGACTTGAGCTGATGGAGGTAAGATCACTGGGCCACCCTATGTCCTTTTCAAGTGGCTCTTTGGTGACCACACCATCTTCCTGGATTGTTAATACAACAAGAGGGCCTGGCTGCACCTCGGCCACCATCCGTGAACATTCAGCATGATCCATCAGGGTTCTGTTGACAAGAGGGCCCCTGAGGGAGAGACGGGATATGGAGGGGATGGGGATGGTGCACTAAGGAGTATAGATTCAGGCTGATTCCTGTCCTGCCCTCAGATGGTCCTGCATTAGACAGCAAGTTAGACAGACTCTAGACCAAAGAATGGTCCCCTGTCTCTGGAGAGGCTGCAAGTCCAAGATCAACAGGTGTAAAGGGGAGAAAGCAGCCTGAGAGCCAAGTGGGCTCCACCTCTTTATCCTCCAGTGACGTAGCACACACACAAGACTCCAAAGAGATGGCAGGAGGTCTTTCTACGGGGCAAAGTGGGGTCAGAGCAGACGGTTTCCTGCTTTTTGACAAGTAGGGAATTCATAATGGGTATGAGGACCTGGCAAGGAGGAGGCTTACATTAGAGGTCAGTGTTGTCTGCGAGCCCGCACCCCATTCCTTATGAGAGAAACCTGAGGACTGAGGGTCTGGAAATGACATGGCCTCATTGTCAGTACTCTGACCCAGGTCCTGGGATTGCTTGGCCTGGGAAACCATGAATTACGTAAAAACCCAAAATCTCAAAGATTCTTAAACTCAACAGAAACACAAGACATTTAAAGCTGTGCTTGTGTACTTCCTTCTCTCTTTATCCTTTCTCACTTTAAGTCCGTCTGCAGAGTGATACCCACCTTTCACGAACTCTTTCCCTCCCTCTGACTTGAAAGTCCCCAGGGCTCCTGGACAACAGCCTGAGAGGGTGGAGGTCTCATTGGTAAAATGCAGTAAGTCCCAACTATGTCACCTGCCCTCTTTTGTTTCCTTGGGAACTTGTCATGCAGCATGAAATTTCGACCATCATAGTTTGTCATCTTTGGGTTCAGACTTCCTCCAGGAGGCACCTGTTAAAATCCATAGGTGCCACTGGTAAGTAAAATGCATGAATACATCTATTCATTTGTGCATTGATTCAAGGTCAAGTGGGTGGATGTCAGATGCAGGTATTGTGCTGGGGTGTAGGCTAGAAGCCATATGGTCTCCTTCTTTGAGAGCAGCTTCCAAGTGGAGGGATTGAGACACACAGCCATGCTTAGTATGTGTCATACCTCTGGAATCTCTGGGGAAAAAAATGGAGCCCTACAGAGAGGTAGTGAAGGAAGGAAGTGGCTGCAGGCTTGAATACCGACAAAGGACAGACGTGGGAAACTGGAAGATGATCTCCAGGAAAAGTAGGATAGAAAGTCCCAGAAATTCTGATACATTTCTGCCCTCTTTCGGTACCTTCTCTGGGCGCTGTTAAGTAGGGTCATATTACAGCCCCCAGTTTACAGATGTAGAAACTGAGGCTCAGGGACTGCAGGTGGCTTCCCAACAGCTATTGATCACAACCTGTCATATGTAAGCTAACATGAAGGTAGACTGGCAAGTCTTCTGCTCTGAAATGCCAGTATTCAATGTTTGCTCTTTCGTGATGAGGGTCACTATGGGAAATAGTGAGACCCGAGGCTGCAGCAGCAACTTGGTTACAATTCTGGCTCCTACCTCCATGGCTACCCCTGCCCAGGAGCTCCCCCATGGGTCTCCAGAACCAAGGACTCTATCTCACCTCACCAGGAATAAAGACAGGTGCAGGTCATGGGGACACTAGGGTCTTGTGTGTAGAATCCATCTCTATGTTCCCAACTGAGAGGAACATGAAATACATCCCACATGGGACGATTGGGGTGTTGTCTGATAGCTACTGACAACTTAATTCACTCAACTAAACCCACAGCCTTTCTTTTTTCTTCTTGGGAACAAAACCTTTTATAGAAACTATATGATTTCATCTTCCTCCAAAACACATACTTGGCTATGATGATTTTCTCACTCAGCCTTATATGACCATCACCTGCCCTATTCACCTCAGGACCTGGTCCAGCTGGTTGGAATCTATCCCAATGGCGATAGGCTAGTCATTTCCCGGGAATAAAATGTAGCCAGTGCCACGTCCTAACCAATGCAAATGGCCCTGCTCTGCAAAGGGGAAATGACAGGAGGCGTGATCTTTGTGTCCCTTCATTCACAGCCAGGAAGACCTAACAGGAAGCGACGTGTATACTAAGCTTGTGAAGGAAGACATGTGCCTGAAGATGACCCTACACCCCACGTCTCTCATCTACTCATCTGCGTCCTAAAGGGCTTGGCATGTACTTTCAAAGCTCTGTTCTCAATGCCTAGGGCACAAATGTGACTAAAATCCAGACAGTATTCAGGTTGAAGACAGAGACAAATAGGTAGTTATAGAACAGCCAAGGTGAACTAATTATACAAGTTTCAGAAACAGAGTGTCTTCAACTCTAAATGGCTTATCTTCTCAGTCCTTAGCAATGAGTCAGAGTTGAAAATCAAATAACACTCAGGGAGGCGTTAGGCTCACTAATAGGTGAACAGGGTGTCAGGGACTCAGTGATGCAAGAGGCACTGTCGGTCTGCTATTCCTGTCCTTTTATATTGTTTGCCCAGGTGGCTCCTCTTCTGGGAAGCCTGTCCTGATGTCCACTGGCTGAAAGAATTGCCCACCATATGGGGAGGCAGTGTTACTCTGGAGTGATTTGTGTGTTGGACTCAAACTTCACAGGTCACAGTCTGGAGTGTATAAGCAATGAAAGCAAGATTATGTGTCTGTGTTATATCTCTGCCCCCATGCCCTCATTCTTCTCAGTAGGGCAAAACTTGAGCATGCCATTTCAGGGTAACAGGTGATAGCTAAGTTTTGGTGGCTTGGGGAGGTGAGTAGACAACTTCTCAGGGTCTCCTAGTATCAAGGGTGGGGAGGTAGTGACAGGACGTTCTGTCCTGGCCTTAGAGGAGGTGGCTACCTCCCCCCAGTGTCACTGTATGTTGGTTGGGATCCATGCCTGCTGTGTTCAGGCCACATGCCAAGCCCTGACTATACAAAAGTCAAAATCTTTGCTCTCACGAAGCCTACACTTAAAGGGGAAAGAGACATAAACAAATCATTTCTCAAATAAATATTGAGTTACATATCAGGACATGTATTATGAAGTAGAAGAACCCCTTACTTAAGCTCCCTTACCATTGATATAGTTGACTTTTCTTTCTTTCCTTAAACTCTGTTCTCCTTGAAAGATATGAAGGCAACAGAATAAGCAGGGCTTGATGCATTGGGAGTGTGTGACCTTGGGCATCCCTGGGTCTGTTCCCTCATCTGTCCGTGATGGAAATTGACCTGAATTCATCTAAAAGGAACTTATTTCAACCACGTGGTCCCTTCACTGCCTGCCTCTCTCAGCCTCTGCGTCTGTGGAGGATTTTCTAAACATTCCCTCCATTATTCTTCTTCCCTTATATGTCATTGAGGGTCCCCAAGTCCCCCAGCCCAGTCAGGAACCAAGGGTTCCTGCGGGCAAGATGGAGAGCCAAGATGGAATCGGATGGACCTGGGAGAATACAACCAACCATTTAGGTCTTGAGCTCTAAATTCTAGACTGGCTTCTCAACTGGGGCTGCAGAGAGGGGCATACACCACACACACACACACACACACACACACACACACACACACCACACACCACACACCCCCCCGCATAGAGCAAGACCTAGCCTCAGGCAAGGAAAGTTAACAATTCCTTGTTTTCTAAAATTTTTTAATTTTTAATTTTTTTAACATCTTTATTGGAGTATAATTGATTTACAATGGTGTGTTAGTTTCTGCTGTATAACAAAGTGAATCAGTTATACATACACATATGTTCCCATATCTCTTCCCTCTTGCGTGTTGTAAGTACTCAGCCTTCATTAAGTGATTCAATTCCCCCAACAAGCCCATGAGGTAGGGGTTGTTATGATCTCTCTTTTACAAATGAGCAAAGCTGGGCCACAGAAAGATGAAGTGACCCACTCAAGGATGCATCACTAATTACTCAGAGTTGGGATTCAAATTTAGATTATCTAGCTTTAGAGCCCAAGGTCATAAATTAAACCAGGCTCAGCCTTGCCCAAGAATTTAATGGGGGGCTATCACTAAAACCCGGATCTTCCAAGAGGGTGGTGAGCAGTGCTCTGCCCCAAACCAGAGACAAGGTGACGTCCCCTTGCAAGCCCATCGATGACAGCTGGGGTGAGGTAGGAGAGTATTTTTTCAGACCCACACACATTGCACCATAGAGAAAGCCCCTCCCCCACGCCCCGAAGCAGAAGCACTTCCATACACTTCACAGCAAAGGGAAGAGGAGGAGGAGGAGGACATCCTCAGGGCTGCTCACTTTCTACTCCATCCTGAAGGGTCTCTTTCCTGATAAACTAGCCACTAACATCTCTACCACCCTGTACACCGTATGAAGTTCTTTCATGCCTCTCTTAATTGATCGTCGTGAAAACTCTGTGACATAAGTAGTATTGGGATTATTTAATTCCCACTTGACAGACATGGAAATAGAAGCTCAGGGTGGAGAAAAGTCCTGCCCAAGGAATTAAACCATGAATCCAGATCGCAGAGCCAGATCTTGCGATTCTAAATTGTGCCTATGGCTTGTTTGCTTCGATTCAAGGGGCCTCCTGAAATAACTATGCAGGTTATGTCATCTTCCCATGGGATAAATATTTCCTTCCACACATCCCATCATGCTTCCACTCTTGTTCCAAATGCTGCAGAGCTGGTTGTGACTACAAAAACGATATGCACATCCTTCTACCCGTTACTAAATTGGGTGTTCACTGCACTTTTGGTGTCAGCAGTTAGAAGATGTAGCAAATGGTTCAGACATGTCACAATCAGAATCATTTGGGTTTCCAGGAGAGCAGAAAGTAAAAAGTGATGAAAAGGAGTAAAAGAGGAATCAGAGAACAGAGGCAAATATCGGACAACCATATGGAAGGGAATGAATGAAACAGAAGTGTAAGATGAAGGGAAAAAAAGAGGGTCTTGGGGCATGTTGGAAAAGAAAGAAAAAGCATTGGTCTCTCCTCATTGCTGCAGTAACTTCCTAACAAGTTTTGCTTGACTCTGTGCTGGCCTCATCCAGGGAATTCCCTTCTTAAGCCACCCGACAGAGCCTGGTAAAAACAGATCTTGTTGCAATGGTAAATGGGAGTGTTTTCTTAATTTCACTCTTAGATTTTTCATCATTAGTGTAGAAGAATGCCAGAGATTTCTGTGCATTAATTTTGTATCCTGCTACTTTACCAAATTCATTGATAGTTGCAAATGAAGCAACTGACAAAGGATTAATCTCCAAAATTTATAAGCAACACATGCAGCTCAATAACAAAAAAACAAACAACCCAATCCAACAATGGGCAGAAGACCTAAATAGACATTTCTCCAAAGAAGATATACAGATTGCCAACAAACACATGAAAGAATGCTCAACATCATTAATCATTAGAGAAATGCAAATCAAAACTACTACAATGAAATATCATCTCACACCAGTCAGAACGGCCATCATCAAAAAATCTAGAAACAATAAATGCTGGAGAGGGTGTGGAGAAAAGGGAACCCTCTTGTACTGTTGGTGGGAATGTAAATTGATACAGCCACTATGGAGAACAGTATGAAGTTTCCTTAAAAAACTACAAATAGAACTACCATACGACCCAGCAATCCCACTACTGGGCATATACCCTGAGAAAACCAGAATTCAAAAAGAGTCATGTACCAAAATGTTCATTGCAGCTCTGTTTACAATAGCCAGGACATGGAAGCAATCTAAGTGTTCATCAACAGATGAATGGATAAAGATGTGGCACATATATACAATGGAATATTACTCAGCCATAAAAAGAAATGAAACTGAGTTATTTATAGTGAGGTGGATGGACTTGGAGTCTGTCATACAGAGTGAAGTAAGTCAGAAAGAGAAAAAGAAATACCGTATGCTAACACATATATATGGAATCTAAGAAAAAAAAATGTCATGAAGAGCCTAGGGGTAGGCTGGGAATAAAACACAGACCTACTAGAGCATGGACTTGAGGATACGGGGAGGGGGAAGGGTAAGCTGTGACAAAGTGAGAGAGTGGCATGGACATACACACACTACCAAACGTAGGGTGGCTAGCTAGTGGGAAGCTGCAGCACAGCATAGGGAGATCAGCTCGGTGCTTTGTGTCCACCTAGAGGGGTGGGATAGGGAGGGTGGGAGGGAGATGCAAGAGGGAGGAGATATGGGGATATACATACATCTATAACTGATTCACTTTGTTATAAAGCAGAAACTAACACACCATTGTAAAGCAGTTATACTCCAATAAAGATGTTAAAAAAACCAACAAACAAAAAAACCCCAGATCTTGTAACATTCCTCTGTGGTTCAAATCCTACAACCACTCCCATCATCCCCAAGATAAAATCTAAGTGCCTCAGGGTAGTATCTGAAGACTCTTCTTCATCTGGCCAAGAGTGGCTTCTTCAGACTTGTCTTGATCCCATCTCCTCATGCATTTGGCCAGAAGGAGCGAAGGGGAGAGGGCATCTCAGGATGGGAGAGCGGCCCACGTTTACCATCATCACCATTGTTGAGTGTGCTTCTCATTTCTTGGTTGAAAAAGACAGGGTCTAAATCAAGCCAACTTTCTTACTGCTAATAAAGGAGTGATCAGATCCCAGGCCAAGATAGGGATCCTCTGCGTCTAGGGTCAATGTCTCACCCTGGTCTGGTCAACAGGGGGCTGGAGAGCGTGCAAGGCCTCTGGAAAGAGCTACTGGGCTTTGCAGGCACCACAGTGACCTGTCTTGTACTTGTTAGGGTACATTCTCGGGATGTGAACATTTTAACTGAGCTAAAACTCATATGGCACAAAGTTAACCATTTTAAAGTGAACAATTTCATGTCATTTAGCACATTCACAATGTCGTGCGACCGACACCGCTATCTAGTTCCAAAATATTTCCATTACACCGAAATAAAATGTGTGCCCATTCAGCACATGCTCTCCACTCTCCTCTTCCCAGGCCCTGATAACAACCAATGTACATTCTCTCTTTATGGATTTGTTTATTCTAGATGTTTCATATAAATGGATTCATGTAATATGTGGCCTTTGTGTCTGGATTCTTTCATTCACGTTTTCAAGGTTCATCCCTCTTGCACCATGCATCAGTACTTCACTCCTTTGATGGCTGAATACAATTCTATTTGTTTATGAAAAAATTAATTAACAGTCAATCTCGGGCTTCCCTGGTGGCGCAGTGGTTAAGAACCCGCCTGCCAATGCAGAGGACACGGGTTCGAGCCCTGGTCCAGGAAGATCCCACGTGCCGTGGAGCAACTAAGCCCGTGCGCCACAACTACTGAGCCTGCACTCTAGAGCCCTCGAGCCACAACTACTGAAGCCCCCGTGCCTAGAGCCCGTGCTCCGCAACGAGAAGCCACCGCAATGAGAAGCCTGCACACAGCAACGAAGAGTAGCTCCCGCTCGCCGCAACTAAAGAAAGCCCACGTGCAGCAACAACGAAGACCCAACGCAGCCAAAAATAAACAAATAAATAAATAAATAAAAATTAAAAGTTCCCTTAAAAAAAAAAGTCAATCTAAGAAAGAAATAGAAAATTTTATTCGAGCCAATCTGAGGATTATAACCTGGGAGACAATCTTTCAGAAAGCTTTGAGGACCGTTCCAACCATTAGAGGTCAAAGCACAGTTATGTAAGTTTTTGAGTCAAAGGGTTATACGTCAAATGACATACTGACAGTTTACACAAGCCAGATCTGCACATTGCAACCCCTTAGGAGATTAAAAGGATTGTTATCTCTAAGGAGCTATCTTGCTGGCACCAGAGAAAATCGCTCTTGACGATGAAGCAGGCATTCCTGTGTCTTCTAAGGAGCTGTGGTTAATGCACATGCACAATGCACTCTAAAGGGGGAGCGGGGGGCTTCCCTGGTGGCGCAGTGGTTGAGAGTCCGCCTGCTGATGCAGGAGACACGGGTTCGTGCCCCGGTCCGGGAAGATCCCACATGCCGTGGAGCGGCTGGGCCCGTGAGCCATGGCCGCTGAGCCTGCGCGTCCGGAGCCTGTGCTCCGCAACGGGAGAGGCCACAACAGTGAGAGGCCCACGTACCACAAAAATTAAAAAAAAATAAAAAAATAAAAAAATAAAGGGGGAGCGGGGCCCAAATGGCAGAGAGGGAATTTTGGTTTTATAAGATTTTTTTTTTTCTTTTGATGTGGACCATTTTTTAAGTCTTTATTGAATTTGTTACAATATTGCTTCTGTTTTCTGTTTTGGTTTTTTAGCTGTGAGGCATGTGGGATCTTAGCTCCCCAGCAGGGATCCAAGCCACACCTCCTACACTGGAAGCCAAAGTCTTAACCCCTGGACCACCAGGGAAGTCCCAGCCGAGAGGGAATTTAAGGTATAATTATTTTTTTTCTCATCTTGCCTTAAAAATAAGTTTGTTTCATCATATTGTATACGACATATATAACCATTTGTTTATCCACTCATCCATGGATTTTCCTTGTTTCCAACCTTTTGCTTTTGCGGATAGTGCGGCAATGAACACTAAGATACGTGTACTGGTTTTGAGAAACTGTTTCCAATTCTCTGTTATCTCGCCAGGAGTGCGGTTGCTGGGTCACATGGTAATTCTGTGCTGACCTTGCTGAGGAGCTGCCAAACATTTCCCACAATTGTTGCACCACTTTACAACCCCACCAGCAATGAATGAGCCACCCAATTTCTACACTTTCTCACCAACACTTGCTTTTTACCTTATTTTTTATAGCTGTCTTAGTGGCTGTGATGCAGTAACGTTTCTGAAATTTTGACCTTTTGTAACCACAAAATCAAAACGTCCAAACGGTTAAGAATCTGTAAGAATTTGCCAGGGATAGAGGCGGAAAGCGGGGAGGAAAGGGTATGGATGGGAACCTGCCCCAGGAGGTCCCTGAGCTTTCTATGGACTCCAGGGACACCTATGCTCCTGTTGTGTAGACAGTCCACTGAATGTGACTGATATGCGGGCGCTGGGTGAGTTATTAAAACCCTCTCAACCTCAGTTGCCTAATCTATAAAATGAGCATTAATAATGATGTCTTTCCCTCTTAAAGGAGCCCAGATCAGACCAGACCCTGGTCCGTGACCTGAAGGTTTTGGGGCCTGATCTGCGAGTCGGCCTCCCGGTGGCTTTGAGTGAAGAGAACATGTGACTTTGCCCATCAGATATTGGACCCTCAGCAGACCCTCTAGAAATGTTCACTCTTATGAGCTCATAAACTGTTCAACTAGAGCTAAAAAGGACAAGAATTATAGCGTAACCACAAATTATGGAATGTATCTTCTGTCAGCAAGAGGAGGAGACATGAGCTCAAGCTGTAGTGAAAAATCATTAAAATGTTGGGAGTTTGCTGAACGTGAACGTGAACTCTTCATTTCTTTCCTCCTTATTGCTTTTAAATGGCTCTTTTTACCACTGCTGTGTGTGGAGCCACTGAGTCATAAATGTTCAGGACATTATTTCCTGGATTCTAATTGGGGCTGGAGGGTCTGTCCAGCTGTGTGAGCTCAGGGCCCCTGTAGGACCTCAAAGCCCCCTGGGGGTGATGTACCTCCCTCTCTCCTCCTCCTACCCCGGGGCAAAAATTGTTTCTGAAGTTTCCAAACTTGAGTCCATTGTTGGCCGAGAAAAGACAGATCCCAAGGGAAAAAAACAACAACAAGAAGAATCAAGAGAGTTCATTCCCTCCTTACAGACACGGTGTATTTATGAAATTCCGCCTGGATGAGCTGCACGTTCCTCCGCCAGTTCCTGGGGGTACTGGCTGCTACTGATTAAAGGCTGCCCCGCTCTCTAGAGAATCTCCCGGGGCCAAATTGAAGCCTCTTCACCTGGGAGCTTGTGCCTCCTTGGGGAAAGAAGACCAGCCTATGACGGGGTACAAAAGGCTGGCCTGTGCCTCCAAATGGGATCTACTCTGCATTACAAATCTCTTTCAGGCTTCCTGTGGAATCAGCCTCCACAGAGAGCACGTCTTCACCCAGCTTTACCCCTTGCCTACTCCGCTCCTCTCATTCCCTTCCCCTGAGATCACTCTCTCAGTAAACTCTTTGTGCCAGAGCCCTCAGGCCCTGCTTTTGGGGAACCCGACCTAAGACAGTGGCTGAGCCCGAGCTAATGTGTGCACAGTGGCGTTCAGCTGAGGGGCACAGAAGCACTGAAATTCAGCCCCAACTCTGTGGGCCAAGCAATGCAAGGGATGGAGGGCTTGTCTCATTTGCCCAAAGCCACTGATTAGTCTAGACTCAGTCCTGGACGGACAGTCCTGGGATTTTAAACTCAGGAGCTCCAGCTTCAGAGCCACTCCTTGGTCACGGTGTGGCGCTGCCTCCTTAGAATAAAATAAGACAAAGAAAACTAAGGTGAGAGAGTGGGGAGAGCTGTATAAGCCCAAAGGAAGCTGCCTTTGTGACCCTCTCCCCACAATCACAAACGTACTGAAGAATCTTTTGAAAGAACCATTTTCCTGACCCATCTCACAGTAAGTCGCCAACCTGATATTTCACACCCCCCGAGTCTCCCACAGACGACGACATGTCTACATGACCACGATACGACCTCCAAGTCAGGAAGTTAACGCTGACACATCACTGCCGTCTAACCTCAGAGCCCCCAGTTCCCCACCTGTCCCAACAACGTCCTTGTAGCAGAAGGACCCAGCCCTCGAGCTGCGCTGAGATGTCGCCTCTCTGTGGTCTCCTTCGTCTGGAACATTTTCAGTCTATCTTCGGTTTTCAAGACGTTGACTCCTTCGAAGATTCCAAACCGTTACAGACGAGCAGGAGAATGTTCCTCCGCTTGGGTTTGCCTGCCTCTTCTCCGGATCTGCTTCAGGTTTGCCTCCTTGGCAGGAATAGCACACAGGTGAGACGAGTTCTTCTCACTGAGTCCCATCAGGTGAAGCACGATCGAGTCCCCCCGCCCCCGAGCTGCTCTCTGATGAGGAAAGGGCTGTCTGCCAGCTTCCTCCGCTCTGGCTACCCCTTCCCCTCTATAATTCACGGGAATTTTGAGCAGCACTGCTTTGAAGCTATGTAAGTTTCCTCCTCAAATTGCCATTCATTCATTAATTTATTTACATATATCTGCATGTACTCATGTTTTCCTATTTTCTTGAATGGCTTAGCAGCTCTTACTATCCTTATTTATTATGCTGCTCTAATGGTCCCTGATTTGGGCAGTGGAAGCCCCTCAGGCTGGCTTCTGGGTCCTTTGGACACATGCCCCTCAATGTTTACATTTCCTTGCTTTCTAGCCCAAGACGGTCCATTGTCATGATGTACTTTCCCAGCCCTGGAATCAGCCATTTCTCTAAGGAGCCCAATTCCTTTCAGTGGAAAGTGATATTTATAATCCAAGATCTAGGCGCAAGGTATGCTTATTGCTATTAGGGTGTTACTGTTTCTACACTATATCCGTGGAAAGCAGTAGGTGTTACGTGTTTTTGTAGTTACACAAACACACACACATACCTATCTATATCTGTAACTCTCTCTCTGTCATCTATCATCTATCTATCTATCTATCTATCTGTCTATCTATCATCTGTCTATATCATCTACTATCATCTAACTACATAGAAAAGCATGGATTTAATATGACCCTGCAATCCCACTTCTAGGCATGTATCTGGAGAAAAACATGGCCCAAAAGGATACATACACCCCAGTGTTCATTGCAGCACTATTTACAATAGCTAGGACATGGAAGCAACCTATTTCCATCGACACAAGAATGGATAAAGAAGATGTGGTACATATATACGACGGAATATTACTCAGCCATTAAAAAGAATGAAATAATGCCATTTGCAGCAACATGGATGGACCTAGAGATTGTCATACTGAGCGAAGTAAGTCAGACAGAGAAAGAGAAATATTGTATAACCCTTATATGCAGACTCTAAAAAGAAATGATACAAATGAACCTATTTACAAAACAGAACCAGACTCACAGACTTAGAGAACAAGCTTATCATTACGGGGTGGGGGGATAGTCGAGAGTTTGGGATTGACCTGTACACACTGCTATGTTTAAAATGGATAACAAACAAGGACCTACTGTAGAGCACAGGGAACTCTGCTCAATGTTATGTGGCAGCCTGGATGGGAGGGGGGTTGGGGGAGAATGGATATATGGCGGAGTCCATTTGCTGTGCACCTGAAACTATCACAACATTGTTTTGTTTTGTTTTTATAAATTTATTTACTTAATTGTTTTTTATTTTTGGCTGCGGTGGGTCTTTGTTGCTGCGTGGGCATCCTCTAGTTGCCGGGAGCGGGGCTACTCTTTGTTGCCGTGCGTGGGCTTCTCATTGCGGTGGCTTCTCTTGTTGAGGAGCACGGGGTCTAGGTGCGCGGGCTTCAGTAGTTGTGGCTCGTGGGCTCTAGAGCGCAGGCTCAGTAGTTGTGGCGCACGGGCTTAGTTGCCCCACGGCACGTGGGATCTTCCCGGACCAGGGCTCGAACCCATGTCCCCTGCATTGGCAGACGTATTCTTAACCACTGCGTCACCAGGGAAGCCCTCACAACATTGTTGATCAGCTATACTCAAATATAAAATAAAAACTTTAAAAAAAAAAAGAAAAGCATGGATTTACACTGATATGTTCAGTTTCAATCGCTGACTCCACGGGGTTTATTCCGGTTTTCTCCCTCTCTGAATCAGTGGCTCTCTTCTCCAACAGTGAGAATTCTGCCTTCCACCATCCTTTATATGTTTACTTACTTGATCACCCCTCCTTTATGTACCCAAGCCATGATCCATCCTTTTCCACTCATGATGCCCCCTCCCCTTACCCTAGTTGGGTTCTCCACACCCTATTTAGGCTCTGGCTGCTGTTACAGGCCACCCCTGTGAGTGGGTATTTTGGATTCCCACACCCAGGCCGGGCTTCCATCCCTGTGGACACCCTCTATTCCCTACTTTGTCTCTGACTTGGAGTCACTGTGCGCCCTTCTCTGCTTCCGCGCTGCAGGGAGAGGCTGCCCATGTTCTGTGCCCCACTTACTGGCTTAGGGCTGGATTATCCAGGAAGGCAAGGCAGGGGAAGGAAAAGGGAGGGAAAGGAAGAGCCCTGTGCTGCTTCTGATACCAGATGAAACTGACCAGTGCTGGTAGCCTTTCTGCCCAATCAACTGACCAATCAGCCACCTTTATTCCACGTTCATTGCATTAAGACAGTTGGGAGTCGAGGACAGAATACAAAGAGGTATGAAAACATACGTGGCTCCGGGGCTTCCCTGGCGGCGCAGTGGTTAAGAACCCGCCTGCCAACGCAGGGGACATGGGTTGGAGCCCTGGGTCCGGGAAGATCTCACATGCCGTGGAGCAACTAAGCCCGTGTGCCACAACTACTGAGCCCGCGTTCTGCAACTACTGAAGCCCGTGCATCTAGAGCCCATGCCCTGCAACAAGAGAAGCCAACACAATGAGAAGCCTGCGCACTGCAGTGAAGAGTAGCCCCCGCTCGCCGCTACTAGAGAAAGCCCACTCGCAGCAAAGAAGACCGAACGCAACCAAAAATAAATAAATAAATAAATAAATAAATTTTTAAAAAGAAAGAAAGAAAACATATGTGCTCAAAAACAGGTAGATTTAAACTACAAAGGTAGATTTAAAAGGCAGATTTCTAAGCACTGGGCAAAGTCACAGCCAATGAACTCTTACCTATTTAATATGTCAACCTGGAGTTTTTAAAAGGCCCCACCCACCAGGGATTGTGACGGTCAGAAGCATTTAGCCCCTGAGTCTCCCTGATTCTGCTGTATACATTCCCCCTAATGTGCACAAAGGCATCAGATAATATTTTTGTAAAGAGGTATTTATTGACTTGCTCAATGTAATATTTAATTTAGAATATTCAAAATAAAATCTGTGACATAAATGTCACTACTTCAGTCACCACAATCATTCTTATTTTCATTAGAGTTTGTGAGAAATTTTCATTCTGATCAGTGCTCAGGAGGAGTAGATGGTCCTAGGAGAACCCATGAAGTCGAGTACCCAGCGCTTACTTGTCACCTCCTTTATAAGACGCAATATATAACACTCCACATAGACAGTGAGAAAGCTAAATGATTGTGCAGAATACCTAGTCATCCATCAGGGGAAGCAGGTGAAGCCCATCTTCATTTAATGGTTTTATCACGAAGTAAGTCAAGTCTCAGGTGTTCTCGGATACAGCTTCCTTGAGGATCAAAGCCCACGTCCTTCGAGAAAGTCAGGCTCCACTTATGGTCGCATCTCTTGACACAACCTTTAGAACAATAGGTTTTTGCAGTTGCGTAAGTCCTCGAGTGGACAATTTCAGGGGGATCTGCAGCATTTAAACAAACACATGAGAACCGATTAATGGAGCCCCACCAACAAAAAAAAGCAAAGTAGACAAGATACATTATGGACAATCATGTTTTCTTTACAAACATGTAAAAGCTACTTTTAGCATCATGTATATTTGATTTTTTTTAAACTACCGATTCAGTATGTTTGATAGATAGAGGGACAGATATAGGGACAGCCAGGATGTCTATATTTTCTTGACTGAATGTTAATAGTTTGTGTCTTTCAGAGACTTGGTCTATTTAACGTATATGATAAAACATATGTGAATACAGTTGTTCACGGTATTCCCTTTTCATGTCCTATCAGAATTTAACTTCCATTTTTATTGCAATATAGTTGACTTATAGCAGTGCTTAAATTTAAGGTGTACAGCATAATCATTTGACTTATACATATATTATCAAATTATTACCACAGTTTTGTTAACATCCATCATCCCATATAGATAGGAAAGGAAAAGAGAAAGAAATATTTTCCCTTTGTGAGAACGCTTAGGACCTACTCTCTTATACCATACAGCAATATTAACAATAGTCATCATGTTTTGCATTATAACCCTAGTATTTATTTGTAACTGGAAGTTTGTACCTTTTGCACACCTTCATTCAATTTTCCCTACCTATCTTTGATTCTTTATATTTATTCTATAAGCTGTGTCAAGAGGGAGAGTGAAAGCATTCATCCATCATTCATTCAGCAAAATAACTACTGAGTACCTATTCTGTACCAGGCTTGATACAAAATCAGGTTGGCCTGTGTTCTTTATTGATTTAAGTTTTAAGCAAAAATACTGAGTTTTAAAAACATATCAGATTCTTGGGCATTACGGCAAAATTTCTCAGAAAAGGATATAGAGGTAATTTTGTGTGTGTTGGAACTTACAAGGTAATCCTGAGTAGGTGTTACAATTTTCATTGTAAGCACATTCCTCCACTTCTAAAGCATCCAATCACCTTTCCCAGTAGAATCCACCCAGTTTCATGATGGGAAGAGGTCGTTGTGAAGCATTATGCCTGTTTCTTAACACCTGCTGGCTCCAAGTGTGGTGCGAATGGTGAACTTCTGACGACCACAGTGTTTGGTCTGAGACTTTTAGCCCCTTTCTCACCCAGTCGCTCCTCCAGAGTCGGGGGAACCAACAGTGACCTTCTAATCTCAGTTGACTGACAGGCAAGCAAACTGTCGTGGAGGGAGAAGCGCCAGCCTGTGGGTGCCTGGGTGGAGCTTCAGGGAGCATCTGCCCTTCCCAGGGGTGCCAGAGGCCCCCTTTCTCTCGGGGCTGAGTCCCCTGTCTGTACACACCTACAGGACGGCCACACAGATGCCCACACGTAAAGTGGAAACAGTCTCTATCCTCCTCTTCCCTGAGAAAGCCTACCCAAGGGGAGGAGATGCTTATTAAATGTGTGACTCCTAGAAATAAGCCTTCTTATAGGGCCGTACTTGAGATGAAAAAATGGTAACTGTTCTTTGTGTTCTTCGGAGGAGAGATTCCAGATCTTTCTATAAATGTAACACCTTGTTATTTTAAAATTTCGAATGACATGCATATATGTCCCCTGCAGATAGACATACACATGTACACCAGGCATGTACACAAATGTCATCTGTTAAAGTTCAAAAGTTCAAATTGTTCACAATTTGTATCCAAGAACTCTAATCAACTGCACATCTAACTCCTTAAGCATTTGCTGGGCGACTGGGAGGCATCGTTCAGAGTTTACAAAAGGAATAAAATGAGGAGCTAGAGTTAAGGGCATTCTTAGGGGCAAAGAGAACATAAGAACCAAACTGGACGGTTCCATGACCAAGTGTTAAGTTAAGGGATAGGATCCATGATGCCAGCCTGTGGTGCCTGATAACAGAGCCGAGGGGAGAGATGGGCTGTGGACTGGGTGGGGAAGGCTCCATGGAGGGCCCCGGGATTGAGCTAGAACTTGAAGGGGGAGAACAGAATCGGGGGGGGAGGGCGGGGCAGAGCACACATAGAGTTATTAGGAGAATGTAAAGGGAGCCCATCTCGACGGCAGCAGCACCCCTGGAAGGTGAGGGGGCGGTGGGAGTCCTTCACACCTGGCGGAAATGCTTCCAATCAGGGGTTCTCACCGCGGCTGCACAGGAGAATCAGTGGGGCCGCTTTGAAGGCCGCACTCCGGGCGAATGATTTTAGGATAAATGAGATGACCTGGGCATCAGGATTTTTTAAAGCACCACAATAATTTCATTATACAAGCAGAGGCTGAGGACCACTGTCAGGAGAGCTTCTGTAAGTTCTGGTGGAGAAGAGCATCACTGAAAAGCCATGACTCTTCAGCGTGTGCTCTCATGGCTGTGCACACACTTCCCCTTCCTTCCAGTGGACTTGAAACCACATTTAAGATATTTCTGAAGTTCAATGCACTGTGTATAATCATCTCATGCTAACTGCATTGACTCTAGATGACCTTTATAGTTGGGGCTTTATAAAGCCACAGACTTAGCCTCCATGGATGATTGACCATTAAAGATTTCAGAGGGCTCCAGATTCTCTGGCTAACAGAATACATTACTCTTTGAATTGATAACATGCTTAGATATATAGAGACCCATCAGTTAAAGAAACAAACTCCCAATAAAACGTTATTCATGCAGAAAATTAACTACTGACCTGTGTTTCTTTACAAGGTCTGAAGGAGAAGTTCTGCAGGATTCTGACGAGAGCAAGTTTCATGCTCATCATAGAAAATCTCATGCCAATGCAGTTTCGGGGTCCAGTACCAAAAGGCAGGTATGTGTAAGGATTTATGCTCTCCTTGTTCTTCTTACTGAACCTGTAACCATAAAAGTAGATGAAACAAGTTAATGGAACAGAAAAACCACAATAGCTCCAGATGTGAGGTTTTCACTTAACTCTTGGACCAGTAGCATAAGAGATACCTGTGTGGTCTAGTCATTGAATCCTGCTGTGGTTATTTTGTGTGAGAATGGACCCTTCCCATTCTCCTGACTCTACAGGAGATTTCAGTCCTGTTGAGGAGATGAGATAAATGCTGTTTAAAGAAAATTTCTCCTTAAACACTAAAATGACATTCAGGGTGGTGAGATGTTCACACTCTGAATGGCAGTTAGGAAATGAGACTGACTGAAGGAAACATGGGTTCCCATCTCCACGCCCACTTATGTTGGTCACGTGCTCATGGGGGAAGGAAGCTGGAGAAACGTCTCTGAGTATTTAAATTGTTATTTTTCAATTATTTTCCTCTCCTTTCCCTTCTAATTCCCTTGTGTTGTTCTCTGTCTGTTTCTCTGTCTTTCTCTCCCACACACAGGGGATGCTTAGGTCAGAATATGTACATGGGCATAGGACTCTACTCCAGAATAATCACTGATGTCCTTGTCTATCTGTTCCACTAGCCTATAAATTCCTTGATGGTTAGACCTCTGTTCTATTCAAATTTGACCCCTCGATATTTGAATATGTCAAGGAAAAAATGTATATTTGGGGAAAGTGATAATGGCGTTGCAGTTATGTACATTTTAAAGAGGCCCTATTTTGCAAAACGTTTTGTAATATTTACAGACAATGTGACTTAAAATGACATGGAGAAGGCAGCAGTGGCACGTGGATGGGACAGAGACATGGGCTGATGGCTGTTAAGCAGGGAATGTGCACATACAGGTACATTGAAAGTATTTTAGGTGGCTCCACCCCCTTTTCTCGCGCTGCAGCCAGGCCCACACTTTTTGTGCCTCACCTCAGGGAGCATTCGCCTACTGAAGAAGCTCAGGGTAAAGGCACAGCCGCCAAAGCAGGAGTGAGAGCGAGCTGACACCAGGAGGGAGACCCCAAAGAGGCCGCAGCTGCAGGAGGCCAGAGACTGGGCCGCCGTTGGCCTTCCCCTCAGGCCACGCACCGGCTGAGCGCCGCCCGCCTCACGGACCCCACCCTGCCTCGCTGACCCCGTTGCCCTCTTGCCAGAATGAGCTGAAGTCTGAAAATTGCTCAGCAGGACCAGGCATAGCCCGGGCCTCTTCTCTTGCGGTTTCACTTGCCAGTGACCACTATCTTGATAATTCCATGTGGCTGACAGGGTCTTCATGCTCTGGCCAGGTGTCAGGCCTGTGCCTCTGAGGTGGGAGGGCTGAGTTCAGGACATTGGTCCACCAGAGACCTCCTGGCTCCACGTAATATCAAACGGTAAAAGCTCTCCCAGAGATCTCCATCTCAACGCTAAGACCCAGCTCCACTCAACGACCAGCAAGCTACAGTGCTGGACACCCTATGCCAAACAACCAGCAAGACAGGAACACAACCCCACCCGTTAGCAGAGAGGCTGCCTAAAATCATAATAAGGTCACAGACACCCCAAAACACACCACCAGACGCAGTCCTGCCCACCAGAAAGACAAGATCCAGCCTCATCCACCAGAACACAGGCACTAGTCCCCTCCACCAGGAAGCCTACACAACCCACTGAACCAACCATAGCCACTGGGGGCAGACACCAAAAACAATGGGAACTATGAACCTGCAGCCTGCGAAAAGGAGACTACAAACACAGTAAGTTAAGCAAAATGAGAAGACAGAGAAACACACAGCAGATGAAGGAGCAAGGTAAAAACCCATCACACCAAACAAATGAAGAGGAAATAGGCAGTCTACCTGAAAAAGAATTCAAGTAATGACAGTAAAGATGATACAAAATCTTGGAAATAGAATGGAGGAAATACAAGAAATGTTTAACAAGGACCTAGAAGACCTAAAGAGCAAACAAACAATGATGAACAACACAATAAATGAAATTTAAAATTCTCTAGAAGGAATCAATAGCAGAATAACTGAAGCAGAAGAACAGATAAGTGACCTGGAAGATAAAATAGTGGAAATAACTACTGCAGAGCAGAATAAAGAAAAAAGAATGAAAAGAATTGAGGACAGTCTCAGAGACCTCTGGGACAAAGTTAAACACACCAACATTCGAATTATAGGGGTCCCAGAAGAAGAAGAGAAAAAGAAAGGGACTGAGAAAATATTTGAAGAGATTATAGTCGAAAACTTCCCTCATATGGGAAAGGAAACAGCCACCCAAGTCCAGGAAGCACAGAGAGTCCCATATAGGATAAATCCAAGGAGAAACATGCCAAGACATATATTAATCAAACTATCAAATATTAAATACAAAGAAAAAATATTAAAAGCAGCAAGGGAAACACAACAAATAATATACAAGGGAATCCCCATAAGGTTAACAGTTGATCTTTCAGCAGAAACTCTACAAACCAGAAGGGAGTGGCAGGACATTTTTTAAGTGATGAAAGGGAAAAACCTACAACCAAGATTACTGTACCCAGCAAGGATCTCATTCAGATTTGATGGAGAAATTAAAACCTTTACAGACAAGCAAAAGCTAAGAGAATTCAGCACCACAAAACCAGCTTTACAACAAATGCTAAAGGAACTTCTCCAGGCAGGAAACACAAGAGAAGGAAAAGACCTACAATAACAAACCCAAAACAATTAAGAAAATGGTAATAGGAACATACATATTGATAACTACCTTAAATGTAAATGGATTAAATGCTCCAACCAAAAGACACAGACTGGCTGAATGGATACAAAAACAAGAACCATATATATGCTGTCTACAAGGGACCCATTTCACACCTAGGGACACATACAGACTGAAAGTGAGGGGATGGAAAAAGATATTCCATGCAACTGGAAATCAAAACAAAGCTGGAGTAGCAATTCTCATATTAGACAAAATAGACTTTAAAATAAAGACTATAATAAGAGACAAAGAAGGACACTACATAATGATCAAGGGATCAATCCAAGAGGAAGATATAACAATTGTAAATATTTATGCACCCAATGTAGGAGCACCTCAATACATAAGGCAAATGCTAACAGCCATAAAAGGGGAAATCGACAGTAACACAGTAATAGTGGGGTACTTTAACACCTCACTTACACCAATGAACAGATCATCCAAACAGAAAATTAATAAGGAAACACAGGCTTTAAATGACACAGTAGGCCAGATAGATTTAATTGATATTTGTAGGACATTCCATCCAAAAATAGCAGATAACACTTCCTTCTCAACTGCGCATGGAACATTCTCCAGGATAGATTACATCTTGGGTCAGAAATCAAGCCTCAGTAAATTTCAGAAAATTGAAATCATATCAAGCATCTTTTCTGACCACAACACCATGAGATTAGAAATCAAGTATAGGGAAAAAAACGTAAAAAACACAAACACATGGAGGCTAAATAATACACTACTTAATAACCAAGAGATCACTGAAGAAATCAAAGAGGAAATTTAAAAAATACCTAGAGACAAATGACTAGGAAAACACGACGATCCAAAACCTATGGGATACGGCAAAAGCAGTTCTAAAAGGGAAGTTTATAGCTATACAAGCCTACCTCAAGAAACAAGAACATCTCAAATAAACAACCTAACCTTACACCTAAAGCAATTAGAGAAAGAAGTATAAAAAAAACCCAAAGTTAGCAGAAGGAAAGAAATCATAAAGATCAGATCAGAAATAAATGAAAAAGAGATGAAGGAAACAATAGCAAAGACCAATAAAACTAAAAGCTGGTTCTTTGAGAAGATAAACAAAATGGATAAACCATTAGCCAGACTCATCAAGAAAATAAGGGAGAAGACTCAAATCAATAGAATTAAAAATGAAAAAGGAGAAGTAACAACTGACACTGCAGAAATACAAAGGATCATGAGAGATTGCTACAAGCCACTCTATGCCAATAAAACTGACAACCTGGAAGAAATGGACAAATTCTTAGAAAAGCAGAACTTTCTGAGACTGAACCAGGAAGAAATAGAAAATATAAACATACCAATCATAAGCACAGAAATTGAGACTGTGATTAAAAATCTTCCAACAAACAAAAGCCCAGGACCAGATGGCTTCACAGGTGAATTCTATCAAACACATAGAGAACAGCTAACACCTATCCTTCTCAAACTCTTCCAAAATATAGCAGAGGGAGGTTCACTCCCAAACTCGTTCTACAAGGCCACCATCACCCTGATACCAAAACCAGACAAAGATGTCACAAAGAAAGAAAACTATAGGCCAATATCACTGATGAACATAGATGCAAAAATGCTCAACAAAATACTAGCAAACAGAATCCAACAGCACAATAAAAGGATCATACACCATGATCAAATGGGGTTTATCTCAGGAATGCAAGGATTCTTCAATATATGCAAATCAATCAATGTGATATACTATATTAACAAATTGAAGGATAAAAACCACAAGATCATCTCAATAGATGCAGAAAAAGCTTTTGACAAAATTCAACACCCATTTATGATAAAAACCCTCCAGAAGGTAGGCATACAGGGAACTTACCTCAACATAACAAAAGCCATATATGACAAACCCACAGCCAATATCGTTCTCAATGGTGAAAAACTGAAACCATTTCCACTAAAATCAGGAACAAGACAAGGTTGCCCACTCTCACCACTATTATTCAACATAGTTTTGGAAGTTTTAGCCACAGCAATCAGAGAAGAAAAAGAAATAAAAGGAGTCCAAATTGGAAAAGAAGAAGTAAAGCTGTCACTGTTTGCAGATGACATGATACTATACATAGACAATCCTAAAGACTTTACCAGAAAACTACTAGAGCTTATCAATGAATTTGGTAAAGTAGCAGGATAAAAAATTAATGAACAGAAATCTCTTACATTCCTATACACTAACCATGAAAAATCTGAAAGAGAAATCAAAGAAACACTCCCATTTACCATTGCTACAAAAAGAATAAAATACCTAGGAATAAACCTACCTAAGGAGACAAAAGACCTGTATGCAGAAAACTATAAGACACTAATGAAAGAAATTAAAGATGATACAAACAGATGGAGAGATATACCATGTTCTTGGATTGGTAGAATCAACATTGTGAAAATGACTATACTACCCAAAGCAATCTACAGATTCAATGCAATCCCTATCAAACTACCAATGGCATTGTTCACAGAACTAGAACATAAATTTTCACAATTTGTATGGAGACACAAAAGACCCCAAATAGCCAAAGCAATCTTGAGAAAGAAAAATGGAGCTGGAGGAATCAGGCTCCCTGACTTCAGACTATACTACAAAGCTACAGTAATCAAGGCGGTATGGTACTGGCACAAAAACAGAAATATAGATCAATGGAACAGGATAGAAAGCCCAGAGAAAAACCCATGCACCTATGGTCAACTAATCTATGACAAAGGAGGTAAGGATATACAATGGAGAAAAGACAGCCTCTTCAATAAGTGGTGCTGGGAAAACTGGACAGCTACATGTAAAAGAATGAAATTAGAACACTCCCGAACACCATACACAAAAATAAACTCAAAATGGATTAAAGACCTAAATGTAAGGCCAGACACTATCAAACTCTTAGAGGAAAACAGGCAGAACACTCTATGACATCAATCACAGCAAGATCCTTTTTGACCCACCTCCTAAAGAAATGGAAATAAAAACAAAAATCAACAAATGGGACCTAATGAAACTTAAAAGTTTTTGCACAGCAAAGGAAACCATAAACAAGATGAAAAGACAACCCTCATAATAGGAGAAAATATTTGCAAATGAAGCAACTGATAAAGGATTAATCTCCAAAATTTACAAGCAGCTCATGTAGCTCAATATCAAAAAAACAAACAACCCAATTCAAAAATGGGCAGAAGACCTAAACAGACATTTCTCCAAAGAAGACATACAGATTGCCAACAAACACATTAAAGAGTGCTCAATATCACTAATCATTAGAGAAATGCAAATCAAAACTACAATGAGGTATCACCTCACACCAGTCAGAATGGCCATCATTAAAAAATCTACAAACAATAAATGCTGGAGAGGGTGGGGAGAAAAGGGAACCCTCTTGTGCTGCTGGTGGGAATGTAAATTGATACAGCCACTATGGAGAACAGTATGGAGGTTCCTTAAAAAACAAAAAATAGAACTCCCATACGACCCAGCAATCCCACTACTGGGCATATACCCTGAGAAAACCATAATTCAAAGAGAGTCATGTACCAAAATGTTCATTGCAGCTCTATTTACAATAGCCAGGACATGGAAGCAACTTAACTGTCCATCAACAGATGAATGGATAAAGAAGATGTGGCACATATATACAATGGAATACTACTCAGCCATAAAAAGAAACAAAATTGAGTTATCTGTAGTGAGGTGGATGGACCTAGAGTCTGTCATACAGAGTGAAGTAAGTCAGAAAGAGAAAAAGAAATTCTGTATGCTAACACATATATATGGAATCTAAAAAAAAATGGTTCTGAAGAACCTAGGGGCAGGACAGGAATAAAGATGCAGATGTAGACAATGGACCTGAGGACACGGGGAGTGGGAAGGGTAAGCTGGGACGAAGTGAGAGAGTGGCATGGACTTATACACACTACCAAATGTAAAATAGATAGCTAGTGGGAAGCAGCCGCATAGCACAGGGAGATCAGCTCGGTGCTTTGTGACCACCTAGAGGGGTGGGATAGGGAGGATGGGAGGGAGACGCAAGAGGGAAGAGATATGGGGATATGTGTATACGTAGAGCTGATTCACTTTGTTATAAAACAGAAACTAACACACTGTTGTAAAGGAATTATACGCCAATAAAGATGTTAAAAATTTTTTTTAAATGAAGTATTTCATAGGCTTGTGCCTATAGAATATTCCTGTGTACGTGTCCAATGACACATACTTGTGAATATTTTAAAAATTCTCCATAATGGGCTTTTTCCCTAACCTTTGGATTTCTCACAGGTCACTGCCTGACCCAGTCCCTGAACCACAGGTGAGCATTTATTCTCTGCTTGACGACTGAATGAATCAAAGGGAAGTACAGTGAGTGGTCTCTGGTTCCAGGTTCGTGAAGCTGCAGGACAGGGAGCTACTGAGCTTGGAGGAACTGCAGAGGTTCCCTGGCCCATAAAACAGAGGGCTTGGTCCACTCTGACTCTTCGGTCAATAAGTGCTACGTGTCACCGTCGTGCTAACACTCGGGACACCATGGCAAACAGAACAACTCTTGGCCATCAGGGAGCTGACAGGGTGTAATAAAGGTCTAGATCTCAGCGACTGGCCTAAAAAGTTCATTCCAAATTTTGCTTACCATACACTAAATGGGAGAGCATTAACTCTTTCCAGGGTCCAATCTGTGCCCAAACCAGATCTTGGCTCTGAATTCCCAGAAGAGGATATTCAAGACCCATCCAAGGAGGACATCTCAGACATGTAGAGAGCAGAGGACCTCTCTGTGGAAGGTCACCAAGTACTGAGGTAGGAGGGAGCTGACCCAGCTGTGCAGCCCCAGACAGAACCAGGGCACCTGTGTGCACCTCCGTCCTCAGTGAGGCTGCCTGAACCACCAGGGATGAGACCCCTGGGTCCCCAGCCTGCAAACTCACAGTAATGCTAGAGGAAATGTAGCCAGTGTTTAAAAATATGGAATGTGGGAACACGGGGTGAATTCAGAGAGCTAAGAGAGAACAGAGAGAAAGGCTTAAAGGAAATAGAAGGACAGTGGTTAGGTAAATTATGGCATATGCATACAAACATATACACATAGAATGTTGTTTATACGTTACTGTTAAATAAAGTAAGAAGTTCAAAACCAAATAAAGTATAATACCATCCTGTTTTTAAAATCGATATATGCATAGAAACATGTCCATAAGGACATATATCACATTATCAATGAGGCCTATCTTAAGGTATTAGGAATGTAGACAGCTATAATTTTCTTTTTCTAGTCTATAGTTTGTGTAATTTTGACTCACATAATGAACACCCTTAAAGAGAAAAATCTTCCAACGATACAAAGATATACAAATAAATTATTGCATGATCGCCCATTTGTCAACTATAATAAGAGTTGTCAAAATATGCAAGCACCAGAAAGGATCAGGGCGGGTGACCTTTCCTCAGGGTCTTGTACCTTTCGGGACGGAACTCCTCAGGCTCTGGCCAGAGCTCTGGGTCGTTGTGAAGAACGAAGAGTGGTACCACCACTGTTGTGCCTTTGGGAATGAACACCCCGTGGACCTCCACGTCCTTCTTGCAGACCCTCTCGAGTCTACCAGCAATCGGGAAGAGTCTGAGAGTTTCATTCAACACCATGTCAAGGTACTCCATCCGTACCAGAGCCTCACAGGTGGGAGGCGCCTGAGAAGAGAAAAAGAGATTTTGATAAACTAAGATTTCGGATCAACCTTCAACTCCATCTGTGTACTTCTACTGAACTGTTAGGAGCTCCAGGGAATAATTTCAGCTGGCAGAGGACCTCAGCATTTATAGACGTTTTAGTATCTGTCATGTGCTGTGACCCGCTCAGTGGCCCGCAGAGGTGTGTGGAGGGGTTATGACTATGGGAGATGTTAGGACACGGCCCGAAACAGGGCCTGAAATCCCGCACGTTATCATCTAGTGTATTTTCTTTCTCACGAGAACAAACGTGACCAAGAGACTATGACCCTGAGTCTCAAGTGAAATGTGCCAAAGTCACTGTTTCCTTTCGAAAGAGAGGCCACACACCTGCACCAAGGGAAGAGATGTATAAAAGAGCAAATCCCCTGTTCAACATAAAGGTTTTTAGTTGAAAACTCCTGACTGCTAATTCTTTTCATTACATATAAAGTTTGGAAGCACTATATTACATGAAAACTCTATAAATAATGTGGGGAGAAACGAGTTCCGTTCTAAACCAAATACAGAAACAAAGAGCAAGATTGGGTGCTACCAGGAACACAATCTCAGATCCAGGGAAAGTGACAAGAGGGTGAGAACCGTACCCTCAGCCACAGCCTCTGCTGCTGAAACCGTCTCCTATTGTCCCTTCGGGGTGACTGTAAGGTCCGAAGGCCGAAACTAGCCACTCCAGCCCCAGAGGCCAGCTCTCCTCACACCACAAAGAGTTCCACTTTTGGCAGAGATCTGAGGCCAGTGGGGGTGACACGTGGCTGTCACGAGGGGTTATATTGAAGGGGCAACAGTGCGGAGGGTAAGAGTTGGCTCAGGAGACAGACACCCCGGCACACAGGCTGGCGTTTTCACCACTAGGTACACGACTAGTATGTGAAAGTATTTCATCTCTGTCGCTCAGGTTTCTGCAATGTTACACGGAGACACTTAGAGTTGACACTTCACAGGCTTGTGTGGCAGAGACACTCCCTGCTCACGCAGTACCCATGCACTCCCTGTATTTCCCAGCCCACCTGAAGTTACAGGAAACCAGCTCTGCCAATGGGCTGTGACCTGAGGCCGTTACGTCAGTTCGGGGACAGATCATTTGAAAAGCCAGTGAGCAACGCTCGAGTCCCTTATTCCCCAGACGACGGGAAGCCCTCATGCTGCAGGTAAGGCAGCTACGGGAAGTGGAGCCTCTCGGCCTGTATCCCCGAGTAACGCTGCGGAGCGGAGCTGCCCGCTCTCAGCCTCCGCTAACAAGCCATGCTGGCCATGTAGACGTGGGTTAGAAGTACACCTCTGCTCTGTAAAGCCACTGAGATTTGAGGGCTAACCTGTTACTGAGGCATAACCTAGCTTCTCCTGACTTACACAGAATGTCATGAAGGTTAGATTCATTTATAACTAGAAAGTACTTAGATAGACGTATATCGTAAGAAGCAAATGTTAGCCAGTAGTGTTGTTATTATAAGTATTATTATAAAAAGGGGAGAACACAATGCTTTAGCTAGCCTGTCTCTTAGTGACCTTTTCACCTTATTGCATCAAAAGAACCCCAATATGAGATTTACCAGAGAAGACAGATCATCTCTAACTTAGGTAGGCACTACGATCTATCCTTACCTTGTATTTGAAGGACCCAGGACTCTGAAAGGTGATAAAACTTGTCTAAAACCACAGCCAGGACTCAAACTCACGTCCTCCGTTTCCTGCTTTAAGCCCTTTGTTGTTACAAGGCTCCTCCTAGTCAGCAGGTTACCCAGGGCGGTTGACTGAATGAATGGTCCCACTTCTCCAGCCCTTCCTGGGTCCATGCCCTTTGGCATCTAACCCAGTGGCGCCCCCCATTCTGACTTTGGTTGGCCAGGTGACTGACTCACTTTGAACCAGTGGAAAGTTGGCTAAGTGTGGTGCTTGCAGAAATTTGAAAGTCACCCACATGATTGGGCTTCCTGCTCGTGCCATCTGCCGCTGCCCTGAGAAGCAGACATGCGGGGTATGAGACACACGTGGAGCACAGCCACCCCAACTGCATAGCCAGGGCCAGCCCACATCAGCCAACACCCAGAACCAAGCAAGTCCAGCCATATCAACAGATAACTAACTATGCAGACACTGGAGCAATAAATGCTTACTGTTAGATGCCACTGAGGTATTGTGATTTTTCCATGGCATACTGTAATATATGAAATGCCAGTACCAGCATTTTTTCCACAGTACTTATATTCCTGTGTGTGCCACACATAACCTACGTTTTTCCCTTTGTTTTGTACGCTTTAGATCCTTCCTAAATAGCACAGGTTAAAGATTTGAGGCTCATGCTTTTTGCAAATATATTCTAAGAAGTGATGAGGAGGCATTCTTGCTAAGGCTTCACCTTCCCCCTCTCTCTCTCACCTTATTGGGGAAAGTTGCGTCAATCTCCTCCTGCAGTTTCTGCTGGACGTCGGGGTGAGTGGCCAATTCATATGCAACGAAGGAAAGAGAACTGCTAGTGGTCTCGTAGCCAGCAAAAATAAAGATAATACTTTGGGCCATGAGTTCTATGTCAGACAGAACTAAAAGGAGAGGAGAGACATTTTAGATAAACCACATCAATATAAAACATCACAGTTTAGATGATGAGAAATCCAAATGAAACTGCCAAATCCCTAACGGGAAAATGTAAAAGCAACTGAAAATTAAACTGGTAGTGCTTTGTGTTCTCATGTCTTCCTTAAAGAGCCAGAAAAAAGAAAGAATGGTCTGAATCCAGTTTTCCCCAGTGTCTATACTCTCCTCGGCCCCTGCTCCTGGCTACACCACCTCCCCCACGGCATAGCTGGGTAATTTCAAGAGACAGCAATTTCGTCTAACTTACACAGTACTATGAGTATGTCCCTTGGAGAATCCTAAAAGTGCTTTAGCTGTAATTAATATGGGGTGACATTCTCTTCCAGAATAATTTAAATTATTCTAGCTAAAGTAAAACTTGATTCTTTGGCAGATATTACACGACTAAGGCTATATTATAGGGAAAATGAAGTTATCTTTTATCTAAACGTGTTTGTGGGAACTTAGAACAACATAAGGCTGTTTCTACTCAAAGTGTGTTGATGGACCATGAGTATCACCAACATCTGGGAACTTACGAGAAATTCAGAGTCTTCAATCCTAAACTAGAACTACAGAATCAGAACTTTCACGATATGTGATGGTTTGCGAGCAAAACCGGGCCTGAGAAGCATGGATTATACATCTGACAGGCATCAGGCAATGGAAGGCCTAGGGCATAAGTCTGCTCTGGGGGATCTCAGATATGTACAGAAACTACAGAGACTGACCGAAAGCTAAAAGAGCTGTGACTGACCCTAGTCTAATCAATGGCATCAAAGTAGCAGAAGGAAGAATGTGCCCCTAGAAGGGTATTAGTCAGCACGCAATACAGAAAAATAGGGTCCAGGGAGTGGAATTAGCAATGCTTATTCAATCATGGCCTGAATGTCATCTTCTCAGTACCCGCCCCCTCTCTTTGCTCTCCTTTAGCCTCACTAAACAGCCCATGTAATTATAAATAGGTCTCTCTTTTTATTTTCTCCCAAGAGACGAAGCGTGATCAGGCTCTCATCTATTTGATGGGACTGAAGTAGGACCTGTAGTTACTTAGAGCACTCAGGTCAATATGGTACCTGCCCCAACCAAGCAATGCACACACACACACACACACACACACACACACACACACCAGTAAAGTGGCCGGGTAGACACACACACACACACACACACACACACACACACACACACATATACACACACCTCAGTAAAGTGGTCGGTCCTGGGCCAATAGTCTCTGCACTACAAGGGGGGCAGAGGATGTCCACAGGTAATGACACACACACACACACACACACACACACACACAAGACAAAATGAGTGGGAAAAAGATCGACACGCAGCTTTAGCTATATTGATAGTGGTGTGCTGGCGTCAGCTCGTCCCTGCTCACGAACAATTTTTTAAAATTCAAGAATTTTGTGAGATGGTTGTCAGACCATTCATAGCTTGAAATTAACCACGTGGGAGTGTTCATGTCATGGAATAAACTAAAGATCAGGGCCTTCTTGTTTGAAAGAGCAAGGCTGTTTATATCACTGGTTATGGGTGATATAGAAATCCTTACGTTCATCAGTCTTGTATAAATATATTTGATGTTCTTAACTCTGTCCACTGAGAGGATGTAGAAGCAAAGAAACCCTAGTAGCAATGAGCATTCCTAAGATCTCAGATTTTGATTTCTAAATACCATTGCTCACTAAAGGGAACCAGAGTTCCTTGGGAAAAAATGGCTGATTCCAGGGCTACTCAGGGGAAATAAAAGAGAAACCTGGACTGTCTTACATCAGAAAGTGAGGAAGTTCCCAAAAAATGATAGATTAAAGAATACTGGATACTCTTTGTGCTGTAATGGTGGATACAGCTCATTATACATTTGTCAAAAACCCACGGAATGTACAACACCAAGAATGAACCCTAAGGTCAGCTATAGACATTGGGTGATAATAATGTATTAATGTACGTTCATTGGTTTTAACAAGTGCACAACTCTGGTATCATCTTTTGATAGTGGGGAAGCTGTGTGTAGTTGGGGTAGGATGTATATACTGGAAATCTCTGCACTTTCCACTCAGTTTTGCTGTGAACCTAGCTGCCCTAAAAAATAGTCTGTAAAAGAAAAAAAAAAGATTTAAAAAGAAGAAAGAAGAAAAGAAAAAAGAATACAAGATCGCACTTGAAACAGCTCCACTGGACAAAACTGAAAGAACCTGAAAATCAAAATGAAGAATGATGTAAGAGAGTAAGTTAGTTACACATGAGATCATGCTGATATAAATAAACAAATAAATGATTGGGGGAGAATGGAAAGCTCTCCCTACAAAAGCACATCAATTCATAAATACAGAAGAATGATGGAATTAGAAGGTCATCATATTGCAACCACCATAGTAACAATAGTTTCAGTCAAAAACTATCCATGGATGGTAAAACTAGTGGGTGACAACCTGAAGAGAAACAGTATATTTCCAGTCTCAAAGGCTTCCCCCATAAGGTGCTTGTTAATGACAAAGGAAAAAATTGAGCTTTACAGTAGACTAAGCTAGTGAACACAACTTTAGCCAAGCGTTCCAAGTTAAGGCCATCAACGCTGGGGCAATGTGCCTCCTGATGGGATGAAGCCTTGATGCAAATTTCCAGGCAGAGGCTCTGACTCACCGGGTCCGGAGGAGCCTGAGAATTGACATTGGAAACAAGCTCCCCGGAGGTCCGGCTGTAGGTGATCCACAGACCATGACTGACCGATGGGCATGACATCCTTGTTACACTTGCCCTTCGAGCTCTGAACAAGGTTGTGCCTGTGTACTTCTAGAAAGTACCTCTGGCTACCATCTCTATCTGACCGTGTGCCTTCCTTCAGCTTGGCAGAAATCCGCAGCTGCCTGGAAAACTTCCTGCACGTTTTCAGAACCAGCCCCTAGCCCTGTGCCTCCCCGCAGCGGCCCCTCGTAAGCTCTCCCTGATTACCTTTACGGGTGTCCACATCTTTGGAATTCTGAGAGTCAATCATCAGCTGAAGAAGATCCACTCGGTGCTAGAAGCAGAAAGAGACATTTCAGTGACTGAAAGTCACCTGTGAAGTCAGAAATAAATCAGGAGTGCATATCTCACATCTTTCCTGAGAATATGGCCCCTTAAAGAGCAGGAAGCTCACGAGAACTGACTGAGGCCTCAGTGACCAAAACGTCCACCTACAAATCTTAGAGAGCATGATGTTTCCCGGAGAGAAACCCAGCCATCACGCCCAACTGCTTTTTGGTCCTCACTCTCTCTGATCTTTGGTTTCTCTGGCTTTTGAAACAGCTTCTTAACCAAAGAGTTACCTGCTCTCTCTCCTGTCATACCTGTGTGCTTAGGAAAAGATCCATGACATCAGTCCCTGTTTTCCCTCCAACTTTAATTCTTTTATTTATTTATTTATTTATACAGCAGCTTCTTATTAGTTATCCATTTTATAGATATTAGTGCATGTATGTCCATCCCAATCTCCCAACTCATCACACCACACCTGTGAAGCCATCTGGTCCTGGGCTTTTGTTTGTTGGAAGATTTTTAATCACAGTCTCAATTTCTGTGCTTGTGATTGGTCTGTTCATATTTTCTATTTCTTCCTGGTTCAGTCTCAGAAAGTTCTGCTTTTCTAAGAATTTGTCCATTTCTTCCAGGTTGTCCGTTTTATTGGCATAGAGTGGCTTGCAGTAATCTCTCATGGTCCTTTGTGTTTCTGCAGTGTCAGTTGTTACTTCTCCTTTTTCATTTCTAATTCTATTGATTTGAGTCTTCTCCCTTTTTTTCTTGATGAGTCTGGCTAATGGTTTATCCATTTTGTTTATCTTCTCAAAGAACCAGCTTTTAGTTTTATTGGTCTTTGCTATTGTTTCCTTCATCTCTTTTTCATTTATTTCTGATCTGATCTTTATAATTTCTTTCCTTCTGCTAACTTTGGGGTTTTTTTGTTCTGCTTTCTCTAATTGCTTTAGGTGTAAGGTTAGGTTGTTTATTTGAGATGTTTCTTGTTTCTTGAGGTAGGCTTGTATAGCTATAAACTTCCCTCTTAGAACTGCTTTTGCTGCATCCCATAGGTTTTGGATCGTCATGTTTTCCTAGTCATTTGTCTTTAGGTATTTTTTAATTTCCTCTTTGATTTCTTCAGTGATCTCTTGGTTATTAAGTAGTGTATTGTTTAGCCTCCATGTGTTTGTGTTTTTTATGTTTTTTTCCCTATAATTGATTTCTAATCTCATGGCGTTGTGGTCAGAAAAGATGCTTGATATGATTTCAATTTTCTGAAATTTACTGAGGCTTGATTTCTGACCCAAGGTGTAATCTATACTGGAGAATGTTCCATGCACACTTGAGAAGGAAGTGTAATCTGCTGTTTTTGGATGGAATGTCCTACAAATATCAATTAAATCTATCTGGTCTACTGTGTCATTTAAATCTCACGTTCCTTATTAATTTTCTGTTTGGATGATCTGTCCATTGGTGTAAGTGAGGTGTTAAAGTCCCTCACTATTATTGTGTTATTGTCGATTTCCTCTTTTATAGCTGTTAGCAGTTGCCTTGTGTATTGAGGTGCTCCTATGTTGGATGCATATATATTTACAATTGTTATATCTTCCTCTTGGATTGATCCCTTGATCATTATGTAGTGTCCTTCCTTGTCTCTTGTAACATTCTTTATTTTAAAGTCGATTTTATCTGATATGAGTATTGCTACTCCAGCTTTGCTTTGATTTCCATTTGCATGGAATACCTTTTTCCATGCCCTCACTTTCAGTTTGTATGTGTCCCTAGGTCGGAAGTGGGTCTCTTGTAGACAGCATGTATATGGATCTTGTTTTTGTATCCATTCGCTGAGCCTGTGTCTTTTGGTTGGAGCATTTAATCCATTCATGTTTAAGATAAATTATCGATATGTATGGTCCTATTACCATTTTCTTAATTGTTTTGGGTTTGTTTTTGTAGGTCCTTTTCTTCTCTTGTGTTTCCCACTTAGAGAAGTTCCTTTAGCATTTGCTGTAGAGCTGGTTTGGTGGTGCTGAATTCTCTTAGCTTTTGCTTGTCTTTAAAGCTTTTGATTTCTCCGTTGAATCTGAATGAGATCCTTGCTGGGTAGAGTAATCTTGGTTGTCGGTTCTTCCCTTTCATCACTTTAAATATATCATGCCACTCCCTTCTGGCTTGTAGAGTTTTTGCTGAGAAATCAGTTGTTAACCTTATGGGAGTTCCCTTGTATGTTATTTGTCGTTTTTCCCTTGCTGCTTTCAATAATTTTTCTTTGTCTTTAATTTTTGTCAATTTGATTACTATGTGTCTCAGCGTGTTTCTCCTTGGGTTTATCCTGTATGGGACTCTCTGAAGTTCCTGGACTTGGGTGGCTAATTCCTTTCCCATGTTAGGGAAACTTTCAACTTATAATCTCTTCAAATATTTTCTCGGGTTCTTTCTCTCTCTCTTCTCTTTCTGGGACCCCTATAATGCGAATGTTGTTGTGTTTAACATTGTCCCAGAGGTCTGTCTCTTAGGCTGTCTTCATTTCTTTTCATTCTTTTTTCTTTATTCTGTTCTGTGGCAGTGAATTCCACCATTCTGTCTTCCAGACCACTTATCTGTTCTTCTGCCTCAGTTATTCTGCTATTGATTCCTTCTAGTGTAGTTTTCATTTCAGTTATTGTATTGTTCATCTCTGTTTGTTCATCTTTAATTCTTCTAGGTGTTTGTTCTTTAATTCTTCTAGGTCTTTGTTAAACATTTCTTGCATCTTCTCGATCTTTGCCTCCATTCTTTTTCCAAGGTCCTGGATCATCTTCACTATCATTATGCTGAATTCTTTCTCTCGAAGGTTGCCTATCTCCACTTCTTTTAGTTGTTTTTCTGGGGTTTTATCTTGTTCCTTCATCTGGTACACAGTGCTCTGCCTTTTCATCTTGTCTGTCTTTCTGTGAATGTAGTTTTTGTTCCACAGGCTGCAAGACTGTAGTTCTTCTTGCTTCTGCTGTCTGCCCTCTGGTGGATGAGGCTGTCTAAGAGGCTTGTCTCCAACTTTAATTCTCAATGAATGACCAGATAAATTAATCCCCTGATATTGGCAGAGTTCAGCAGCAGCTTTTGTAGAAGCATCTTCAAGCCCTTCACCCTTCCAGGATGCTACACATTCTTCAGTGACATCCTGAGTACCCAGCCCTGTCCCGACCTGCAGACATACTTGTGCTGGCCTTCAGCCCTCATGAAGGCAAAGCTGGCTTAACCCACTCGTGGCTTCATTGGCCAGAGAAGACTCCTGCCCACTCCAACTATGAGTGGGCTCAACTTTTAAAATGACTTCACTGCATCAGGTGACTGACAGGGCCTTCCACTGGACAACCTGTGAAATAGGAAGCTTGGAACTGAAGTGATTCTTTGCCAAGCTAATATTTGGTGAAATACCAGTGAAATCATTTTTAATCAGTAACTTTTATCCCTTAACCATTTTTTGAAAAAAAGTGGTAAACTCCTTATCTCAATAATAGTTATGTAGTGACATATTAATTGGCATGCTTATTATTGTATTTCAATATTGCTCTCTGGCTCATACTCTTATTTCCTTCCCCAACTTCCTCCTTATTCATTCCCCCCAAATTTTAGAGCCCTCCTATTCTAAACTATAGTTTTCTACCTACCTTTAAAAAATGTAGAGATATGCATAAGAAATATGTGTACAGCTCAATAAATTATCAAAAAGTGAACCCCCTCATGTAACCACCACCAGACTTTACCTTTTGTTTATCTTTGAGGCGACTCTCTTTCATCCTTTTTACAGACTTTGTTAAAAAATTCACAGAACTTCTTGGAATCAGAGTAATATTTAATAGTTCCAAGACTGGGGTGAGGAATGGAAAGAATACTGTAGGGAAAAAGATAAAAGGAAACACACTGAAAATGCAAAGTTTACTTGGAGCAATCATAATTTGCTCTACCAATCAAAAAAGTAAAACCACCAGGACACTCGATCATGACCCATTGCCTCTACGACCTTTGCTCAGACTTCGAAGCCAATGACTGAGCAAGGTCAAGTCCACATATAGGGGCCATCACTACAGCAGTGAGATCAGTGGCCCCTTCTGCATCTTTGGATTGACCAAAGGAACTGGATTACATTCTGGGACCTCATGGCCTTTAATTCTTGGACTAGCATCTCTTTGGATAAACCAGACTGTAATCTGTTACTTCAATTAATTGTGGAGTTTAAAAAATAATAGTCATGGGCTTCCCTGGTGGTGCAGTGGTTGGGAGTCCGCCTGCCGATGCAGGGGACGTGGGTTCGTGCCCCGGTCCGGGAGGGCCCCACATGCCGCGGAGCAGCTAGGCCCGTGAGCCATGGCCTCTGGGCCTGTGCGTCTGGAGCCTGTGCTCCGCAGTGGGAGAGGCCACAACAGTTAGAGGCCTGCGTACCGCAAAAAAAAAAAAAATAATAATAATAATAATAGTCATGATAGAAATAATATGGTGCGTGTGTTTCCACCACAATGGAATGTAATTAGAAATCAGTAACAGAAAGAAAATTGGGAAACACACAAATATGTGGAAATTAAATAACACACTTAAATAAATTTGGCTTTCCAAATAAAGTCACTATACGTTGCTTCAATCAATCAATCAATCAATCAAACCAGCACAAGTAAAGAAAGCTACAGACCAACATACCTTACACCATGGGTGCACAAATCCTCAACAGAATACTAGCAAACTGAATCTAGCAACATATAAAAAGTGATACACACCATAACCAAGTGGGGTTTATCCCAGGAATACAAAGTGTTATAATAAACCATGTCAAAGGAATAAAAAACCATGACCACATGATCATCTAATAGATGCATAAAAAGCATGTGACAAAACCCAACACTCTCTTGTGATAAAAATACTCAATAAGCAGGAACAGAAGGGAATTTCCTCAACTTGAGAAAAGGCATCTACGAAAAACTAAGCTAACACTATACTTAATAATGAAAGACTGCATGCTTCCCCGAAGCTTAAACTTTCCCTAAGTTTAAGAACAAGACTAGAGGGCTTCCCTGGTGGCGCAGTGGTTGAGAGTCAGCCTGCCAATGCAGGGGACACGGGTTCATGCCCCGGTCTGGGAAGATGCATGCCGTGGAGCGGCTGGGCCCGTGAGCCGTGGCCGCTGAGCCTGTGCGTCCGGAGCCTGTGCCCCGCAACGGGAGAGGCGACAATAGTGAGAGGCCCGCGTACCACACACACACAAAAAAAGAACAAGACTAGGAAAATCATAAAGACAGAAAGTAGACTAGTGGTTACCAGGGGCTGGGGGCAAGGAATAACAGGGAGTTATTGTTTAATGGGTATAGAGCTTCAGTTTCACAAGATGAAAACAGTTATGGGGATAGACAGAGGTGATTTTTACACAACGATGTGAACGTATTTAATACTGTTGAACTGCACACTTAAAAAATGTTTAAGATGGAAAAAAATTGTTTATCATGAAATATATCAAATACAAAGTGTAAATAAAATACATATGTATAATTTAAAGAAGAAAAAATTGAACAAGACTAGGAAGCCTCTCTCATCACTTCCACTCCACATTGTACTAAAGGTTCTAGCCAGGGTAATTAGGCAACAAAAGGAAATAGAATGCATCCGTATAGAAAATGAAGTAAAACTCCTCTACCATCAGATAACATGATCTTGTATATAAAAAATCCTAAATAATCCACTAACATCCTATTAGAACTAATACACAATTTCAACAGGGTTTCGGGAAACAAGGTCAATATACAAAATCAATTCTATTTCTATACACTGTAATAAATAACCCAAAAGTGAAATTAAGAAAATAACTCTATTTATAATAACATTTAAAAAAGAATATTTAGGAATAAGTTAACAAAAGAAGTGCAAAACATCTACCCTGAAAACTGCAATATTGTTGAAATAAATAAAATCTAAGTAAATGAAAAACATCCCATGTACATGTATAAGAATACTAAACATTGTCAAGACAGCAACTCTACAGATTTAACGCATTCCCTATCAGAATTCTGGCTAGCTTCTTTGTAGAAACTGAAAATCTGAATTTAAAATTCATATGCAATTGCCAGGGGCACAAAAGAGCCAAAACAATCTTGAAAAAAAAAAAGAATAAAGTTGTAGGACTCATACTGCTGATTTCAAAACTTATCATAAATCTATAATAATCAAGGCAATGTCATAGTGGTATAAGAATGGACATATAGATAGACAGAATAAAATTTAGACTCTGGAAATAAATCCACTTGCTATGGTAAACTGAATGTTGAGAAGGGTTACAAGACCATTCAATGGAGACAAAATAGTCTTTAATAAAAGGTTCTAGGATAACTGGATAGCTACATGCAGAAGAATGAAATAGACCCTTACCTTACACCATATACAAAAATAAACTCAAAATAAATCAAAGACCTAAACATATGAGTTAAAACTATACAACTCTTAGAAGAAAACCAATGGGTAGATTTTCATGACCTCAGATTTGGCAATGGATTCTTAGACATGACACCAAAAGCACAGGGAAAAAAAGGAAAATAAAGAATTTGTGTATGATGAAAATAAAAAATTTTGCACTTTAAAGCAAACTATCAAGAAAGTGAAGAGACACCTACAGAAAGGAAAAAAAAACATTCTAAATCATGTCTGATAAGGGACTCTTACCTAGAATATATAAAGAACCCTTACAACTCAACAACAGAAGTATTGAATATAATCCAACTATAAATGGGCAAAATATTTCAATAGACATTTATCTTAAAAAGATTGTGGGGAAACAGTTTGGCAGTTACTTATAAGTTAAACACAGTTACTATATAACTCAGAAATTTCACCTCTGACTACATACCCAAAGAATTGAAAACAGGTATTTAAACGAAAACTTGTACATGAATGGGCATAGCCACACTGTTCATAATAGCCGAAAGCTGGAAATGACCCAAGTGTCTGTCAACTGATGAATGGATAAACAAAATGCAGAATGTCCATATAATGGGATATTATTTGGCCATACAAAGAAATGAAGTACTGATATATGCTACAATTTAGATTACCCTTGAAAACATCATGATAAGTGAAAGAAGCCAGCCACAAAAGCCCACATATATGATTCCATCTATACGGAGTGTCCAGAATAAGCAAATCTATAGAGGTAGGAAGTAGATTAGTGGTTGCTTAGGGCTAAGAGGAGTGAGAGGTTATAGTTATCAGGTACAGGGCTTGTGAGGTGACAAAAATGTACAACAATTGACTGTAGTGATGGTTGCACATATCTTTCAATGTACTAAAACCCTTTTTTTTTCAACTTTACTGAGTTACAGTTGAGATACAGTACTGTATTAGTTTGGGTACAGCATAATGACTTAACCTACGTATATTGTGAAATTAATCCCATAAGTTTAGTTAACATTCCTCACCTCATATAGTTACAAAAAAAATCTTCCCTTGTGATGAGAACTTTTACGATCTACTTTCTTAGTAATGTACAAGTATATCGTACAGCAGTGTTAACTATACTCACATTGTACATTATACTTTCAGTACTTTTTATGTTACAACTGAATATTTATACCTTTTAACCACTTTTATCCAATTCTCCCACCACTCAACCCACACCTCTGGTAACCAAAAATCTGATCTTGTTTTTCTATGAGTCTGGTTTTCTTCTTCTTTTTTTTTAGCTTAGTTTTTTTTTTTATTCTACAAGTAAGTACTTGCCTTTCTCTGTTTGACTTATTTCACTTAACGTAATACCCTCTAGGTCCTTCCACTTTGTTGCAAATGGCAGGATTTTCTTCGTCTTCTGGGTGAATAATATTCAATTGTGTGTGTGTGTGTATGTGTATATATATATATATATATATATATATATATATATATATATATATATATATATGGAGACTCAAGTCCTAGAAGAACCTGGCTTTCTCATATATATATGTATATATACACATATATACACACATATATATGTTTGTATATGTACACACACACACACACAATATCCAGTTGTGTATACTGAATGTTGTATATATTTTGCCTGTCCATTTCATCTGTTGATGGATAGGTAGGATGTAAAAACCAATGAATTATACATTTTACAGTGGTGCATTACATGGCATGTGAATTGTATCTCAATAAAGCTATTATTTTTAAAAGGAAGATAGGGCTTCCCTGGTGGCACAGTGGTTAAGAATCCACCTGCCAATGCAGGGGACATGGGTTCGAGCCCTAGTCCGGGAAGATTCCACATACTGTGGAGCAACTAATCCCGTGTGCCACAACTACTGAGCCCATGTGCTACAACTACTGAAGCCCACACGCCTAGAGCCCATGCTCCACGACAAGAGAAGCCACCACGATGAGAAGCCAGCGCACCACAACAAAGAGTAGCCCCCGCTTGCCACAACTAGAGAAAGCCTGCGTGCAGCAACGAAGACCCAATACAGCTAAAAATAAATAAATAAAAACAAAAATAGTTTAAAATAGCTTAAAAAATAGTTAAAAAAAGAAAGATAAAGGAAGGGTGGAGAGGGAGGGAAGGAGGGATGGAAGAAGGAATAAAGAAAAAGGAATAAAGTAGTCCACATACTTATTGAGACAGCTAATGGAGAGAGGACATTAAATTTTAAGATATTCTTGCTATGTTCCACAAGGGGATCTTGTGGGTTGTTGATGGAATCAGTGTTCACTCCAAACGCTGTGCCAGTAATCACATCCATGCTGTAGGCCCCAAAGAAGCTGCGTAGAGAAAGATATGAACAACTAAAATCAACACCTCTTTACTCTCCTTACCCAACACATATAACAAGAAGTGCATGTAAAATCAGATGCCCAGACAAGGCAGGTAAAGAGCCACACTCTTTCAGAACCATGCTGGACCATGGAAGAGTCTATGCTACCATCACTCACTCGTGAGGTGTGTCTGAGGTGCCAGTGATGCAGCTGGCTCTGTGCCGGGAGGGGTGGGGACACTAAGGCAAGTCAGACCACCCCCCCAACAAACTCAAGGCGCTCAGTCCTAGAGGGACAGGGACCCATAATCAGACAAAGCACAGCAGTGTGTTGTGGCTACAGGCAATAATCGGTGTATAAGGACTGTGTCTGAGCTGAACCAAAGGTGTAAAATTAACTCATCCTGGGGGAGTCAAGAAAGGGGGACATTGATCTGGATCTTGCCTCACCACAGAACCTGTGCTCAGAGCTGATTCCTCTTCAGTGAATTACAGACCAGCAGCACCCTGTTCTGAGTTGCCAGGAACACCATCCCTCACTGTCTTACACCCCTGCTAAGGATCCTGAAAGACCCACACTTCCTCAACTCCAGTGGTCTGTGGTTGCCCTGAGGGTAGACTCATTTCTGTGAAATGTAAGAACTAAAAATATTTCTAGTTAAAAAAATAATAAATTACTCCAAATTTGACTTAGGGAATCCCATAGCTAAGTGATCTTCTGTCCTCAGTTTTCCTGGGACATTCTCAGTTTATACCTGTTGTTACAGCAGAATTTTTTTAAAAAACTCAGTTTAGACAACAAATGCTGTGATCACTCTACCCATAGCCTGTACAGGGCCTTCTCTCTTTTGAGGCTGAAGGAAGAACAAATGGTGGTTAAGAATTAATATTTAGCATTTTCCTCAGGAAAACTGAAGAGATTTAAGTTGTTTCAAGTTCCACACTGTAACATTCCTGCCCAGTGAACTGCCTGCCAGTATGTATGAAGAGCCTTCCCCACCTCCGCTCCACACCCTCTACACTCAATACGGTGCACAACAATGTTTCTCCTTTCTAAACTATGTGTTTTTGCCTTCCAGAGTATCCAAAGTGACAGTTAAGCAGATAAGTTCATCCTGGCTCATGTGCACAGGAGAAGACCCTTTCTCTCCCGGCTGCCCTGCTTTCTTTGGCGAGCCACCACTCATTCTGGGGTGGCCCATTGGAGTGGTACCGCCACACACTTACTTCTGTCTGGTCACTACAGTAACTCAGCAGTGGGCATCTGGCTCCATGGCAGGCAGCTGGAAGGTCTCAATGGAGCTCAGGTACCAGCAGCTTCACCCCTACTTACTCTTTCACGGTGATGGGCTTGCCTTTCTCTGCTTCCTTCTTCAGGTTCCTCACCAACACATCTCCAATCTGGCTAATGATGGGGAACATCTAGATACAAAGTACAACATCACCGGAAGTTAAATGCAGACTCAAGTCCTAGAAGGACCTGGCTCTCCCAAGCATGCAGCAGTAAGTGGCATTTTATAAGGAATCTTAAAATGTCTCTTCTAGGATGTAAAGATAAAAGACCATCATTAGAAAACTCAAATTCAGCAGACTCCTCTTTGGAAAGGGACCGTGATCTTATTTTCTACCTGTCCCTAGAGTCATTCCTTAAGTTTCTAATTGAAAGTCCTCTTCTTTTCTTACCTCCTTGAGCTTTCCACTGGTGAAGGCTGGTGACAGCAACGTTCGTATTTTCTTCCATTGTTCATCCTCAGACAGGGAGAGGGCATTTTTCAAAATTCCCATCGGACCAAAAGACTAGAGTCAAAAGCAAAACACAGAGTCTTATTGGCACTGTCCCAAGGTGATTGACCAGATCTGGGAGCCTATTCTTGAAGCTCCAAAGAAATAGCTACCTGGAGAGGGCAGACAGCAGAAGCAAGAAGAACTACAGTCTTGCAGCCTGTGGAACAAAAACTACATTCACAGAAAGACAGACAAGATGAAAAGGCAGAGCACTGTGTACCAGATGAAGGAACAAGATAAAACCCCAGAAAAACAACTAAAAGAAGTGGAGATAGGCAACCTTCGAGAAGAAGAATTCAGAATAATGATAGTGAAGATGATCCAGGACCTCAGGAAAAAAATGGAGGTAAAGATCGAGAAGATGCAAGAAATGTTAAACAAAGACCTAGAAGAATTAAAGATCAAACAAACAGAGATGAACAATACAATAACTGAAATGAAAACTACACTAGAAGGAATCAATAGCAGAATAACTGAGGCAGAAGAATGGATAAGTGGTCTGGAAGACAGACTGGTGGAATTCACTGCCGCGGAACAGAATAAAGAAAAAAGAATGAAAAGAAATGAAGACAGCCTAAGAGACCTCTGGGACAACATTAAACGCAAAAACATTCGCATTATACGGGTCCCAGAAGGAGAAGAGAGAGAGAAAGGACCCAAGAATATATTTGAAGAGATTATAAGTCAAAAACTTCCCTAACATGGGAAAGGAAACAGCCACCCAAGTCCAGGAAGTGCAGAGAGCCCCATACAGGATAAACCCAAGGAGAAACATGCTCAGACACATAGTAATCAAACTGGCAAAAATTAAAGACAAAGAAAAATTATTGAAAGCAGCAAGGGAAAAACGACAAATAACATACAAGGGAACTCCCATAAGGTTAACAGCTGATTTCTCAGCAGAAACTCTACAAGCCAGAAGGGAGTGGCATGATATATTTAAAGTGATGAAAGGGAAGAACTGACAACCAAGATTACTCTACCCAGCAAGGATCTCATTCAGATTCGATGGAGAAATTAAAAGCTTTAAAGACAAGCAAAAGCTAAGAGAATTCAGCACCACCAAACCAGCTCTACAACAAATGCTAAAGGAACTTCTCTAAGTGGGAAACACAAGAGAAGGAAAGAAACACAAGAGAAGAAAAGGACCTACAAAAACAAACCCAAAACAATTAAGAAAATGGTAATAGGACCATACATATCGATAATTTACCTTAAACATGAATGGATTAAATGCTCCAACCAAAAGACACAGACTTGCTGATGGATACAAAAATAAGACCCATATATATGCCGTCTACAAGAGACCCACTTCAGACCTAGGGACACATACTAACTGAAAGTGAGGGGATGGAAAAAGGTATTCCATGCAAATGGAAATCAAAAGAAAGCTGGAGTAGCAATACTCATATCAGATAAAATCGACTTTAAAATAAAGAATGTTACAAGAGACAAGGCAGGACACCACATAATGATCAAGGGATCAATCCAAGAAGAAGATATAACAATTATAAATATATATGCACTGTGGAGCGCGCCATGCCTGTTAAGGGTATTCGGCCTGGAGGAGAATGACCAATTGAGCACAGGCTCCCAAAATAGGGGCAGGCGTTCATGCATGCCTCAATAAGGTTGAGCCAACGCTCTTGGGACTTCTCCAACCCACGTTTCCCCCCGAGGTGATCAGTGCATGAAGCCCATTCTGGACAGATGAAAGCCCCCTTTTTGCTAATGTTTATCACAAGGTCAAGAACAATATGCCCAGTCATAACAGAAACTTTGGGTGCAAACACAGATGGTAGAAATATTGTTATCAAGAAGCTAGCAGGATGAAGGACAGACTGTTCCCACGAGAAAGAAACTAACCTAATCTTAAACAGAACCTAGTATGCTTTAACTCCCTGAACTCCCTGTAACTGCATTTTATAAAAGCTGTGCATATAAACAATAAAATTGACACTTGTTTGCAATGGCTCCTGGTGTCCCTCCCGTCCTCACTCTTTCCTCTTAAACTTTTTCCTCATCCCCTTGCCGCCTGAATTCGAGCCCTCGGTCGTGCTGGCAGCGACAATGCACCCAACACAGGAGCACCTCAATACATAAGGCAACTGCTAACAGCTATAAAAGAGGAAATCGACAGTAACACAATAATAGTGGGGGACTTTAACACCTCACTTACACTAATGGACAGATCATCCAAACAGAAAATAAATAAGGAAACAGAAGCTTTAAATGACACGACAGACCAGATAGATTTAATTGATATTTATAGGACACTCCATCCAAAAACAGCAGATTACACTTTCTTCTCAAGTGCGCACAGAACATTCTCTAGGATAGATCACATCTTGGGTCACAAATCAAGCCTCAGTAAATTTAAGAGAATTGAAATCATATCAAGCACCTTTTCTGACCACAACGCTATGAGATTAGAAATCAATTATAGGGAAAAAAAAACATTAAAAAGACAAATGACAATGAAAATACAATGATCCAAAACCTATTGGATGCAGTGAAAGCAGCTCTAAGAGGGAAGTTTATAGCTATACAAGCCTACCTCAAGAAGAAAAATCTCAAATAAACAATCTAACCTTACACCTAAAGGAACTAAAGAAAGAAGAACAAACAAAACCCAAAGTTAGCAGAAGGAAAGAAATCATAAAGATCAGTGCAGAAATAAATGAAATAGAAACAAAGAAAACAATAGTAAAGATCAATAAAACTAAAAGGTGGTTCTTTGAGAAGATAAACAAAATTGACAAAGCATTAGCCAGACTCATCAAGAAAAAGAGGGAGAGGACTCTAATCAATAAAATTAGAAATGAAAAAGGAGAAGTTACAACAGACACCACAGAAATACAAAGCATCCTAAGAGACTAGTACAAGCAACTGTATGCCAATAAAATGGACAACCTGGAAGAAATGGACAAATTCTTAGAAAGGTATAACCTTCCAAGACTGAACCAGGAAGAAATAGAAAATAAGAACAGACCAATCACAAGTAGTGAAATTGAGACTGTGATTAAAAATCTTCCAACAAACAAAAGTCCAGGACCAGATGGCTTCTTAGGTGAATTCTATCAAACATTTAGAGTAGAGCTAACACTCATCCTTCTCAAACTCTTCCAAAAAATTGCAGAGGAAGGAACGCTCCCAAACTCATTCTATGAGGCCACCATCACCCTGATACCAAAATCAGACAAAGATACTACAAAAAAAGAAAATTACAGACCAATATCACTGATGAATATAGATACAAAAATCCTCCACAAAATACTAGCAAACAGAATCCAACAAGATATTAAAAGTATCATACACCATGATCAAGTGGGATTTATCCCAGGGTTGCAAAGATTCTTCAATATACGCAAATCAACCAATGTGATACACCATATTAACAAATTGAAGGATGAAAAAATATGATCATCTCAATAGATGCAGAAAAAGCTTCTGACAAAATTCAACACCCATTTATGATAAAAAAACTCTCCAGAAAGTGGACATAGAGGGAACCTACTTCAACATAACAAAGGCCGTATATGACAAACCCAGAGCCAACATCATTCTCAATGGTGAAAAACTGAAAGCATTTCCTCTAAGATCAGGAACAAGACAAGGATGTCCACTCTCACCACTATTATTCAACATAGTTTTGGAAGTTTTAGCCACAGCAATCAGAGAAGAAAAAGATATAAAAGGAATACAAATTGGAAAAGAAGAAGTAAAACTGTCACTGTTTGCAGATGACATGATACTATACATAGACAATCCTAAAGATGCCACCAGAAAACTACTAGAGCTAATCAATGAATCTGGTAAAGTTGCAGAATACAAAATTAATGCACAGAAAGCTCTTGCATTCCTATATACTAATGATGAAAAATCTGAAAGAGAAATTAAGGAAACACTCCCATTTACCATTGCTACAAAAAGAATAAAATACCTAGGAATAAACCTATCTAGGGAGACAAAAGACCTGTATGCAGAAAACTGTAAGATGCTGATGAAAGAAATTAAAGATGATACCAACAGATAGAGAGATATACCATGTTCTTGGATTGGAAGAATCAATATTGTGAAAATGACTATACTACCCAAAGCAATCTAAAGATTCAGTGCAATCCCTATCAAATTACCAATGGCATTTTTTATGGAACTAGAACAAAAAAATTTTAAATTTGTATGGAGACACAAAAGACCCCGAATAGCCAAAACAGTCTTGAGGGGAAAAAAACGGAGCTGGAGGAATCAGACTCCCTGACTTCAGACTACACTACAAAGCTACAGTAATCAAGACAATATGGTACTGGCACAAAAACAGAGACATAGATCAATGGAACAAGATAGAAAGCCCAGAGATAAACCCACACACCTATGGTCAACTAATCTATGACAAAGGAGGCAAGGATATACAATGGAGAAAAGACAGTCTCTTCAATAAGTGGTGCTGGGAAAACTGGACAGCTACATGTAAAAGAATGAAATTAGAACACTCCCGAACACCATACACAAAAATAAACTCAAAATGGATTAAAGACCTAAATGTAAGGCCAGACACCATCAAACTCTTAGAGGAAAACATGGGCAGAACACTCTATGACATCAATCACAGCAAGATCCTTTTTGACCCACCTCCTAGAGAAATGGAAATAAAAACAAAAATCAACAAATGGGACCTAATGAAACTTAAAAGCTTTTGCACAGCAAAGGAAACCATAAACAAGATGAAAAGACAACCCTCAGAATGGGAGAAAATATTTACAAATGAAGCAACTGACAAAGGATTAATCTCCAAAATTTACAAGCAGCTCATGCATCTCAACATTAAAAAAACAAACAACCCAATCCAAAAATGGGCAGAAGACCTAAATAGACATTTCTCCAAAGAAGATATACAGATTGTCAACAGACACATGAAATAATGCTTAACATCATTAATCATTAGAGAAATGCAAATCAAAACTATAATGAGATATCATCTCACACCGGTCAGAATGGCCATCATCAAAAAATCTACAAACAATAAATGCTGGAGAGGGTGTGGAGAAAAGGGAACCCTCTTGCAATGTTGGTGGGAATGTAAACTGATACAGCCACTATGGAGAACAGTATGGACGTTCCTTAAAAAACTAAAAATAGAACTCCCATATGACCAGCAATCCCACTACTGGGCATATACCCTGAGAAAACCATAATTCAAAAAGAGTCATGTACCAAAATGTTCATTGCAGCTCTATTTACAATAGCCAGGACATGGAAGCAACTTAACTGTCCATCAACAGATGAATGGATAAAGAAGATATGGCACATACATACAATGGAATATTACTCAGCCATAAAAATAAATGAAACTGAGTTATCTGTAGTGAGGTGGATGGACCTAGAGTCTGTCATACAGAGTGAAGTAGGTCAGAAAGAGAAAAACAAATACCGTATGCTAACACATATATATGGAATCTAAAAAAAAAAAATGGTCATGAAGAACCTAGGGGCAAGATGGGAATAAAGATCCAGACTTACTACAGAATGGACTTGAGGATCCAGGGAGGGGGAAGGGTAAGCTGTGACATAGTGAGACAGTGGCATGGACATATATACACTACCAAATGTAAATGGATAGCTAGTGGGAAGCAGCCGCATAGCACAGGGAGATCAGCTCAGTGCTTTGTGAGCACCTAGAGGGGTGGGATAGGGAGGGTGGGAGGGAGGGAGATGCAAGAGGGAAGAGATATGGGGACATATGTGTATGTATAACTGATTCACTTTGTTATACAGCAGAAACTAACACACCACTGTAAAGCAATTATACTCCAATAAAGATGTTAAAAAAAACAGTAAGTGATTTCATGAAGTGTTTTAGTATGGATAAAATAATAAACTATAAGAATACAAAAATAAACTGCTCTACTAAGACCCTGATAAGAGGAAAAGACAAGCTACTCTCTGTGACTATAAAAGAATGGTTAGAGGGAGATTGATGGGGAAGTAACATTTCTATACATTGATTGTGGTGGTAGTTACACAAATCTACATCTATGATAAATTTTCTTAGAGTAACACACACACACTCACACCAAATGAATGCACATAAAACATAAAATCTGAATAAGCTATGTGGAAAGTATCAATGTCAATTTCCTACTTTGATACTGTACTATAATTATGCAAGATATTAACCTTTGGGGAAAACAGGATGAAGGGTTTCCTTCACAGCACCTTCCTGTATTTTTCTCTTTTGACAATATCCTGTGAATTTATAATTATTACAGAATAAATATTTAATAAATAAATAATACTTAAACTTAAAAAATGGATGCTTACCCTCCGGTTTGTGAAGACAGAATGACATTCTTTCACTAGCACTGTTTTGATCATGTCTGGATCTGTGACAAGCAACAGAGGCTGTTGACCCTCGAAACACCTGTGTAGGGAAAAGAGATGTGATTAAATTTAATGACCCGGTTTCTGCCGCTGGAGTCACAGCTTAAGTCCAGACTCTCATCTTGACATTACATAATCCTTACTCCTAGAGATCATGGTTAGAAATAACATTAGAATATTTGTTAAGTCTAGGTGTTGTTTACATGGGTATTTCCTATGCCATTCTCCATAACTTTTATAGGTTTAAAATATTTCATTATGAAAAAGGAAGTTAGCTTAGTAAATAACTGAAGGCGAGTAAATTGTCTAAGAATGAAAAAAATATTAATTAAGGAGAGTCCACCCACTCATTTATGAAGATATAGCAAAAGCATGAAAAAGGCCTACGAAATTTATAGACACACTGATCATACATAAGTAAAATGTGTCTGCAAATGGAAGAAAGACTTGGAATACTCCACAAGTGAGAGTGGGATTATGAAAGATTTTCTCTGCTCTATTTTCTAAAATTTGGTTTCTAGTGCATAATTTTTAAAAGGAAATATTATATTAACTAATAAGGAGATATCCTTGGTAGCATCAAGGATTTGAAATGAAAGGACTGAGAGAATAAAGTAATTCAGAGGAACATGTATAAATTCATTTAAAAAATATTTTCTCTTCACTATTTATATTTATTCTTCGACGTGGGTCCCAAGTGTAGGTGACATCCATCAGCAGCTAGGCAGGCCCACTTTTCACACATGTACCACACAAAGCTGACTCCTCACATGTGCTACATCCCAGTTTGGCCTGACCTCCTGACTGTCAGGACGCCCGTTCATGGGAATGGGCCACTGGCATGAGGTTGACTCTAAGTTAATCACACTGTCTTCCGGCATTTTGTTTCCTCTATCAATCGTTTGCAATGGCTAGAACACAGTGGAAGGTTTTCTACATGTTACCTATTATTCCTCTGACTTCACACAGGAGCTTCAAATGGTTTTGTGATCACATATCAAAATGGATGAGAACCAGTGCATTATTCCCCCCCCCCGCAAAATTCTAAAACTCAGAGGGTTTAAGTGGGTGTCAAGTGCATGTAGTGTTGAAGCAGTTACGGAAGGGATTGAAGAGGCACTTAATCTGCTTTTTCATCTGACTGACCATATTTCTTGGATGATTTCCCTTCTTCCCATCATGTTTTTTCAAAAACACCTGGGTGGAGAAGGGATACTGGCTTGGGGTGACGCTTTATATTCAGATGTCACTCCAGCCTTAGTATTTCTTACACTACCAGTTAAAATTCAGATTTTTGGCCCCATCCCAGATCATATTGATTTGGTATGCTGATGGGTGGGGTCAAAGTTCTGTACTTACAACAAGTTCTCCCAGGTGGTTCTCATTTACACACAAGCATGAGAACCATTTTCTAATGAGAGAACTGGGATCCACAATGAAAAAGTGACTCTAGCCAGAGCTCATAGGTATTAAATGTTGGAGGGGCAGTGGAGCTGGTCCAGTAGTCATCTACAGCTATGTGTTCTGTCCACTCAATCACATTGACTTTGGGGGCCATGGCAACTCAGCAGGGCCCTATGGTTTCTGGGGACTTGATCAGAGAAGATGAAGAGGGACAGAGAGGCAGAGCCTCCTCCCACTTCCTTTTGGCAAATAATCACTACATTACACCTCTCCTGCTGCTCTCATCAAACCTACAAAACTCCTGAAATCTGTAAGCCCACATGACACACTCTGGGTTAGATATATCCCACATCTCTTCAAAGTCAGAGAAAAATAGTAGATAAAACAATAATTGAATACAATTACATTGGAAAGTCTTGGCTGAAAATTAAAAACAAAACCAAAACAATAACAAAAAAACCTCCATACTTGTAGAGAATGTAAAAAGCTGAGCAGAAATTGTTTCCTATTTTCTTTACCTGTAACCCCCAGCTCTTTTTCCAAAAGGACATATTAAATGCAAAACTTAAATAAAGGATTCTTGGCTTTTAATTAAAAGTGAATCATGTGGGAAAGGGTCAAAAATGCATTTATGGGCACATATTAGAATGTTCTGGAATAATGCATTTTATGCAATTAAATGCAACCTAAGGAAAGAAAAATGGAGAAGGGGGCAAGAGTGACACTGGACAGAAAGCGATGCTAGGAGTCCCTGGGCCTCAAAGTCTGGAGAAAAGTGATGACCTGCAAATCTGCAAGCCTAATTCAGACTGTAGACCTGGGCACCTGGCTGACACCTGGGATCCCTGGTAGAAAGAACAAGACTCCAAAGCTTTACAATAGATGACTTCATCCCAAGAAGCTCTGGACTGAGATTGTCTTCCATACCACAGGGGGGCACCACATCATAACAAGTCTACCCAATGGAACTTTCCAGAATACTCACCCCCACATTTTTCCATACTTTTTAAAACATTTATTGTCAAAATCCCAAATACCCTGCAAGGAGAAACAAAATTAGATTATTAAACTAAATGTATTGAACCCTACCTCTTTTGGGGACAAAAATATCTTGAAACCCATGAAATCAGACTTACTATTCTCCACTGGCAGTTGGAAGGAAGTTCTTACTCAGAGACGTCTTAGGGGAAATGAAGGAAAAAAAAGGAGATACTGGAACAGAGAATTTTAAATCACTCTTGCATTTTCTCTAACTATTACAGATACTAAATGCTTATCTTTGCCTGTGAATACTAAGTACCTCCTTGTCTTTCATGAGAAAACTGAAGCGAAGGGTAAGTTAGATCGGCCTGTACACACTTTCATCTCCTTGTTAAGCAGCCTTTTCATTTATCTCATGAGCCCTCTCCAGATTTCTAGCAGAATTAGGAAGTTAAAGACACCAGCGACCTTTTTAGTCCAGCAGATTTAAATACGTCTAAGGGGTGTGTGTTGAGTGAGAAAATAAATGAGTGAATGAATGAATGACAAAGTAGATCACCTTCTAGTTTTCCAGCTCAACACGGAAAAGATGGGGAGTTACCACAACTACAAACAACAACGCCAATTTAAACACTTGCCCTGAATTTTCCCTCTGTTGCTTAAAGGAAAAAAAACTTCCTGTTACTAAGTTTCTGCTGTGATATTTGATGGTTTACCTATGAAAATGAAGGTCTCAGAAACATGGGTCTTGGAGTGCATCCACTAAGGAGTTCATCCAGGAAAGGTGGAAAATAAATTATTGCTTTTTCAGAGAGAAAATAGTTCAGGAAGTTCATAGGCAGTAATGAGACAATGAAGACCTCAGTCGGGAGAATCAGGATCTGAGAAACAAGCCTTATGTCTGCAGGAAAGGAAATCTGAGCCAGAGAGCAGCCTGCACACAAGGCTCTGCCCCCTGGACACATGGACGTAGCTCATGACCTTCATTTCAGGGCCCAGGCCCCAGGTAAGGCATCAGAGCTGGATTAATATCAAGGCTTGGCCAGAATTCATAGTATAATATGCCACCTAGTACATTCTATTGAGTTCAATTTTTAATAATTTTGTCAAACCATATCCTTTCTAGTGATTTTGTATATGTGATTCTGCCTTACTTTTTTTTTTTTTAAACCCCACAACTTATTTAGTAGTTAAATACCTGAAGTAACTAGACAACCACCATCTTGTCTCCGTTACACCTACTCACTGCTCAGATACATCCATAAGGTGCTTTCTTTGGAGGCACAGAAGTAAAGCAAAAAGCTCTTGTTCCACCCCTCGAAACGCAAAAGATGTCAGGGTTAGCAAAACCGGAGTAGAGCCACAGAAATAACCGCAGGCATCGGTAGTTCTTGAGATAATTCAAGTATGTGCAAATTACCTGACACTGAATACTCAGGCTGTGTTAGAAACTGAAGTTACCAAGCAACCCAGGAGGAAGAAAAAAATGCTACCCAGAGCTCACGCTACCAACAGAAAAGCCTGACTATAGTGTACGCAGCTTAATAAGCCATGACCAGGCACCCTCTTCATGCTTTTCTCCTAATACTAAGGGGATGGTGCCTTCCTGGGCATCTGCACCTGGCAGAAAGGAAATCCTCTTCACAGTACTCACCAGATGGAACATCAAGTCCTGTGCTGAATCAGCTAGAGAGCTGGGCTGTCTGAGGCGGCAAAACCTGAGGCTCCTAACAGCTAAAAATAGAGGTGTGTGGTAAAATTGGCCGTGTGCTGGGTGGGGCCCATGATATTTCTGGAAAGTGTGAAACCTCAGAACTTCCTCCTGAGGAGGGGCAGTTTTACTATATTATTCAGCTGAGATTTGCCACCATAAGAAGCAAAGCTGGAGCTCAAACATCACGCACCGTTCGGTAGGACAGAACATTTCCAAAATAAGGCAGAGGTCTCGGCCCAGGAATCTGCAGCTTCTTAAAAAATCCATGTGCATAAGTTCCATATCTATAAAGTGAAAGAGGAAACCACGTCACAGGAATTGTGGAATACTGGTGCTGGAGCTGGCCAGTCACTGACTCAGAACTGGAAGAGTCAACCTAAGGAGATAACATGTAGGCAATAAATCGTATCAGCAGCTCCAAAAGCAATCATTACATTCGCTCCTCATCTCCTTGCCCACCACCAATATGAGACCCATAAAAGGTAATGACGATTAGCTAAAGGCAGCTGAAGTCTTCATAGTTCCAATCTTAGAGTGAATACTTTATAAATGTTTCTAATTTGAGTGATTTCTAATTTGAGGTTCAGGCTGGAGTTCTTCCAGGGAATTCACTCAGATTTATTTAGTAACGACTCTTAGATGATTTGGAGATTCTCATTCTAGGTAGAAAGGGAAAATTTCTTTGTCTGTTCCAATAACGAGATTCTGCTTAACTTCGTCTGCAGAGTAACAGTTATTGAGGGCCTACTGTGACATTGTTTTTACAGTTTGCATGGAGATTTTTATGCTTTTCTTTCCCTCTATGATCTGACCCCATTTTAGGGTTTAACTCCTCTTAAATCCAACTTCATAATCAAGCCTCAGAGAATAACAGTGTCCTTATTTCTATAAAATACAAACTGTGTTCAAGGCTTCCACTGGCACCATAGAAATGTGAGCACCTTTGAGCTACACTCAAGTCCCTGTTGTCAGGTAATTTGCTTGACTTGCCCTACAGAGAAGGGTGACTGGCCGTGTGTTCCCTGAATACAACCGTGTAAGTGAACCAATGACTAGAGGACCCATTTCCAGGCCACTCTTTCTCCAACGGTATCTGGTCCTCCAACGTGTGATACTCACCTGCTAAACCCAGTACCAGGCACACTCATTGTGTTCAAGTTCCTCGATCATAGATTAGACTGTTTACTGCCTCTGTGGGCCAACTACCTCAAAAAGCCATGAAGGCTGGTGTTTCCTACAGCCGGTGTACATGCAACTCATCTCCACGTGTTCTGTGTGGCATCCCACGACCGGGGGGTTTGAAATCCTGCAGGTCTTCTCCGTCTGGTGTTTCCGAGGACTGACAGAGGGCAGGAGAAGAGAGGTTGAGGGGAAGAGGTTGCCGGCAATGGTCTTAGTGATGAAGGTGCAAGGCCGCCAAACCTAACTCCGTAGGGGCAAATGAGAAAGGCACGGCTGAAAAGCATGCCATGTATAAACGCTTCAACACGCTCTGCAAGCACTTCTAGCTAAAAGTGGGCCTTGCAAACTTCAGGCACCTCCCTGAAGATAGCAAAGGAGGCATTGTGCAACACAGAATGAATAACCATAACATGTTCCAGAATGTTTGATTAAGACTTTTTTCCTCTTTGAAGCTTAGTTTTTAAGCTCTTACAGGTTCCAAATATTCTGTACAAATCCATCAAATCTTACGTGATAAAATAAACCCCCAAACTGCCTGAAAGAAACCGTGCTTGAAGAGGCGGCAGAGGCACTTCGGCCAAGCCCAGCGGGGTATTCGGATCCTTCCTCCAGAAAAGCTGGTGGAGGTGCGAGCAGCAACTTCCAAGGAGTGACTTGGGCCGTGCCCACCCCAGCTCCTTCCTTCACCTTCACAACCCGGGCAAATCAGTTTCTCTTCCTGAACTTGCAATGTGTTACATGAACTCTCAGATTCCTATGCTGCTGCTAAAGCTCTCAGAGACGAGAGGAAAAGCTGAAAGAAATGAATACAATTTCAAGATTTCTTCCAAGTGTCCTCTCCTCTAAAGATTTCTCATTTGGGGGTAGATAGTTCTGCATAGGACAGGGTGGGGGAATTGAGTCTTGGAAGAGGGTGCCATAGGAGGGACACAGGAAAGGGGGAAGAGCTGATCGGAAGTGAAGGGCGATCAATTTCCAGCCCCTGGGTGACAAGGTGCCCTGTGTAAATGACATCCGGGCAGGGAGGGAAGGAAGCAGGAACCCCCTGAGTGACACAGGGGCCAATCCTTCTACACAACTCTTGCAGCAGATACTGAACCCAGAAGGTGAAGATCATGAGACAAATCCCAAGTTACTTCATGTCTCCAGGATCCCCAGAGCTTGGGAAGGGGACAGCACCCCACTGCACAGGGACCAGTTGTTTTAAATCTTCCCCTGGTGGATTCTGGTTGATTAGTCTGGATACATGGAAACTGGTAGTCCATCACCCCCAGGAGCAAATCATGTCACTAAACCCTCCTAGCTACAGAAGATAAAAACTCGCGGGGTGGTGGTAGGGGGGCTGTTGGTTGGTTACTCGTTCAACAGAACGGGGTTAAGATCGATAATAACCCCTTTGGTGTTTGTAGCACCCACAGCTTAAGCAACTCTCCCTCCATTAACTGATCCTCAAAACAGTAAAGGAAAAGTGGGACCTGATGAGAACCCCAGAGGAGATCAGAATCACAGATACTCACAGATAGAAGAGTACCAGGCTGGTAACCAGCAGAACCCAGGTTTCCACGGAAAAGCTTGGGATCAGGTCCATGGCCAATTCCCTCAGTGATTCTCTCCTCTGAGTTTCCCTTCAGCCGCGTGTGTTAACTCTTTGCCTGCCTGCCTCCTTTCACACCCAGTGATGATTCACGGAGGCTGAAATGTTTATGTCCTGGGAAGGGGGTGGAGCTGGAGCTGCAGCCAATAGGAGGGCCACCTGTGCTCCACCTGCACAAGCCCTCCCTGCCTTGATGGTTGGCAAAGCATCACAGACGGTCCAGTTTGACCTCCCTTGACTTCATATTCTGTGGCCATTCAATAACAACTCAATCGGTGTTATCAGTAATTTCAAAGGTTACAGAAACTCAAATAAAACCACTAGCCACAAGTATCCTCTAAACTGCTCTTTTCTCTGTAACTGCCTGAACTCCAAAACTAGAAATCCTTCAGACACGCTTGGTCTACTAATCTTTACCATGCGGTTTCCTCTGCCTAGATGTCCTTGTTTCCCTGGAAGGCACCTACTCATCCTTCAAATCCCAGCTCAGAAAGAACATTGTTTGAGAGACTTCCCCAACCAACAGGAATAACCAGTTCCTCTTCTGGATGACTTCTATCGTGCCCCCCACCCCCCCACCCCAACACACGCACACACACGCACACACACACACACACACAACTCTATTATTGTCCTTCTATCCTCCAGAACCATTGTTGGTTCCCACACCTATTTCCCTTAACAGATTGAGAGTCTGGGCTACAGTCTGAGTATCAGTCACCCTTACGCCCCTGATACCCTGCAGAATGCTTTCTGCAGCATGGAAATCAGAAAGGTTGGTGGACTTGAGCTGGTAGTAGTGAGAACTCTGGGCCGCTGTGTGTCTGTTTCCCGTGGCTCTTTGGTGACCGCATCATCTTCCTGGATTGTTAATACAACAGGAGGGCCTGGCTGTGCCTCGGCCACCACCCCTGCTCCTTCAGGGTGAGCCATCAGGGTTCTGTTGACAAGAGGGCCCCCGAAGGAGAGACGGGACATGGGCCATGGGGCGGTGGCTGCGCCAAGGGGTATCCGTTCAGTCTTCCTGTCCCACCCCTCAGAGGGCCCTGCAGTGGACAGCAGTTACACAGGTTCTTAACCAAAGAATGACCCTCTGTCTCTCGAAAGGCCACAAGTCCAAAATCAATGAGAGTGAAGGGAGTGAAGTGGAGAAAGCAGCCCAGTGACCAGGTGGACCTCCAAGCTCCTTATCCACCAGTAATGTGGCACATACAGCAAACGAGACTCCGTAAAGATGAAACAAGACTCCATAAAGATAACATCCATAAAGATGAAATGAGGTTTTTCTATAGGGCAAAGGGGGGGCGGTCAGAGCAGATGCTTCCTTACCACTGACTCGATGGGAAATATGTAAGGGGTAGCAAGGCGTTACTAAGGAGGAGGTCTGTAGTAGAAGTCAGTGGCATGTGTGAGCCCCCACCCCATTGCTCATGGGAGAAATTAGAGGGCTGAGCATCCGAAATGTACACTGGTTGACTGTCTCCCCTCTGACCGAAATGCTGCATCTCCTTGGCCTGAGAAACTGTGAATTATATGAAAAACAAAACCTCAGAAGTTCTTAAAGCTCAATCGAAACACAGGACATTTCAGCTGTGCTCGTGCACTTCCTTCTCCCTTTATCCTTCTCATTTTCAGTCCTTCTGGAGCAAGCGATCTCACCTCTCGCCAGTACGTTCCCTCCCTCTGGCCTGAAAGTCCCCAGGGTTACCCAACACTGGCCCGAGTGGGTGGAGGTCTCATTGGTAAATAAGAGTAAGTCCCAACTATGTCACCTGCCTTTTTTATTTCCTTGGGACCTTGTCATGCAACATGACATTTCTACCATCATAGCTTGTCAACTTTGGGTTCAGACTTTCTCCAGGAGGCACCTGTTAAAATCCATAGCTGCCACTGGAAATACAATGCCTGAATATATCTGTTCATCCACTCATTGATTCAAGGCCAAGTGGGTGAATGTCAGGTGCAGGTATTGTGCTGGGCTGGGGGCTAGAAGCCCATACAGTCCCCTACCTTGAGAGCAGCTTCCCAGAGGAGGGAGTGAGACACACAACCAAGGTTAGTATGTAGCATACCTCTGGAACCTCCAGGGTAATGGAGCCCTACAGAGAGGTGATGAAGGAGAGAAGTGGATACAAGCTTGAGTATCAACAAAGGACAGGCCTGGGAAGCTGGTCCCCAGGAAGAGTAGCATAGAAAGTCCCACAAATTCTGATACATTTCTGCCCTCTTTCGGTACCTTCTCTGGGCGCTGTTAAGAAGGGTCATGATACAATGCCCAGTTTATAGATGTAGAAACTGAGGCTCAGGGACTGCAGGTGGCTTCCCAACAGCTATTGATCACAACCTGTCATATGTAAGCTAACACGAAGGTAGACTGGCAAATCTTCTGCTCTGAAATGCCAGTATTCAATGTTTGCTCTTTCGTGATGAGGGTCACTATGGGAAATAGTGAGACCCGAGGCTGCAGCAGCAACTTGGTTACAATTCTGGCTCCTACCTCCATGGCTACCCCTGCCCAGGAGCTCCCCCATGGGTCTCCAGAACCAAGGACCCTATCTCACCTCACCAGGAATAAAGACAGGTGCAGGTCATGAGGACCCTAGGGTCTTGTGTGTAGGATCCACCTCTCTATGTTCCCAACTGACAGGAACACAAAATACATCCCACACGGGATGATTGGGGTGGCATCTGACAACTTCTGACAACTTAGTTCACTCAACTAAGCCCACAGCCTTTCTTCTTCTTCTTGGAAACAAAACCACTGTGGAAACTACATGCCCTCATCTTCCTCCAAAACACATACTGGGCTACAATGATATTTCTCACTAAACCCACAGGACCATCTGCTGCCCTACTCGCCTCAGGGCCTGGTCCAGCTGGTTGGAATCTATCCCAGAGGCGATAGGCTAGTCATTGTTTAGGACTGGAATTTTGCAAGTACCCTGTTCTAATCAGTGCAAATGGCCCTGCTCTGCAAGGGGAAATAATAGAAGGCATGATCTCTGTGCCCCTTCATTCCACAGCAGGGAACACCTAACTTAACAGTCTGACAGACTGTGATTGTGAAGGAAGACGTGTGCTTGAAGATGACCCCACACCCCACGTCTCTCATCTACTCACCTGCGTCCTAAAGGGCTCGGCATGTACTTTCAAAGCTCTGTTCTCAGCGCTTAGGGTACAGATACAACCAAGACCCAGACAATAATCAGGTTGAAGACAGAGACAAATAAACAGGTAATTATAGTACAATACAGCCCAGTTAAAGTAATTATGCAGATATAAGAAACACAGTGTCCTCATCAACTGTAAATGGCTTATCTGCTTTTTCAGTCCTGAGTAATCAAAGCTGAGTTAACAATTTTGTATTACAGTCTTGAAGGTTACTAAGAGAGTAGACCTTAAATGTCCTCACCACACACACACCAACTGTAATTATGTGAGGTGATGAGTAAGTTAACTAACGTTACTTTGGTAATCATTTTGCAATATATACACGTATCAAATCAGCATGTTGTACACCTTAAACTTACAAAATATGTGTCCCTTTTTTACAAATAAGCAAACTGGGGCACAGAAAGGTTAAGTGACCAGCCGAGGACGCATAACTTCTAGCAGAGCTGGGATTCAAACCTAGATCTTCTAGTTTTATACCCCAAAGTCTTAACTTTACCAGGCCCATCCTTGCCCAAGAATTAGTGGAATGACTGGGTCTAGAGCCCAGGTCCTCTGAGAGGGCAGTGACCCAGTGCTCTGGCCCAACGTAGAGATGAGGCAAGGCCCCCTAGCAAGCGTGTCAGTGGGGACTGGGGTAAGGCAGGGCTATGCTCTTTCTGACCACACATACCTCACCATGCAGAAAGCCCCGCTACACACCCCCTCCCCTATGCCCAGCAGCAGAAGCACTTTCATAGACTTGACAGCAAAGGCAAGAAGAGGAGGAGGAGGACTTCCTCTGGCTGCTCACTTTCTCCACAGTCCCAGAATTTCTATCATTATAAACTAACCACTAACATCTCTACTGCAAAGTACACTTTTATAAAGTTCTTTCATGTCTCTCTTAGTTGATCCTCAGGAAATCTCTGTGAGATAAGCAGTGCTGGGATTATTTAATTCCCACTTTACAGACGTGGAAACAGAAGCTCAGGGTGGGGAAGGGTCTTGCCCAAGCAATTAAATCATGAATCCAGGAAATAGAGCCACATCTTGTGATTCAAAATTGTGCCGGGGGCATATACGGTTGGGCTCCAAAGGGCCTCCTGAAATAACTTGGCAGGTTATAACTTATCACATGGGATAAATATTTCCTTCCACTCCTCCCACCATGCTTCCACTGTTATGCAAATACTGCAGAGGTGATTTTGGCCACAAAAATGACAGCACACCCTTCTGCCTACTAAATGTTATGTATTCACTGAATTCATGGTGTCAGCAGATAGGGGATGCTGCAAACAGTTCTGACATGTAGCAATCAGAATTATTTGGGTTTCCAAGAAGCAGGAAGTAAAAAATGATGAAATGAATGAGTGGGGCTTCTCTGGTGGCCCAGTGGTTAAGAATCTGCCTGCCAGGGCAGGGGATGTGGGTTCGAGCCCTGGTCTGGGAAGATCTCACATGCCATGGAGCAACTAAGCCCGTGCGCCACAACTAGTGAGCCTGCCCTCTAGAGCCTGCAAGCCACAACTACTGGGCCTGAGTGCCACAACTACTGAAGCCCGCACGCCTAGAGCGCCTGCTCCACAACAAGAGAAACCACCGCAATGAGAAGCCCGCGCACCACAATGAAGAGGAGCCCCTGCTGGATGCAACTAGAGAAAGCCCGCGCGCAGCAACGAAGACCCAACGCAGACAAACATAAGATAAATAAATTTATAAAAGAAATCAATGAGTGAAAGGGGAATCACAGGCCGGGAGGCAAATTTCAGAAGACCATGAGGAAGGCAATTAATGAAACAGCAAGTGTCAGATGAAGGGAAAGATGAACATCACAGGTTATTTTGCAAAACAGGGGGTGAAGGGCTGGCGGTCTCTCCTAATTTTTGCAGTAACCGCCTAATGAGTTCTGCTTGACCCTATGCTGGCTTCATCCTGAGACCCCCCTACTCTGCCACCAGACAGAACGTGATAAAACCCACTAAAATGGTACACTTATAACATTCTTCTGTTGTTCAAATCTCTCTAAGCTCTCCCATCATCCACAGGATAAAATCCAAATGCCTTGTGGTGGCAACTCAAGAACCTTGTTGGACACTTGGGCTGCTTCCGTAGCTTGGCTACTGTAAATAGTGCTGCAGTGCGCAAATTTATGTTTTCATATTCTTGGGATAAATGTGTCCAGAAGTGGCATTGCTGGCTCACATGGTAGTGCTACTCTTATTTTTTTGAGGAACCTCCATCCTAGTTTGCATAGTGGCTGGACCAACTTATATTCCCACCAACTGTGCAGGAGAGCCCCCCTTTTCTCCATTTCATCGCCAACACTTGTTGTTTCTTGTCTTTTTGATGATAGCCATTCTGAGGGGTGTGAAGTGGTATCTCACTGTGGGTTTGATTTGCATTTCCTGATGACTGGTGACGTTGAGCACATTTGCATGTGCCTGTTGCCATCTGTATTTCTTCGCTTGGAAAATAAAAATGTCTGTTCAGGTCTTCTGCCCATTTTTTAATCAGGTTGTTCTTCACATATATTGGGTTGGTCAAAAAGTTCATTTCGGTTTTCCATAAGAGGTTATAGATACACCCGAATGAACTTTTTGGCCAATCTACTGTATTGACCTAGAGGGTATCATGCTGAGTGTAATAAGACAGGGAAAAACAAATATTTTATGACTTCACTTATACGTTGAATCTAAAAAACAAAACAGGGCTTCCCCTGGTGGCGCAGTGGTTGGGAGTCCGCCTGCCGATGCAGGGGACGCGGGTTCGTGCCCCGGTCCGGGAAGATCCCACATGCCGCGGAGCAGCTGGGCCCGTGAGCCATGGCTGCTGGGCCTGCGCGTCCGGAGCCTGTGCTCCGCAACGGGAGAGGCCGCAACAGTGAGAGGCCCGCGTACCGCAAAATAAATAAATAAATAAATAAATAAATAAATAAATAAATAAAAATAACAAAACAAAAAAAACAACAACACAGAAACAGACTCATAGACAGAGAACAAATTGGTGGTTGCCAGAGGGGAGGGAGATGGGGGACAGACAAAATAGGCCAAGGGGATTAAGAGCTACCAGCTTCCAAATATATAATAAATAAGTCAGAGGGATACAATGAACACAGGGAATATAGTCAATAATATTGTACCAACTTTGTTTGATGACAGATGGTTCCTAGTATTAATGAGGTGATCAAATCATAATGTATTAGACTATGGAATCATTATGTCCTACACCTTAAGCTGTATAACACTGTATGTTAAGTATAACTCAATTTTCAAAAATGATTAAAAAATAAACAAAATAAAATAAAGGGTGAAAAAACAAGACCCACGTGCCTCTGGGCTCAGCCAGCTTCCTCAGTCTTGTCTCAGTCCACTTCCAGTGTGCACATGATGTTCTAAACGAGGTATGATCTGCCAGTTCCCAAGCCCCCCAAAATGAGACATAACTGTTTCTCCTAGTGTCTGAAAGTACACTGTTCTTCCACCTGGAATGGGCCCAACCCATTTTCCATCTGGTGAATTCCTTCCTTTGGGAGGAAGGGTACCATCTTCCCCAATTACCCTTGTCCAGTGCCTCCGCATGTCGGTGGTGGGGAGAGCCCCACGTCTGCACGATCACAGTTCTTACACAGAAACACACAGTGACTCTCAGACCGTGACGCTCATTACAATCCAGGTGCAGCGGGAACTTTTAAAAATACACATGCCTGGGGGCACCTGAAATCTGAAACTTATGGGATGAAGTCAAACTCAAGAAAATCATACCTATTAATTTAATTGTTGCTAAGAATTGTGAAAAACATTCGTTGAAATATTAGAATAGGCTAGTTCCTAGGAAAACATAATTGACCAAAACCAACCCAAGAAGAATAGAAAGCTAAATAGTCCAAAAAGTTGTAAAATAAAATTCAGTGGAAGTCAAAATCTTCCCACGAGGAAAACATCATGTCCAGAGAGTTTATGGTACCCTTCAAAGAACACATATGACTTAGCTTGATTTCCCAAGAAAGAAGAGCCCGAGACACAGGCTTCTGTGCTACTATCTTGTGGGAATTTGCACCCAGGGGAGCAAGAGTGAAGGAAAACAGGAACAAAGCATGGAAGAAAGGAGAATCTATACCAGGTTCCTTAACCAACCTGGCCAACACTTGGTATTGAAAGCAACTAACTCTGATCAACAGAGACCATCTTCTGAGAGGCCATATGACCACTACATCCAGAACAGCCCATCCAAGGGAAGGAAGGGGGAAGGGGGTATCCACTGATTTCCTTCTCCCTTTGGGAAAATGTTCCTCCCATGGGGAAGTAAGTCTCTAAAACTTTGTATTACACAGGATTTGCTAGGTTGGGAGGCACTGCCAGGCTTCGCCTACACAAGTTAAACTGGAATCCACGCGAAGATGGTCCCTGCAGTCGTGGCTGGAACAGAGACCAGGATAGGTATACTGGTTCTCAATGCTGTCTAACAGGTTATCCCCAAATATAACTGCTTGAAACAACAAGGATTTATGGTGTCGCAGTCCCTTGGGGTAGGAGTCCAGGTGTGGCTACCTCTGGTTCAAGCTCTCTCATGAGGTTACCGTCCCGATGTCAGGCTGGGCTTCCTCTCATCCAGAGTCTCAACTTGGGGAGAATCCACTTTCAGGTCCTCTAGATGGCTCGGCAGGATTCAGATCCTCACAAGCTCAAGGACTCAGTTCCTTGCTGGCTGTGGCCCAGAAGCCCTCCTCAGATCCCTGCCACCTGGTTCTCTCCACAGGGCAGCTCACAACATGGCAGCTGCTTCCCTCAGAGTGAGGGGCTGAGAGAGGGAGCCCAAGGTGGAAGCCACAGTCTTTCCATAACCTAATCTCAGAGGTGGCGTCCCATATCTGTGGCCATATGCTATTTATTAGAAGCAAGTCACCTGTCCCAGCCACACCAGGGAGAGGGGTTAAACAGGGCATAACTTACAAGGAGGCAGCATTATTGGCAGCCACCTTAGAGGATGTGACCACAGAGGTGAAGCCAAAAGGGCCTCTGAGTCGTCACATAAAAACAATCCAATCATGCCCAGCTCATCCTAGGAAGATAGTATCAACTGGATCTAAATCAAACAAAAAACAGGATAAGAAAGACAGACTGCAAGCCAGTCTCACTCACAGGCATCAATGCAAAACTCCCCTCCGCCCAAAAAAAATAGGAGGAAACCAAGTCTAGCAGTGATGATATCATGACCAAGCTGGATTTGACCCTGGAACTCAAGGATACTTATCAGAGAATAAATATAAATATCAGTTATCACATTAACCAATTTAAAAAGTCATATCATTCCAATAGTTTCAGAAAAAGCATTTGATAATATTCAGATCACATAAGATGATCTTAAACTACTAACAGCAGGGAATTTCCTTAACCTAATGAAAGTATCTACCAAAAAATCTAAGAAAACATCATTCTTCATAGTATAAAAGCATTGCCTGCTTATATCATTTTAACGTTTTACCACATGCACATATAGCCTTTTCAAAATTTGAAACTTTTTTTAAAGCAACTTTAAAAAAAATTTATTTTATTAATTTATTTAGTTTTGGCTGTGTGGGGGTCTTTGCTGCTGCACACGGGCTTTCTCTAGTTGCAGCGAACGGGGGCTACACTTTGTTGCGGTGCACGGGCTTCTCATTGCAGTGGCTTCTCATTGTGGAGCACAGGCTCTAGGCGTGCAGGCTTCAGTAGTTGTGGCATATGGGCTCAGCAGTTGTGGCACACGGGCTTAGTTGCTCCACGGCATGTGGGATCTTCCCAGACCAGGATTCAAACCCGTGTCCCCTGCATTGGCAGGCGGATTCTCAACCACTGCACCACCAGGGAACCCTGAAACTTTTTTTTAAATAAATTAAATTCCAGGGCTTCCCTGGTGGCGCAGTGGTTGAGAATCTGCCTGCCAATGCAGGGGACACGGGTTCGAGGCCGGGGAAGATCCCACATGCCACAGAGCAACTAAACCCGTGCGCCACAACTACTGAACCTGCACTCTAGAGCCCGCGAGCCACAACTACTGAAGCCTGCGAGCCTAGAGCCCGTGCTCCACAACAAGAGAAGCCACCGCAATGAGAAGCCCGTGCAGCGCAATGAAGAGTAGCCCCCGCTCGCCGCAACTAGAGAAAGCCCGCACACGGCAGTGATAGACCCAACACAGCCAAAAATAAAATAAATAAAAATTAATTAATTGATTTTTTAAAAAAGAAAATTCCATCAATTTAACTTTTTGCTGTAAATGAAAAGAATGTCATTGCTTGTTTTTGTCAGAAATCCAGCTTGTGGATCCCAGGGTGAACAATTGCAAAATCACTGAATAAATTATATATATTCTACCTTGTGAGGCTGTTTGAACTGACCAAACAAGGGTTCATTCAGCAGGTTCACTCAGCAGAGATCATGTAGGTTCACAAGCTGAGTTCTTTATCTTTAGTTAGAACACAGGCTCCTGTGATAAATCAGATGGGAAAAATCAACCACATGCCCAGAAAATAAATGAACCCCGTTCATTTGTGCATATGCAATTCCAGGACAGCTCAGCAGGGGGCTGAAAGTCGTGCAGGGGCCTCTGGAAAAAGCCACTGGGTTTCGCAGGCACCATAGTGACCCTTCTCGTACTTGCTGGGGTACGTTCCCGGGATTTAAAGGTTTTTTTTACTGTGATACGGTTCACATGGCATGAAGCCAACCATTTCAAAGTGAACAATTCGGTGGCATTTAGCACTTTCTCAGTCTTGTGCCACCAGCTCCTCTGTCTAGTTCCAAAACGCTCCCATGACACCAGAGTAAACTCCTGCACTCAATAAGCAGTTTCTCCCCACTCTCTCCTCTCCCCAGCCCTCACGACCGCCAAAGTACATCCTGTCTTCATGGATTTGCCTTTTCTAGATGTTTCATATAAATGGAATCATGTACTGTGGGGCGTCTTATGTCTGGATTCTTTCATCTACATGTTTTTGAGGTTCATCTCTCTTGTACAGTGTATCAGTACTTCACTCCTTTGGTGGCTGAATAATACTCTATTGTATGGATACGCTGCAATTTGTTTATCCATTCCTCCACTGATTTGCCTTGTTTCTACCCTTTAGCTACTGTAAATAGCGCAGCTATGAACATGCAGGTACACGTATTTGTTTGAGAAACTGTGCTCAGTTCTCTTAGGTATCTCCCCAGGGCTGTAATTGCTGGGTCATATGGTAATTCTATGCCTAAGTACCTGAGGAGCTGCCAAACAACTGTTCTCCACACTGGCTGCACCATTTTATATCCCCACCAGCAAAGCATGAGGGTCCAATTTCTCTACATCTTCACCGACACTTGTTCTTTTCTTCTTTTTTTTTTAAATAGCCGTCCCAGTGGTTGTGAAATAGCAAAATTTCAGGGATTTTGACTTTGTGCAACCACATTAGTTAAGAATCTGTGAGAATTTGCCAGAGGTAGAGGGGGACAAGCAAAGGGTGTGGTTGGGAACCCGTCGCAGGAGGTCCTTGAGCTTTCTATGGACTCCAGGGACACCTATGCTCTCTGCTGTGTAGACAGCTGGCTAGTAGGGATCCACAAAATGTGACTTATAGGCGGGCCCAGGGTGAGTCATTTAAACCCTCTCAACCTCGGTTGACTAATCTATAAGATGAGTGTTAATAGTTATGTCTTGGGCTTCCCTGGTGGCGCAGTGGTTGAGAATCCGCCTGCCGATGCAGGGGACACGGGTTCGTGCCCCGGTCCGGGAAGATCCCACATGCCGCGGAGCAGCTGGGCCCGTGAGCCATGGCCGCTGAGCCTGCGCGTCCAGCGCCTGTGCTCCGCAACGGGAGAGGCCACAACAGTGAGAGGCCCGTGTACCACAAAAAAATAAAAAAATATATAGTTATGTCTTTTCCTCCTAAAGGAGCCCAGATCAGACCAGACCCTGGTCTGTGACCTGAAGGGCTTGGGTCCTGGACCTGCAAGCTGGCCTCCTGGTGGCTTTGAGTGAAGAGAACACATGACCTTGCCCATCAGATACCTGACCCTCAGCAGACCCTCTAGAAATGTTCACTCATATGAGCTCATAAAACTGTTCAACTAGTGGCTAAAAAAGACAAGAACTATCGAGTAATTACAGATTACGGAATGTATTTTTTGTTAGCAAGAGGAGGAGACATGAGTTCAAGTTGCAGCTGAAAACGAATTAAAAGGTTGGGAGTTTGCTGACCCTGAACTCTTTACCTTTTTCCTTCTTATTGATCGTGTTTAAATGGCTCTTCTTACCACCTGCTGTGTGTGGAGCCACTGAGTCATAAATGTTCAGGACATTATTTCCTGGATTCTAATTGGGGCTGGGGGTGTGTGTCCAGCTGTGTGAGCTCCGGGTCCTGAGCAGGACCTCCAGCCCCAGGTCTCTCCACCCCTGCAGGATGTCAAAGACCCTGGGTTGAAATCTCTCCCACTCTCCTCCTCCTCCCCTCGGGCAGAAATGATTTCTACAAATTCCCAAAGAGAGTGCATTGTTGGCAGAGAAAAAACAAATCCCAAAGGAACCAAAAACAGGAGTAAGGAGAGCTCATTCCCTCCTTACAGACACAGTGTATTTATAAAATTCGGTCAGGACTTCCAGGCAGGGCAGGGAATAGGGTGAGGAAAGTAAGGCATTCCACTTGAGCAGAAAATTGCCAAAAATCTGTGATCAAGACAAATTATATTCTAACCTTCTATTTAAAAAATCAGTATTGATGCAAAAAAATCTAGGAAGAACAAAATATCAAAACTTTAAAGAAAGACAGTATCAGTAGATCCGTTTTATTTACTCATCATGGTTCACCTAGTTCATGACACTCATGCCGCAGTGTTCAGGGGTCAAGTGTTCTCGTTCTGCACGTACACTGAATTGGGTCAAAAGGTGAAATGGGCTGATGGATGGATAGAGGGATGGAAAGATGGGTGATGAAACGGAGAAAGCAAAATGCTAATTATTCAGTCCCGAAGGTGGTAGACAGGTGTTTACTATAAGATTTTTTCCATCTTTCTGTTCAAATTTTCTGTATTTGAATTTTTTAAAATAAAATTTTAGGAAGGAATAACTAACAATATTTTTAAGAGTTTCAATATCTTTCAAAAATTTCCTCTCTTCTCACTCCCCTCCCCCATGCAGACCCTCACCATTTCTGACCTAGACAACGACCACAGCCTCCTGTCTGATCACCTATCACAGGGCAGACTTTGCACATCTAATCAGGGCGTCCCCGACTGACGCCTCCCACGGTCCCGCACGGCCTGTGCCTCATCCAGGTGACAGGTGACACCCAGCTGTGTCCCAGACCCCCCTCCCCCTCCTCAGACCTTAGGCTGCTTTAGACTGGAGTCCTTGCAGGTCCCTACACAGCCCGCGCTACCTCACACCTCCCCACCTTGGCCCAGGCTGCCCCATCTGCTTATTCCCTCCTGAATGCCTCTTCATCTTTAAGATTCCTCTCAGAAGCGTAAACATGGTGGGTTTAACACAAGCATTTACTTCTGAAGCTGCCCGAAGCCCCCATAAAATGCACTAAAGAGCTATTTATTTTTATTGGGTTGCGCACCAGGTCTTAGTTGCAGCTCGCAGGCTCCTTAGTTGTGGCTCGCTGGCTCCTTAGTTGTGGCACACGAACTCTTAGTTGCGGCATGCATGTGGGATCTAGTTCCCTGACCAGTGATCGAGCCCAGGCCCCCTGCATTGGGAGCACGGAGTCTTCACCACTGGGCCACCAGGGAAGTCCCTAAAGAGCTTTCTTAAAAGGCGTAAATCCATAGGAAGAAAGATAAACAGACAGGAGATCACAGCCACCAACTGTTTGAACCTACAAGTAGATGTAGCCAAGAGTCATCAAGAGCTCTTTGTGCAAGACACCTTTCTAAGTTCTCTCCTTAGTCCTCAGAATAACAGTACATAGAAGGTTCTCTCATTATCGCCCCCTTTTTCCAGGTACACAGGAGTTAGGTCACTTGGACAAGGTCACACAGCCACAGAGCCAAGCTTTAAACCCAGGTCATCTGGCCCCAGAGTCTATGCCCGTGACCACTGTGTATCTGCCAGGAAAGCACTCACTTGGCAGAGCAGAGAAAACTGAAGCTGAGCCCACAGCACTCAGGAGACCAGAAGTAAACAGAACCACGCCACTGGAGACCAGAAAGACTCAGGAACTGCATGCGCCAGGTACCTCTGTGATTGGGAGTGTTAAGTGAGGGTGAAAACAGAGGACTGTTTAAAGTCTGTGTAATAAAGTATTAGACTTCCCTCTTGTACTTGGTTGAATAATGTTCCCCCCAAATTCATGTCCACCAGCAATTTCAGAATATGACCCTATTTGGAAATAGGACTTTCAGATGTACTTAGGTAAATAAGATGAGGTTATACTGGAGCAGAGTGGGCCCTAATTCAATGACGGAAGAGACACACAGACACACACAGAGAGAAGGAAGCAATATGAAGATGGAGGCAGAGACTGAAGTGAAGCTGCCATGAGCCAAGGACCCCAAGGATCTCCAGCGACCACCAGAAGCTAGGAAGAGTCATGGAGCAGATTCTCCCTCAGAGCCTCTAGGAAGAACCAACCCTGCTGACACCCTGACCCCAAGCTGCTGGCCTCCAGAGCTGTGAGACAATAAATTTCTATTGTTTTAAGCCACTCGGGTTGTGTTACTTCATCATGGCCACCTCCCCTAGCCTGTAGAAGACTGGGGGATATTCTCTGCACATGTTGAACTGGACGTCCTCTGGACTTGGAGACGCCCGGAAGACAGGAGGTCAGGATGCATTACTGAAAGCAGAAGGAATCGTGAGATTTCCACCAGCCTCCGTCTCCTGGGCAGAAGACTAGGGAATTCCTTCTTGGGAAGCTGAACAGCCCAAAGGATCTACAGATCCTGATATTCAGGGATCCTCCAGCTAGATAGCTCTACACGGAAGCCCACCACTGACAACTCCCACACACCCTCAAGTACAAGCAGACAGGCGAGGACTAGCTAACGTTCAAGGGAAGGATCCCAATAAACAGAGAAAGGAGCTCAAAGGAACAGAGGCAATGTGGGAGGAGGGCGGGAGCTCTGGAAAACAGTCACAGGGGCCTGAGTGCTGTGCTGATGTGAAATCAGAACGGAGAGCAAAAAGGCACTCGTAGAAATAAAAATAACACAAGATGTAGCATCCCATTGAAAGGTATGAAAGTGAAGTTAAATGATTCACTCCAAAAGAAAAACAGAGACAAAGATGGAAAATGGGAGAGAAGAAAATAAGAAAAATAAAGAATCATTGCAGGAGTTTTGTCATCTGACCAATAGGGGTTTCAGAACAGAGAATTTTTAAAACTTAAAGAAATAATTCAAGAAAACCTCCCAGAACCACAGGGCAAGAGTCTCCATACTGAAAGGTCATTGAAGTGCACTATCCAACATGGTAGCCCCTAGTCACACATGGCTAATTAAATTTAAATATAAATTATTTAAAATTAGATAAAACCAGAGAAGCAGTTCCTTGGTCACATCAGCCAGATTTCAAGTGCTCAGTGGCCTCAAGCAGCTGGAGGCCACAGTACTGGACAACACAGGTAGAGAGCATTTTTTTGTGGTACGCGGGCCTCTCACTGCTGTGGTCTCTCCCTTTGCGGAGCACAGGCTCCGGACGCGCAGGCTCAGCGGCCATGGCTCACGGGCCCAGCCGCTCCGCGGCATGTGGGATCTTCCCGGACCGGGGCACGAACCCGTGTCCCCTGCATCAGCAGGCGGATTCTCAACCACTGCGCCACCAGGGAAGCCCTAGAGAGCATTTTTATCAGTGCAGAAAGGTGGATTGGACAGCTCTGCCCTAAAACAATGGATGAAAGCAGATCCACCAGGACACATAGAGTCATGACATTTCAGAAGGCCAGGGACAAAAAGAAAATCCCAAAAGCTTCCAAAAGGGAGTGGGGACAAGAAACAGGTCACACGCAAAGGAACGGAAATCAGAAGGGCATTAAACTTCTCAACAGCAATACCAGAAGCAAGACTCTGTGTCTTCAAATTCAGACAGAAAATTCTGCCCCACCTAGAATTCTACACCCAAACAAGCATGAATGCAAAACAGAACATTATTCAGACATGCAAGTTCTTTAAAAAAAAATTTACTCCTATGATTCATTCCCCAGAAAGTGACAAGATGATGCCTTCTACCAAAGAAAGGGACGAAACCAAGAAAGAGACAGATCCAGGTAATTCAGTGCAGCAGAGAGGCAAGAGGAATGCCCAGAGGACGGCCGTGTAGAAGCAGAAGCAAAAGCAGCCTAGGCCTAAGCAAGGAGAGGGCCTGGGGGGGGGGCTTGAACGCCCTGAGAGGGGAGTTACACTTCTGGTGGAAAACAGGCGATAGATCGGGACACAGAAAACTCATCGTTACTAGAGGAATTATTGATTCCAAGGAAAATGAAAAGATGCCAAGAACAGAAACAGAAGCATAGACATGTGCATGGCTTCAGTGTGAATAATGAGAACTTAGGTCATAATGAGGCAAACAGCAAATAAGAATTCCATTCGCATCCCTGTTTGGGGAAGGCGGGAAGTGGGTGTGAGGCAACAAGGACACCAGAAACCTGAACTCTCATCTCCCAGCGTAATCAAGAAGCAGTAGGATAAGCATGTCATTTGATGACATGGCAACAGACACCAGAAGCAACTTCAAAGTGGGGTGAAAATGGACACTGGAGGGAAAAAACAGAGTGGGGGTCACGTAGAGCAAGGCAGCACTAACGTTGTAAACTGGGTAGGACTGTTCCGCTTTTTAAAGCATGTATGTCTATGAATTTGGTTTTTAACAATAAATTTTAAAAGCGCCAGCTCAGGGGTCACCTCCTCCCCAAACCCCTTCGGGACCAAATGCTCCGTCTCTTGCGTCCAAAGCCCCAGGACCAACCTCTCACCCTACTGAATTGGTCTGTTCTTGGGTCTGACATTTCCCCACCAAACTGGAAGCATTTCATGCCTGACCCAGAGAGGTACCCAGGAAATCTCTGTAAATCCAAACAGAAGCCCGGACAAGAACCCCCTGCTGACCTCCCAGGCATGTTTGAGGCTCAGATGAACCTCCTGATAGGGGGTGCTGGGAAATGCCCAAATGGCATAAGGATGAGCGGTGCCCCTGGGCGTCCACAGCGTGTTTCACAAACAACCAGGAGATGGTTTTGCAGAGGGCCTGCAATGTGCTTAGCAGCGGGCTGGGCCCTAAAAGGACACCCATGGGGCCAGCATTAGCCTCAAAGCCCCCCTGCCCTTTGGGATGGTTCATCCCAGCAGGGGGACTAATGCGGTTGCTGGGACCGAGCACAGCTCGCTGATTAAGGTCACAGGTCCGGTTCTCTCTGGTCTGAGAGTCACCCCTGCTGGCCTGGGCCCTTCTCACTGGCCCGGGGCCCGACCCCCCACTCCACCCAGCCTTGATGACACTGCACATTCACTGCTGCACGTCCCCTCCGCCCTCCTGTGACAGCTAGTGCAGGCCCACGGGCTCTCTCCCGAGGTCCTGTTAGGGGCCGAATTGTGTCCCCTCCAAATTCACAGGTTGAGGTCCTAACCCCCAGTACCTCAGAATGTGACCGTGGTTGGAGACGGGGCCTTTAAAAAGGCAATTAAGGCTTAAACGGGTCATATGGGTGAGCACTACCCAATACGACTGGTGCCTCTTTTTGTAAATTAATTTTTATTGGAGTGTAGTTGCTTTTACAATGTTGTGCAAGTTTCCATTGTAAAGTGAATCAGCTACACGTATAGATATATCCCCGCTTTTTTTTTTTTTTTTTTTTTTGCGGTACGCGGGCCTCTCACCGCCACGGCCTCTCGCGTTGCGGAGCACAGGCTCCGGACGCGCAGGCTCAGCGGCCACGGCTCACGGGCCCAGCCGCTCCGCGGCACGTGGGATCTTCCCGGACCGGGGCACGAACCCGCGTCCCCTGCATCGGCAGGCGGACTCTCAACCACTGCGCCACCAGGGAAGCCCCTATCCCCGCTTTTTTTTGACCTCCTTTCCATTTAGGTCACCGCAGAGCACTAACCAGAGTTCCCTGTGCTCTCCGGTAGGCCCTCACCAGTTATCTATTTTATACACAGTTCCAAGAGTGTATATATGTCAATTCCCATCTCACAATTCACTGGTATCTTTATAAGATGAGGAAATTAGGACAGACAAGCACGAAGGGGAGCCATGTGAAGACACAGGGAGAAGACTGAAGGAACCAACCCTGCTGACACCTTGATCTTGGACTTCCAGCCTCCAGAACTGTCAAAAGTACATTTCAGTTGTTTAAGCCGCCCAGTCTGTCATACATTGTTATGGCAGCCCTGGGTAACTAATACAGTGCCTTCTCCTTCCGTCAGGGGGGCGCCTCGGGGCCCCTGTCACCACGCTTGGAGCAGAAGGTCCCTGGGGGAAGCAGGGGACGGAGACCCACGGGCTTTCTGCAGACCAGGCTCTGCGTGCAGGGCCGCACTCCAGACGTCGTGGTGCAGCCGGGGCCCACCCTGCCCGGCGGCTCCCCCCTGCCACCGCGACATCTCAGTGAGGAACCTCAGTGTCCCACCTCCCCTTCAGCCGGGAGGACCCTCCCTCCAGGCTGGAAGCTCCAGGGCAGAGCTCGAGTGAACCCCACCCCGGACCACGGAGGCCCGCGAGGCCCTCTTTCGTATTCCCAAAAGGCCTAACCCCGCCCTGCACGCCAGACATCATCTTGGAGGATCCGGGAAAGGGTGAGGAAGCCTCCAAGACTGAACTCAAGGAGCTCGGGTTACCCAGCCGAGGCTGAGAAGCCGCTGACCAAGCACTTCAAGGCAGGAAGTGGGCAATCCCGTTCCCCCGTCTGGCCTCTCGTTCCGCTTTTCTGGGCTTTAGCCTCTCCTAATGGAGCCCCAGAGAGTCAGACCCGAGTCCCCCGAGCACGGCAGGTATGTATGGCCCAGGCCGGAAGGGAAGCCACTGTGAGTGACGACAGGCTGCTCGGGCCAGGACCCGGGGTTCCTCTCTCACTCACCCCACCTCCAGTCCATCCTCAAGGCCTGTCCATTCCTCCCACAGGATGCATTTCTGCTTTGTCTGCTCTGAACCACCTCCACTTCCTGAATCTTTCACCTGAATACCTGGGCAGCTCCCAGCCGGCCCCCCACTTCCACTCTGCCCCCTCCTGGCCAGTCTCCCCACTGCCCCTGCAGGGGAAGCACCCTGTGTTGCTCTCCCGCTGAAGACCCACTGGTGGGTTCCAGATGCACTAATTAAAAGTCAGCCTCCTGCCACTGGCCCCTGAGGTCCCTGCCCACCCCTCCAGCCTCATCTCCTTTTACTACCTGCCTCACTCGTGGCCCTCCAGACACATGGTCTTCTGTTATTGTCAGACATAAGCCAAGACCTTTCCTGCCCCAGGGCCTTTGCACTTGCTGTTTCCACCACCTGGAATGCTCCTCCCCTAATTCTTCATGTCTCAGCTCAGAACACTGCCTCCTCAGAGAGGCCTCCCCTGACCCTCTGGGCTAATCGGATCCCCCGTTACTTGCCCTCTCAGCACCACGTTCACTTCTGTCTTGGCGCTTAAGTGATATGTAATAGCTGTATCTGTCTCCTTGTTGTCTGTCTCTCTCCCCGCTGGGATGCGAGCCCCTCGAGGGCAGGGACCCTGTCTAGTTTGCCCTCATATCTTCAACACTGAAAAAGTACCTGGCACACAATAAGAGTTCAACAAAGATTGACTGAAGAAACTAAAACTGTGGAATGCTGCGGAACATATGCAAGACATGTCCACATGGCTCCAGTCTCCTCTGACAGAACCGATTGCTTCTGACAGTGACTGATGCCTGGCATGACCAGTGGCCCTGCGAGGGCGTTTTCTCTCTTTACTCTGAATGAGTGAGCTGTCCAGCTGTCCCCAAGGTCTCATGCCTCTGCAGGAAATGGAACTGGTTTTCTGCTGACTCAGCAGCCATCATTCCCTTAGGAGGGAAACTTAACAGACAAGTCACTGGCAAAGAGGATGATGGCAACATGTGGCTTTGACCAGTGATGATCCTTTTCCCCTATTGACCTTGCCACTCAAATGACATTTCTGTTGTTTTAAGCCACCCAGCTCATGGTAATTTGCTAGGGCCGCCCTAAGGCATTAATACAAGTGTCATTCAAACCTGCCTCTAATAAGATTGGCTTCCACTGGGCATCTTATGAACTTCCTGCTGGAGTGAAGCCATCAGGAGTCACAGTTCTGAAGGGAGAGACATGCTTGTCATCTCAGGAAGTGCCAAATCATTACCAAAGAGCCCCAAATAACAGGAGAGACCACAGGTGAGGTCAGCAGCCTGATTAACAAGTCACATTAGCAAAACGGGTGAAGAGGAAGGAAGGCAGGGGAAGAGGAAACCCTGGGAGAGCCTGAGGGTGTGGACGTTCGAGGACAGAAGAGTCATTCATTCAACAAGCATTTCTCAGCACCTGCTCTTGCCTAACAGCCTTCAGAACTTTCAGGTAGGAAAATCACGGGGAAAAGTCTTTCTTTACAAGAACTCAAAATCTAGTTTAAAAAATATGAATACTTTAACTTGATTAATGGTTGTTTAAAGCTAGAAGAGACATTAGAAATCAGCCTATGGTGGTCCAGATTCCCTCCTTCAGCAAAAAGTGTTTATTATTCATGACTATTCTTTGCCATCTTCTTGGCATTTGAGATGCAACATGATCAACGAAATCTCCACCCTCAAAGAATTTATATTCTAGAGGAGAAGGCAGACGATACACAAACAAGAAAACAGACGGCAAAGAGCAATGATGACACAAGCCAAGGCAAAACGGTAAAGAAGTGATGAGGGCCGTTCAGAATGGTCGGTTGGCAAAAGCCTCTAAGGAAGTCGTGTTTGTGCTGGGTCTTGAATGACAGGAAAGAGCTATGAAAGTGTGCAGTAAAGGATTAACTCAGCAGACCTGAGTTGTCCGAACCCTGCACGTTCCAAAGAAAGGTCTGATCCTGTCCAGCTCCAGGGAGATAACCTTTAAATATGTAAATGAGATTTAGGCCAAGAACAACCAAGGGGTCCGCCCAAGGTCACACCTTGATGTGGAGCAAGAACTGAACCCAGAGTTTAGGGCCGCTGACCCTGACGCAGGGGGTTTTCCCTGAAACGGTAGAAACGGGACAGGCTTAGGAGTCACACGGACATACTTTCAAACACTGGTTCGACCCTCGTTAGCTATGTGACCCTGGGGAACCTTTTAACCTCTCTGAACCTCAGCACCCTCATCTCTAAAAAGGATTCGATGCATATTCCATGGCCTGTGTGAAAAGTATATAAGAAAATAGATGTAAAACCCCAGGCACATAATAGGGTTCTTAGTTTTAATTTCCCCCGAACAGACCCTGAGATAACTACTTGGATATAAATAGTTAATTTAGAGGGTGATCCCAAGAAGTATTTTGAGAGGATAAGAAGTGCCTCAAGGAAGGTAGGAATGCAAATACAGTGTACTCACACCTTGGAGATATTGCAGGTTCGGTGCCTGACCACTGCCGTAAAGTGAATATCGCAGTAAAGCTAGTCACACAAATTTTTCGCTTTCCCAGTGCATATAAGTTATGTTTACAATCTGTTGTAGTCTACTAAGTGTGCAACAGCATCATGTCTTTTTTTTAAAAAAAAAAAACAACCATGTACACACACCTCACTTTCCAAATACTTGACTGCTGAAAATTGCTAAACACCATCCGAGCCCTTCTGCAGGTCAGAACCTTTTGCTGGTGGAAGGTTTGAAATACTGTGAGAATTACCAAAACGTGACAGAGACACGAAGTTGAGCACACGCTGCTGGGAAATAAATGGTGCTCAGAGACTTGCTTCACGCAGGGAAGTAAGTTTGCTTTTACTTCTCCACCATCAAGCACCATTCCTGGCAAGAGAGCTTAGGAAGACATGCTTATCCAACGGAATGACAGTGAGAGCCTTTTGAGGCCCAGCCTTTCCCTCCTGCCCTGCCAACTGCTGATGCTGGCCTTACCTCCTGTTCCAGAGCCTTCTACAAGCCACTCTCAAGTGCCTACAGCTCTCCCCACGGAGCCCGGCACAGCCCCGGAAGGCAAAGTCTCCGCAGGGAGACAACACACAGAATTGCTGGGTTGGAACAGAGGATATGTCTAAGAGATGAAAGGTGGAGCAGAAAGGAACAGGGCAGCAGCTTGAGTGAGCACTGCAAGGTCAGCCAAAGGGTCAAGTCTGACCCTCTGGATCAGCTCTTTTCGAGCGAGGACCACCCCTAAAGGTGGGAAACAGAGGTCAGAAGATGATGATGGCAAGTGGAGAAGGGCCCAGGCCTCCCATCGGCTTCCTCCAGAACAGCTGTGTAAACTGAGGCCAAGCATTCCTTCTAGGAATGTGGTCAAGGGCCACAGAGGGTCTCTGAGGCAAAGTGACCTATGGAAGGGAGCACTGGAGAAGGCAGGGAGTGGAAAGCAGGAATCAGCTGGATCTGACCAGACATGAGATTATAGAGGAAATGAAGGAATAACTGGCACAGTTGCTGTTAGGAGAAAGTCATCGTGGGCGTCCAGACCCCAAGGTCCCACTCCAATCTGTCGCTCACTCACTTGATGGACAAGACCCTTGCACTCTCAGCTCGCTATCTGTCACATATGGAGGCTGTACAACATGTTCTCAGTTCCAGGTACTAGGATTCCATGAGCTAAGTTCAAAACTTACAAGGTTACAGACCTAGAAGACAGAGATACAAGGCAAGGGTGGTGACTGAGATCATTAACCAGGTGGAATATGATGCAACACACATCAAGTCACACCAGTGGCAACACTTAACTGATGTTTTCCTGCAGCACCACTTTGCTGGCATAATCCTTGTTGAATATTAAACAATGACCTCAGTGTGGCACATGAACTTTATGAAGTTCAGATCATAATCAGACTAGCTCAGGAAAGTTGAGAATATGCATTCAGCTCACCCCAGCAACACACTATTATGGGACAACTCTGGCACCAGCCACTAAAAGTCAAGATTTCTTTGACAGTTTCAATTCTCTAAGAATATATACATTGAAAGACAACCTAAAAGTTTGTTACCTGCATGCCCAGAAATTATATTTGCCCCAAAAAAGGCCTTATGTATATTGCCTGAAATATTATAGGCTCATACCCATTAAATTATTATTTAAATTATTAACTTATTTAATTACTAAGTCAACGCTTATGAAGTTACTTTAGCAGTAACAGAAGCCAGAAATTTTCAAATACCCCTCAAGAAGGAGGTCCTTAGTCTCTGACAGGCTGGTAGAAATGGAGTCACCTTTTTTCTTTTCTACACAGTAACTCAAAACCATACAAAAATATATATCTACAGTAAAGGTAAATATATGGACAAATATAAATACCTGTGTTATTGTAACTTTGATTTCTAACTGAACTGCACTTTGTATTCTATTATAGGATTTAAAAGACAAATGCATAAAAAATAACTATATCTCTATATTAATGGGTACACAACATATAAAGATATAATTTATGACATCAATAACATAAAGTGGGAAGATGCAGAGCTGTAAAGAGGTAGAGTTTTATGTAAGTGAAGTTGCAAACAGGTTGTTATGGGACTTCCCTGGTGGCACAGTGGTTAAGAATCCACCTGCCCTCAATATCAAAAAAACAAACAACCCAATCCAAAAATGGGCAGAAGACCTAAATAGACGTTTCTCCAAAGAAGATATACAGATTGCCAACAAACACATGAAAGGATGCTCAACATCACTAATCATTAGAGAAATGCAAATCAAAACTACAATGAGGTATCACCTCACACCAGTCAGAATGGCCATCATCAAAAAATCTACAAACAATAAATGCTGGAGAGGGTGTGGAGAAAAGGGAACCCTCTTGCACTGTTGGTGGGAATGTAAATTGATACAGCCACTATGGCGAACAGTATGGACGTTCCTTAAAAAACTAAAAATAGAACTACCATATGACCCAGTAATCCCACTACTGGGCATATACACTGAGAAAACCATAATTCAAAAAGAGTCATGTACCATAATGTTCACTGCAGCACTATTTACAATAACCAGGACATGGAATCAACCTAAGTGTCCACCGACAGATGAATGGATAAAGAAGATATGGCACGTATATACAATGGAATATTACTCAGCCATAAAAAGAAATGAAATTGAGTTATTTGTAGTAAGGCAGATGGACCTAGAGTCTGTCATACAGAGTGAAGTAAATCAGAAAGAGAAAAACAAATACCATATGCTAACACATATATATGGAATCTAAAAAAAAATGGTTCTGAAGAACCTAGGGGCAGGACAGGAATAAAGACACATATGTAGAGAATGGACTTGAGGACATAGGGAGGGGGAAGGGTAAGCTGGGATGAAGTGAGAGAGTGGCATTGACATATATACACACTACCAAATATAAAATAGATAGCTAGTGGGAAGCAGCCACATAGCACAGGGAGATCAGCTCCATGCTTTGTGAGCACCTAGAGGGGTAGGATAGGGAGGGTGGGAGGGAGACGCAAGAGGGAGGGGATATGGGGATATATGTATACATATAGCTGATTCATTTTGTTATACAGCAGAAACTAACACAACATTGTAAAGCAATTATACTCCAATAAAAATGTTAAAAAAAAAAAAAGAATCCACCTGAAAATGCAGGGGACATAGGTTCAAGCCTTGGTCCAGGAAGATCCCACATGCCATGGAGCAACTAAGCCCATGCGCCACAACTACTGAGCCTGCACTCTACAGCCCGTGAGCCACAACTACTGAGACGCAACTACCGAAGCCCATGCACCTAGGGCCTGTGCTCTGCAACAAGAGAAGATACCACAATGAGAAGCCCACGCACTGTAACAAAGAGTAGCCCCTGCTCACCACAACTAGAGAAAGCACGTGCACAGCAACGAAGACCCAACGAAGCCAAAAATAAAATAATAAATTAATTAATTAATAAAAAATTAATTTTTAAAAAACAGGTTGTTATAACTTTAGGATGTTTTATGTAACCCCCATGGTAACCACCAAGAAAATATCTATAGAATACACACAATAGGAATGAGAAGGAAATCAAAACATGTCACTACAAAAAAAATCAACTAAACACAAAGGAGGGCAGTAAGGGAAGAAATGAGGGTCCAAAAAAGCTAGAAGACATACAGAAGACAAATATCAGAATGGTAATAGCAAGTCCTTCCCTATTAGTAATTACTTTAAATATAAATATAAATGGATTAAACTACCCAGCCAAAAGACAGAGATTGTCAGAATGGGTAAAACAAATAGAATCCAATGATACTGTGTCTATAAGAGATTTGTTTTAGATCTAATGACATACATGGGTTGAAAGTGAAAGGTTAAAAAAAGATATTCAGTGTAAATTATAACCCAAAGAGAGTAGGGATGGGTCTTCTAATATCAGACAAAATAGACTCTAATTCAAAAACTGCAGGCTCCCACAGATACCCCAGTGGAGGGTCACACAGTGTTCATCAGCATGGATCCCAATGACCTGCTTTGCAGAGGACACAGGTAGCCTTTGCGACTACAGACTACTTGAAGAGGGAGACACCACTCCACACCCCTCCCAAGAAGGAGTTGCTGTTGCACCACTTCAGGATGAGGGCTGTCAGCCCTCCTTAACCTTGTGAATGTCCCAGGCCCCAGAGCCATGGCTGTTCTGCCTGCACCCACACTTCAGACCCTGACTCCATGACCACTCTGCATGCACAGAGTAGCTGAATGGATTAAAAAATAAGACCCAATTCTATGCTGCTGATATGAGACTCACTTTAGCTTTAAGGGCACCCATAGGCTGAAAGTAAAGGAACAGAAAAAATATATTCCATGCAAATGGAAACCAAAAAAGAGCAAAGGAGTTATACTTGCATCAGACAAAATAGACTTGAAGTCAAAAACTGTAATAAGAGACAAAAAAGGTCATTATATAGTGATAAAGGGGTCATTTAATCAAGAAGATCTAACAAGTGTAAATATACATGCACCCAACCTTGGATTACCTATATATATTAAACAAATATTAACATATCTGAAAGCATATAATGATATACCCCACTTTCAGCAATGGGTAGGTCATCCAAACAGAAAATCAATATGGAAGTATGGGACTTGAATTACATTTTAGACCAAATAGACCTAGCAGACACATACAGAACATTCCATCCAACAGCAGTAGAATAGACATTCCTCTCAAGTGCACACAAAACATTCTCCAGAATAGATCATATGTTAGGCCACAAAAAAAGTATTAACCAACATTAAGAAGACTGAAGTTATATCAAGCAACTTTTGTGACCACAATCGCATGTAACTAGAAATCAATAACAGAAGGACACCTGGAAAATTCACTAATATGTGGAAATTAAATGACACATTCCTGAGAGTAGCATTGACATATATACACCACCGAATGTAAAATAGTTGGCTGGTGGGAAGCAGCAGCATAGCACAGGGAGATCAGCTTGGTGCTTTGCAATGACCTAGAGGGGTGGGATAGAGAGGATGGGAGGGAGGCTCCAGAGGGAGGGGATATGGGAACATGTGTATGCATATGGCTGATTCTCTTTGTTGTGCAACAGAAACTAACACAGTATTGTGAAGCAATTATACTCCAATAAAGATCTATTTTTAAAAATTGGAAGAAGTCAATGACACATTCCTGAACAATCAATGGGTCAAAGAAGAAATCATATGGAAATCAAAAAATATCTTGAGACCAACGTAAATGGAAACACAACATACCAAAACGTAGGGGATGCAGCAAAAGCAATTCTAAGAGAGAAGTTTATAGCAGTAAATGCCTACATTAAAAAGAAAAGAGAACAATCTCAAATAAACAACCTAAATTTATACCTCAAGGAACTAGAAAAATAAGAAGCTAAGCCCAAAGTTAGGAGAAGGTAGGAAAGAACAAAGACCATAGCAGAAATAAATTAAATAGGGACTAAGAGGACAATAGAGAAAAATCAATAAAACTGATTTTTTGAAAAAATAAAATTGACAAATCTTTAGCAAGACTAAGAAAACGAAAGAAAAGAAATAAATTAAATAAAATCAGAAATGAAAGAGGAGACATCACAACTGACACTGCAGAAATGCACAGGTTCATAAGAGACTACTATGAACAGCTGTACATCAAAAACTTGGCTAACCTAGAAGAAATGGATAAACTCCTGGAAACATACAACCTACCAAGACTGAATCATGAAGAAACTGAACGTCTGAACAGACCTATTACTAGTAAAGAGATTGAAGCAGTAATCAAAAATATCTCAGAAAAGAAAACTCCAGGACCAGATGGCTTCATGGTGAACTCCACCAAACATTTTTAAAAATTAATGCCAATATTTCTCAAACTCTTCCAAAAAATCAAAGAGGAAGGAAGACTTCCAAACTCACTTTTATGATACCAGCATTACCCTGATACCAAAGCTATGCAAAGACACTACAAGAAAGAAGACTATAGACCAATACACCTAATGAATATTGATGCAAAAATTCTCAACAAAATACTAGCAAACAATTCAAAAGAACATTATAAGGCTCATACACCATGACCAAGTAGGATTTATTCCTGGAATGTAAGGATGGTTCAACACACAAAACTCAATCAGTGTAACAGAACATATTAACAGAATGAAGGGGGAAAAAAATCACTTAATCATCTCAATTGATACAGAAGAATTATTTTACAAAATTCAACACCTTTTCATGATAAAAACACTTAACAAATTAGAAATAGAAGGAAACTACCTCAACGTAATAAAGGCCATATATGAAAAGCCCACAGCTAACATCATACTTAATGGTCAAGAGTTAAATGCTTTACCTCTAAGATCAGAAACAAGACAAGGGCCTTCACCACTTCTGTTCAACATAATACTAGAAATCCAAGCCATAACAATTAGTCAAGAAAAAGAAATAAAAGGCATCCAAATTGGAAAGAAAGAAGTAAAATTATCTCTGTTCACAGATGAAAGGATCTTATATGTTGTAAACCCTAAAGATTCCCCACACAAAAAATGTTGAAACTAATAAACAAATTCGGCAAAGTTGCAGGATATAAAATCAACATACAGGGACTCCCCTGGTGGCACAGTGGTTAAGAATCCTCCTGCCAATGCAGGGGACACAGGTCCAAGCCCCGGTCCAGGAAGATCCCACATGCTGCAGAGCAACTAAGCCCATGTGCCACAACTACTGAGCCTGCGCTCTAGAGCCTGTGAGCCACGACTACTGAGCCCTCATGCCACAACTACTGAAGACCTCACACCTAGAGCCCATGCTCCACAAGAGAAGCCACTGCAATGAGAAGCCCTCACACCACAACAAAGAGTAGCCCCCGCTCGCTGCAACTAGAAAAAGCCCACACAGAGCAACAAAGACCCAACGTGGCCATCAATCAATCAATCAATCAATATTTTAAAATTACAAAATACAAAAATCAGTTGTTTCTATACATTAACAATGAATAGTATGAAAAGGAACTCTTAAAAACAATTCCATTTACAATAGCAGCCAAAAGAATAAAATACTTAGAATTAAATTTAACCAAGGAGGAAAAGACCTGTACCCTGAAAGCTATAAAAATTTGCTGAAAGAAATTAAAGACACCAATAAATGGAAAGACACCCCATGGTCATGACTGGAAGAATTAATGTTGTTAAGAAGTCAATACTACCCAAAGCAATCTACAGGTTTAATTCAATTTCTATGAAATCCCAAACAGCAGGGGTTTTTTCCCTAGAAATAGAAAAACCCATCCTTAAATTCATATGAAATCTCAAGGGACCCTGAGTAGACAAAACAATCTTGAAGAACAAAGTTGGAGGTCTCACACTTCCAGATTTTGAAACTTACTACAAAGCTACAGTAATCAAAACAGTGTGGTACTGGTATAAAGACAGACATATAGACTAATGGAACAGAATAGAGAGCCCAGGGGGCTTCCCTGGTGGCACAGTGGTTGAGAGTCCGCCTGCCAATGAAGGCGACACGGGTTCGTGCCCCGGTCCAGGAAGATCCCACATGCCGTAGAGCGGCTGGGCCCGTGAGCCATGGCCACTGAGCCTGTGCGTCCAGAGCCTGTGCCCCGCAACAGGAGAGGCCACAACAGTGAGAGGCCTGCGTACCACAAAAAAAAAAAAAGAATAGAGAGCCCAAAGGTAAACCCTCATAAAAATGGCTAGGTGATTTTTGACAAGAGTGCCAAGACCATTCAGTGGGGAAATAACAGTCTTTTCGACAAATGGTGCTGGGAAATGTGAATATCCACATGCAAAAGAATGAAGTAGGACCCTTACCTTATACCATATACAAAAATGAACTAAAAATGGATAAAAGTCCTAAATGTAATATCTAAAACTATAAAACAAAAATAAAATAAAATAAAACTATAAAACACTTAGAAGAAAACATAGGGGTAAAACTTCATAACATTGGATTTGGGAATAATTTCTTGGATATGACACCAAAAGCACAGAAAACAAAAGAAAAAATAGATAATCTTGATCATCAAAATTTAAAATGTGCATCAAAGGACACAATTAACAGTGAAAAAGCAACCTATGAAATGGGAGAAAATATTACATATCATATATCTTATAAGGGGTTAATATCCAGAATACATAAAGAACTCCTACAACTTAACAATTTTTAAAAATTTGATTTAAAAATTGGGAAAGGATTTGAATTGACATTTCTCCAAATATATACAAATGGCTAAGCCATATGTTTATTCAAACATGAAAAAAATGTTCAACAGCACTAATCATTTAGGAAGTACAAATCAAAACCACAATAAGATACCACCTCGCACTCATTAGGATGGCTACTATTATATATATATCTATTATAATATATATATATGTATACACACACACACACACACACACACACACACACACACACACAAAAGCATACCTCAGCGATATTACACTGCATGTTTGGTATCAGAGCACCAAAATCAAGCAAGCCACACATATTTTTTGGTTTCCCAGTGTACATAAGAGTTATTTTACACTATACTGTATTCTATTAAGTAGGCAATAGCATTGTTTATTCATATATATATATCTCACTTTGCTGTACACCTGAAACTAACACAACATTGTAAATCAACTATATTTCAATTTTAAAAATCACAATTTTTTAAAAATGACCATCAACATGAACATTGGTGGGCTTCCCTGGTGGCGCAGTGGTTGAGAGTCCACCTGCCGACGCAGGGGACGTGGGTTCATGCCCCGGTCTGGGAAGATCCCACATGCCGCGGAGCAGCTGGGCCCGTGAGCCATGGCCTCTGAGCCTCTGCGTTCAGAGCCTGTGGTCTGCAACAGGAGAGGCCACAGCAGTGAGAGGCCCGCGTACCGCAAAAAAAAAAAACAAAAAACAAAAAACCAAACATGAACATTGGAGTTCTGATCTGATTGAATAAACAAGATGAGTTCCCTGGACTGAAGATTAAAAGAAACTATTAAGATATACCCTGTAGACAAAAGTTACAGATTAAACCATTAAAGCAATAACTTTCCAGTAGAAAAATCCAAAGGAGATGATGTGGAGCCCAGGAGAAGTGGGTCTAGCCAGACCCAAGGTAATCACTGCACATTTATTTTGAACACTGCCCATTAGGTACTGCTCCCTAGAGGCCACGAGTAGCTCGGCAAATAATGCAAGTGTGAGGCCCACACACCTCGCTGAGGTCCAAGAATCAGGGACTGGAGCCTCCTTGCTCACCCTGCATTCCAGGCACAGATGCACTCCTCGCCCCGCTTTCCATGGGGCCAGAGGTTGCGTCTCTGGCTATAGGCTGCTTCTGAGCTGTCTGCCCCTCCTTAGGAAGAGGAGCAAGTCAGGAGGAGGCCGATTCCTTGGGTGGGGTTGGCAGAAATCAGAACTGGACAGGACAGTGCCAGCGTAGGGACGAGAGGAGACGCTCTTCTCCCAATGCCCCAAAACATACAAGCCCAAAGGCAGCTCCTCTACTTCTCAAAGATAGGCCGGACCAGAGACCAGCCCGGGACCATGAAAACCAGCTAGGACTCCAACCCCATCACTTTATAGAGAAGAAATCAGAGCACAAACTTCCTAAAATCACAAAGGATTCAACTCCTGGGCAACCTCACTCAGCCCCTGCCCTCACTCCCGACTATGGAGGCCTATCCAGTAATTCCACCCACTTCTAATGCTTATCCCTGGCAGATACAATTGATAATGTTTGCTGACATTAAGACCGGATCAGGGGCTTCCCCGGTGGCGCAGTGGTTGAGAGTCCGCCTGCTAATGCAGGGGACGCGGGTTCATGCCCCGGTCCGGGAGGATCCCACATGCCGCGGAGCGGCTGGGCCCGTGAGCCATGGCCGCTGAGCCTGCGCGTCCGGAGCCTGTGCTCCGCAGCGGGAGAGGCCACAACAGCGAGAGGCCCGCGTACCGCAAAAAAAAAAAAGACAAAAAAACCCGGCTCAGAAGCAGAGCAAGTGACTGCCCACCGTGGCCTATTTCACATCGCGTTGAATGTAAGCAACTTAGCAAGGAAAGAACTAGTGGAAATTAAACCTCAAACTGTTCCCATTACCCTCCAAATTAACACCTTATTTTTGTTGGCGGATGTACATTCTGAAATAGATGTCATCTGTATGTACATGCTACCTTATGTTCTTCTTTCAAAGTCTGTATCACAAATAGCCACATACTGACACATTCTTTTGTTTTTAATATCTGTATAGTATTCCACTGCATTGATACATCATAGCTGCAAAGCTATTCTCTTGCTATTTTGAGCATTTGGTTGTTCCAATTTTTTAATTTAGGAAGGAATAATGTTTCAACAAATATCTGAACAAATTATCTTATTTTTCCAAAGGATTTGTTTCCTGCTATACAGTCCTTAATGTAAAATTCCTACATTTATTACATTTACTTAACTTGTAAACCTCTGTAAGTTAGATAATAGTACCTATCTGTTGAGTCTGGGGTAGAATTTAAAAGCTAATATTTAAGTACTTAGTACAGTGCCTCCTGTAGATTATATATTTATTAATTTATTACTACTAATAAAATATCTATATACTTACTTGGAAAGCATGATCACCTAAATATACCTAAACCTTTCAATTAAAATCTATTTATATCATATATATACCTTTATCCATTACAACTTTCTTTGAACAAATATTTCATTTTTAAGTTGAATTAAAATCCAAATAATCTATTTTATCATTAGTGGGAATGAAATCATCTTTTTCAGTGCTTTTTTTGTGGTTTTATTATTGATATATCAGTAACCAATTTACTGATTTTTGTGTGATATTATAGCCTACAATTTTACTCAACTTTATTTTTAGCAATGATTTCATTTCTATTAAGACTTTAGTTATAAAAGATATTGTGTAAAAAAGTTATGTTTTTATCTCTTTCTCTTAAGATAACCATCACCAGCATTTCTAGTGAAATATTATATAAGGAATAATAACAGAGAACATCCATTTCTTGTTCTTTTGAGGGAAAAGGTTTAAGTCTTCAGTAAACAAGATGTTGAATCTTGTTTTTAAATACACAGCTTATTATATTAAGAAAAAACTCTCCTTATGTTTTCAGAGTTTTAATCTATAAGGCAATGATACATTTATCTGGATGCTTTATCCAGGTCTAATTACATTTTTTTTAAATTAATTAATTTTTTTTTTGCGGTACGCGGGCCTCTCACTGTCACGGCCTCTCCTTGCGGGGCGCAGGCTCCGGACGCGCAGGCTCAGCGGCCATGGCTCACGGGCCCAGCCGCTCCGCGCATGTGGGATCTTCCCGGACCGGGGCGCGAACCCACGTCCCCTGCATCGGCAGGCGGACTCTCAACCACTGCGCCACCAGGGTAGCCCCTAATTACATTATTTTTATATTTTGTTCATGGTGAACTAGGTTATTGGATTTCCTTGAGTTTAACAGTTTTTGTTTTGTTTTCTTTTCTTTTCTTTTGCGGTACGTGTGGGCGTCTCACTGCTGTCGCCTCTTCCGTTGTGGAGCACAGGCTCCGGACGCGCATGCCCAGCGGCCACGGCTCACGGGCCCAGCCGCTCTGCGGCATGTGGGATCCTCCCGGACCGGGGCACGAACTCGTGTCCCCTGCATTAGCAGGCAGACTCTCAACCACTGCGCCACCAGGGAAGACCAATTCTTTTAATGTGTTATTTTCTTTGCAGATATTTTACTTGGGGCATTTATATCCATATCTATGAACAAAATTGGTCTAAAATATTCCTTTGTCTTTGTTTAGCTTGAGTTTAAAATATTTACCTCTAAAAGTGAACTGAATAATAATAGTAATAGTAATAGCCTAGTTAACTGCTTACTAAGTGCAATGCACTGTCCTATACAAGTTATGGGTATTTTCTCATTTAATCCTCACAACAGCCCCTTTCAGCAAATATTATGACTCTATCCATTTTACAGATTATTAATATAATAACCTGGTGCAGCAGGTGCTCAATAAATGTCAGCTCCCTAGCCTAAGGACTGTTAGCTAACCTCCGATTAGCAGCCGCTTGACTCCAGCCCCTCTGAAATTGACCATTCTACGAAACACACCGTGCATTTTTGTCCCTCTCATGCTACCCCAGCCACCCCGTTTTGCTCATTTCTATCAAAACTCTAGTTGTCCTTCAAGGCTCGCATAAAATACCGTGCCCTTCGTGAAGCCACCTCAAGTCTCCCCAGTCAAAAGGAAGTATTTTTTCCTCCTCTGGAACTCCACATAATTTGAATTCCATTGTAGCCCCTTTCATGCTCTACTTTGCAGAGTTCACCTCAACTCTACCCCAAACAGGATTGTTGGAGTCGAGTTTAAAGATTTTTTTTTTAATTGTTACTGTTTTGGTTTAAATTGACAGCAGACATGGAAAAAGACCACTTACGGCCTTCCTCCCCATGATTTTGCCTTAACCAATACTTTTCTATTTCCCCAACACCAGACAAGGAAGAAGAGTTACCAAGCTGGTTGATCAGAGCCCAGGGAGTTCACTGGTCCATGTTTTACGAAGGGCAGTGTGCCCGAAAGGGTCATCATCCAGGCATGAATGATGCCTGGTCCCCTAGCCGGCCCCCGATTGCTCATCTTCTATCTGTATGTCTGGCTGGAGTCTCCACTTAGGTCCAGTCCCTTCTCTCGCTCTCTTGTCTCTCTCTCTCTCTCTCTCTCTCTCTCTCTCTCGCCACCATGCCTGAGCACACAGGTCCTCGGTTCAGATCTGGGGCTGAGAGTGAGAAGCAAGGGAGGCCAAAGCTACTTTTCAGCCCCCCTTTTACCAGTGAGCCCATGATGGAGGTTACTGGGTATAACTCAGATGCTAACAGGAGTTGTACTTTGGCTCAAAGTTTGCTACTGTTCCTTGAACCTATTGTTTCCTTGGGATCCCTCAGGAGTTGGGAATTATTGGATTTCAGCTTTCCTGGGTCTCTAATCATAAAACTACAATAATAGCAATAAAATCTTACCTCAAACCCATGAAAATGATGTGAAGAAAAGCTGACGTCAGCATGGAGAAGAGGTCTTCGTATGCATTTGCTATAATGGTGAATAATACAATGGTTTGGCCTCAAGGTAAAAAAAAAAAAAAAGAACAAGAAAAAGATTAAAAGTAAAAGTTGGGAGGGAGGCATCAACGAATAAATTTGCAAAGACCTTCAGCTGACCTTGTTCATCAGTGGGTTGTGTGGACGCTTCCTGCTCTGAGGCCTACTCTTCCAAGGAAGGACGGAGGATAAGATAACCCTCCTCTTACAGCAAACACCTTTGCAGCCTGGCTCTAGTCCTGGCCCGGAGGCGGCTTACTGCAGGGTAAATAAGAAGGAATGACCTGCACACAGGTCAATTATAAAAAGTTCAGAAGCTCAGCCACTCTTAGAGACCTGGTAGCATAAACCCAATCCTGTGAAGATACCAAAATGTTAATTTTTATTTAAAAATCAAATGTTCAAGAAGAAAGGGGAGGGGACTTCCCTAGTGGTCCAGCGGTTAAGACTCCAGTTCCCAATGCAGGGGGCCCGGGTACGATCCCTGACAGGGGAACTGAGATCCCACATACCACAACTAAGCCCGCGTGCCGCAATGAAGAGCCCACGCGCCACGAAAAGACCTGGTGCAGCCTAAATAAATAAATAATAAATGTAAATAAATTTTTTTTTAAAGGGGAAAAAAACAGTTCCATTATCTACATTTTTAAAGTAGTATTATTAAGGACCACTAGTAGGAAAGTGGAAGTATCTTCGAGAATAATTAGCATAAAAAATATCTCCTACATCACATTTTCCAAGTCACGTAACAGTGCCTCTGCTCACGGCGGGTGCCGTCTCCACACCAGGGGCCACAGGTACCCCATCCATTTAACAAATGTAATTTGAGCTCAAGGGAAAATTACATCCCAGGTACCTTATAAGCACTGGGGATGTATCAGCAAAAAAAAAACAACGCTTCTACGTTCATGCAGCAGCTGATGTGCCAGGGAATAGGGAAGGAGAACAGAAAAAAAAAAGAACAAATAAACATACAATATGTCAGAGAGTTCTAAGTGCTATAAAGAAAAATAAATCCAGATCAGGGACCAAGGGTGACAGGGAGCGTGGCAGGGTAGGGCTTCAGTTATCTATTGTTTCATAACAAACCACCCAAACTCAGTGACTTAAAGTAACAGCAATCATTTATTTGCTGTCTCGTCTTCCTGGCGGTAACTGGGCCCTCAGAATAACTCACAGATGTGGTTCTGTGAGAGTTCCCGGTGAATCCTCCGCAGCACTCAACTCCAACCCCACCATACTGGCTTTGCTGTGCTCTCCATCCCCAACCCAGCACCTGGTCCTGGATAAGCACCACCTCCTCTATAACAGAATTCAAGTGTTTACTGTAGAGCTACGCTCCTGGGATGCCCAAAGAAAAGTGCTTCATTTGCCTCCCTCATCGTGGGTCGTAAAGTGGGGTGGAGCGATGGCAACCGCGAAAATTAGGGAAGGGGCACCAGGCGGAGAAGGAGATACTAGGTAGCTATTGAAGAAATGGATTCATTGAAGAGATCTTTATTAAGCACTTTTATTAAGCTCGGCATTGTGCTGAGTGCTAAGACATAGCAGTAAATGAACTTCGGATCACCCCCACAAAAAAAAACACCAAAGTCTTTTTCTAGTGTGAAATCAAAATGTGACTACCCTGTATTGTTTAAGAGATTCCTGCGTTATGGCTACCAGCTGAAAGTATTAACAGCACTTTGCCATGAAGATCATGCTTTGCTGTTCATTTGTAGGACCATCTCATATCTGCTTTGGGCTGGTGGGGGGGGACATTTCTGGATTTGTTCAAATGTTTCCATGAGTGTTCTGGTGAAGCCAGTATTCCACGCGATGATACAGCAGTCTTTCTCAAAATGTACATGTGTATCATCACCTGGGAAGTTGGGTAAAATGAAGACTCCTAGGTCCCAACGGAAAACTGCTCCCTCCCCAGTTACACTTTAAGCAAGTTCCCCAGGTGATTCTGATGTAAGTGGTTTTCAGATGACACTTTGAGAACCTCTGTTGAAAAGCACTGTTAAAAGATAAACTGAGGCACGGTAAAAATGTTAAGTTTATCTGAGCAAAAATCACTCCAGCCACCGGAGGTAGGGGCAAGACATTCACGGAGAAGACAAGAAGGCAGAGGAAATTATTTGAGTGGCTATAGCTTAGGCCGCCTTATACAGGAAAGTCAAGTGGGCTGTGTGTGATTGGCCGTCCTTGGGTTTCGATTTTTTTTAACCTTGAGGCATTTACAGGCGGAGGTTTTGGTTTGCTTATATAGGCTGCCAAAGCTTTAGAATCACCTCTAATGGTCTCCTTGTTTGATTAACTTGACAGCATGAACCCTAACCCTCCCCTCAACCCGGAATATCCTAAGGATAGTTTTCCTCTTGAACACTGAGTATGACACAGACTTGCCAACCCCTCCATTAGCAAAGCTGTAAATAACACATCAGCAAGCTGACAGAGCTGATTTTATTGAGGGTTGAGTACCACCCAGAGGCAGCAACATCCCCGGAGGAGGTAGCTAGCGTGGAAAGCAAGGGAATGTTCTAAGACAATGGATCTGGTCATCTCTAGACCCCTCCCCTACATTGACTTTTTTGAATCAGATGCCATTATTCCATGAGAAAATGATCTTCTAGAGTCCAACCCCACTAGTTACCTGCCCCACTTCTCCCCAGAGTTTCCTGAAATATGAAGTACTTCCATGTAGAGATGTGATCAGTGCCAGGTGGGATTTACCAGGGGGGTATGTGGGGCACAGTTGGGACGGGGAAGAGCAGAGAAGCTAGGGAACGGTGTGAACCCTGGAATGTTGCGGGCCTCTAGGTGTGGCAGCTCCTGCTGACCTGACAGCACGAGAGGGTACTGGATGTGGGCTGGGGCTGAGCTCCTCGGAGGTTTCTTAGGGCCTGGTGTTGGGGAAGCTTCCAGATGTGCCGTCACAGTCACTGGGTGGTACATCATCTCTGTCACACACTAGAAGTGTGGAGCTAATGCTGTCTGGATGCTGAATTCCCAGCCTAACAGCTGAATTTAAGAAAATAAAAAACTGGACCTTCAGTCCTGACCTGCCCTCTGGTCTGGTCCCCAACATCTAACCACCTTTCCGTTATTTCAGACTCAACAATCCTAAAATTAGACTAACTTTTCCCTTTTAACTCATTGCTGCTCAAACCAGTTACCCCTCCAGATTTCATTTATTTTGACCACCAGTTTTGCCCTGTTGTAAAGGTCTGTCATGAGTACCAAGTAAGTCATAAATTGTGAAATAATTCCCAAACGCCGTGAGATTGAATGTCCACAGGGACATGTGCATATATGCATTAACCAGAACACACAGTAATTACAAAAGATGCTCACTGAAGCAATGGCCTACAACCAGCAGTTTTTGGAAAGATAGTCTCCAATTTGGGGCAGGAGGTGTAACATGGGTGAAAGCACCTGCAGAGACCATGAAGCCTTAAGCAAGGGATCAGTCCAAGGGCTGGTGAGTTGAGAGTATTTTGTGAGGTAACCAACACAAAACCAAGACCAAGGGTGAATACACCGAAAATGGGACTATCTGTGAAGCAAGGAAGCTGCCAGCACCAGATGTCCTCCTGCAGTCACCATGTGAACGAGCCCTGGTCAACCAGGCACACAGTGAAAACAGGATGGCCGTGAAAATGCAGCTCTGGTGCAAGACCAGGTGTAATTAAATCGGCAACCTCATTAGTTATACTCGGCTCTACCCTCCTGCTCCCACCTGGCGCAAGTATCATCTGACAAGGACTTGGAACTCTTTTCCTCCCACAGTAACTGGTAAATCCTGGTGTTTTTTTTTTTTACATTTAAAATTTTTATATGAAAATCATTTCAAGCTTACAGAATAAGAATAGTGCAAAATATCCATATATCCCTTACCCAGATTCACTTATCATTAACCTTTTTACCCCATTTCCTGTCTTCTCTCTTCCTTTCTCTTTCTCCTCTCCCTCTCCCTCTCCCTCTCCCCACCCCCACTTCTCTACCCACACCCCCCACACACACACACAAAACCCATACAAATGGTCCTTTATCCCTAAATACTTCTGTATTTCCTTATAGGGATATTCGCTTACGTAACCACAGCACAGTTACTAACGTTAGTGCCCTTACCCTTAATACAATAATTTAATCTAGATCCATATTTCAATTTTCTCAAATGACCCAATAATGCTCTCTTTTTAAGCTGCCTAATACTCCATCGTGTAGATGTGCCACAGTGTTTCCAACCACCTGTCTTGCACATTTAGGCAGTTTCTGGTCTTTCTGCAGTTACAAAGAATGCTGCAATGAATAATCTTGTGCAGATGTATTTTCATATTGTTAGAGGTGTGCCTTCAGGGTAAATTCACACAGAACTTACAGGTGTGTCACAGAGTAAATTCTGTCAGATATTGCTAAATTCCCCTCCACATGAGCTTGTACCATTTTGCATTCCATCAGCACTTAAGAATTCCAGTTTCCCCACAAGCTCATCAAGAGCATGTATTGTCAGGCTTCTGAATTCTGACCAATCTGATGGGATAAAAAATAATATCTCAGGGTAGTTTTTGTTGTTGTTGTTGTTTTTGCTGTACACGGGTCTCTCACCGTTGTGGCCTCTCCCGTTGCGGAGCACAGGCTCCGGACGCCCAGGCTCAGCGGCCATGGCTCACGGGCCCAGCCACTTCCCCGCATGTGGGATCCTCCCGGACCTGGGCACGAACCCGTGTCCCCTGCATCGGCAGGCGGACTCTCAACCACTGCGCCACCAGGGAAGCCCTCAGGGTAGTTTTAATTTTTGTTTATTTCATTATGAGTGATGGTGAACAACTCTTCATATGTTTGAGAGCCACTTTTTTCTTTTTCGTAAATTCAAGTTTGTCAATTTTTCCATAGGATTTTAGGTCTTTTTCCCCCCCTTGGTATATGAGGAATATCAGACTTCTGCATTATTTGCAATTATTTCTCCCAATGTGTCATTTGTCTCTGCTTTTTGTTTTTGCCATTTAAAAAAATTTTTTACATAGGAATTCATCAATCTTTTCTTTTATTACATCTGAATTTTGAATCATCCTTTAAAAGCCTTTTCCTGAACCTGTGTTTCAGGGGAATTCATTCACACTGTCTTCTAGTACTTGTATAGTTTCATTTTTTCACATTTAGATTCCTGATTCATTTGAAGTTTATTCTTGAATATGGTGTAAGAAATGGATATATTTTTATCTTTTTCCAAATGGCTATCTGGGTATGACAGTACCATTATTTGAAAAGTCAGTCTCTGACCAGTGATTTGCGATACCGTCTTTATTATAAGCTCAATTTCCATATAGAGCTGGGTCTATTTCTGAACCCTGTATTCCACTCCATCCCTTCATTTGTGCTACCACCACGCTGTTTAAACTCTTGCTTTTTCCACTTCTTATTTTCCATTCTTTCCATTAGCACCTTAGAATGCTTAGACCTGGAGACTGGGAAAACCTAGTGGGAACACTGTTTCTCAACGGTAAACTGCGTATCGTTCACTCTGGTCTTCCAGTTCACAGCACGTGCTGAGCCCTTCCACAGGAGTCAGCGAAATGTCTAGATGATAGGGACCGGATTTTCTCAAATTCTTCACCGACGTGGAGATGGTGTAAGACTCAAACAGCTTCTGCAGGTGGGACTCAGGAAGGCAAATATGGACTTCTACCACCACTTTTTCCCAGTCTCTCTAAAAGCGAATAGACCACCTTCCCAGTAAAACACATTTTTTAACTAGGAAGGGAAAACAGGAAGCAAGCTCTTACGTCTGCCCTATTTCCTGGTCTCTGGCCACTTAGACGATGGTGCACGTGGCAGCGATGGCAGCCCTTTTACTGGAACCTCTCTGCGCTTCCAAACTGCTTCTCTTAAGTCCCTGTGTCTCTCGGGGCCCAACACCTGCATCAGCCACCCCTTCCATCTTCACCCTCCCAGCAGTTTACATTCCCAGCGACGAACGCAAGGAAGACAGTCGCTTACCCGCCCCACTTTACAACAAATATGCTTCCTGAAAAGTTTTTATTGAAACGGGTCAGTCCTGGGAATGGGCTGGACAAGACCAATCTCTAGAAATATGCCCTTCACTGAAGACAATAAAGAAAAATAAGGCAAGATAGGAATATGAAATTGTAAGAAGCCCAAGTGAACTTCTTTGACTTGTAGAATTTCTAAGTGAATTCCACGTAACTGCAATTGGCAGGACAGCGGCTACAGGTGAGGCTGTCCTGCCAAATCGGGGGCCGCTGGGGGGCACCTTGCTGCAGGGTTCTTCCCTCCTAAGGCACCCTCGAGAGCCTCCTAGCTACGAAAAAGGTAGAAATCCAGGTCTTTCATCCATTCAAGTATTTATGACTCTACTGTGGGCCTTAGGAGACCTTATCATGGAGGCAAAAGTTAGAACCGGCCGCACTGTGCTTAACTGGCTCTCACTGCGCACATGCCACGCGTCCACTGAGGACTGTGCACCTAGCCCCAGGCAAAAGCTCGCCGCTGTGTGCAGGACTGCAGCAGGTGCTTGCCCCAAAGGAACCCAAAGCAACCACCCTGGCCGCCTGTGACAGACCCCAGCACCCCATCCTGAGTCCGCTTCAAAAGCTCTTGGCTCTGCTTGGCAACACTACCTTTAACCCATGTGATCTCTAGTAGCTCCTTTGTCTTCTAGAAATTAGGCCAGGGCTCTTTAAGGTTAGCAGGAAGTAGCTCCAGGCCTTGGAAGCCCAGTCCCTTCAATAGCTAAACCATCTAATTCGTTTCAGCTCTTACCCTGAACCCTAAGGGCAGGGGTTCTCAGCCAGGGTCAGTTTTGCCCCCAGGGGACATTTAGCTAGGCCTGGAAACATCTTTCGTTGTCCTCAAGTAGACTGAGGCCAAGGATCCTGCTAAACGGCCTACCCTGCACAAAAAAGCCCGGGCAGCCTCCAAAGACAAAGAACTTCCTGACACAAAGGGAGAATAGTGGGGAGGCTGAGAAACTTCGGCAGAGTTTAAAAGAACAAGTAGACTCTAGAGAAACTGTTCTGCCAGTTCCTTTCCCTGCCTCAGAAGGAGACTTGAAACCAGCTCATGTTTTAAGAAACAAAGGTTCTCCTACTTTTCCCTAGGCCGGGATGAAACAGGTACGGAAAGTATTTTTAGCACCCTTAATCAGCCTGCAGACAACATTCACCCTGGCGTACATTTTGAGAAGCCATTTTTTAATGCATTAGCTCCCCAGGTCACACCTTGGGCAGAAAGTCACCTGGTTCTGTTAACACCCAGGGGATAAAAAGGGGTCTCTCTTACAAAGGTCATACCCCTGGGGAGTGGCATTCTTCCCTGTCACAGCAGCATGGCCCCGGGCAGCCAGGCCCTGAAGTGCACCTTAGCCCTGGTGAGGGAACTGCCGACACCCGATCATACACAGCCAAGGTTAAATGTAAAGTGGCCCATATCCCCTGTTTGTCCTGGAGTCCTACTTACACCACTGCCCTGACATAATTAATAGCACTTCCCTTCACTCTCAAAAGGGGCAGGAAATGCACGAGATGATCTTGTAACACCCTGTCACACCAGAGAGCAAAGAAGCTATCAAAGATGATTGGGGTTATGTCGATTTAGGAGCCAATGTAAAGAGGCTCCCACTGGCCAAAAGCGAAATGATTTGAGCATCAATCAGAATAACAAGTGTGGTGGACTGGTTTGAATTCATTAATGCATTCTGATTAAAAAATAATAATAATTGATCACTTTTATAAGAAGCAAAGCCACCAGATTATTATTATTGTGAAGACAGGTAAATAAAGGGAAGAAAGAATCAAGCATTTCCTTCCCTCTACGAACGGTATCTAATAGTGAAGGGAAATTTCTTACAGAAGCTTTCCAGCTAATAAATGAAGAAGTTTTTATAGAATGAATGAAATAAATGCATTTAGGCTCCCAACATCATATAATGAGAAACAACCAGACATGCCACCATCTACAAATCTGGCTACACCTCTACACCTATAAGGTTTTTTGTTTTGTTTTGTTTTTTGTTTTTTGTGGTACGCGGGCCTCTCACTGTTGTGGCCTCTCCCATTGCGGAGCGCAGGCTCCGGACGCGCAGGCTCAGCGGCCATGGCTCACGGGCCCAGCCGCTCTACAGCATGTGGGATCTTCCCGGACCGGGGCACGAACCCGTGTCCCCTGCATCGGCAGGCGGATTCTCAACCACTGCGCCACCAGGGAAGCCCACCTATAAGTTTTTAGTTAATCAGACGGCAGAGAACTCTATTAAATTATGCCATGAGTATGCAAACAATAAAATTCAGAGTGTGAGAAACTCCACAGGATAAATAATCCAGTTGTTTCAATAAATGAATTTCAAGGGGAGGGGAATTTCCCTGGCGTTTCAGTGGTTAGGGCTCCGCGCTTCTATTGCAGGGGGCGTGGGTGCGATCCCTGGTCGGGGAACTAAGATCCCACAAGCCATGCAGCATGGCCAAATAAAAAATTAAAATTAAAAAAAAATTTTTCAAGGGGAGAAAGGGATAGGAACTATAGATTATTAGACTTAGAAGACAAAGCAACAAATTAAAATTTACGGACCTTACTTTTTTTTTTTTTTTTGGCTGCATTAGGTCTTCGTTGCTGCGCACAGGTTTTCTCTAGTTGTGGTGAGCAGGAGCTACTCTTTGTTGCTGTGTGCAGGCTTCTCATTGCAGTGGCTTCTCTTGTTGTGGAGCATGGCCTCTAGATGCGCTGGCTTCAGCAGTTGTGGCACGCGTGCTCAGTAGTTGTGGCTCGCGGGTTCTAGGGCGCAGGCTCAGTAGTTGTAGTACACGGGCTTGGTTACTCCGTGGCATGTGGGATCTTCCCAGACCAGGGCTTGAACCCATGTCCCCTGCATTGGCAGGCGGCTTCTCAAACCACTGTGCCACCCGGGAAGTCCTCTTACTTTGATCTTAAAGAAGCCTTTTTAAAATTGTGGCTTTTTAAAAAAAACATTAATTTGGAATTAAGGAACTGCTCAGTTTTTTTAGGTATGATAATAGTATTGTGAGTTTTTGTTTTTTTTTAAGAATCCTTACCATTTAGAGGTATACACTGAAATATCTATAAACAACATTTGGGATTTGCTTTAAAATACTTCAACTGGGGAGGAAGATGAGGAGGAGGATGGGGCAGAGATAAAACAAGATTGGTTATGAGTATATATTAGTTAAAGTTGAATGATGAATACATGAAGATTCATTTATATGTTTGAAATTTTCTATTATGAAAAATTCCTAAATAGAAAAATACAGAAAACAATATTTGACATTTGAATAGATACCCAAAATAAGGCTACTACAACTCCATGGGGAAAGATTTCTTCTGAGACTCTTTTGAGGAACTGTCCATGAGCTTTAGTCTCAAAGCGGACAGGGGAGCCCACGTGGGAAAGACAGCAAGGCCTCTTGCAGAAGCTCCCTCAAGAGATCTCAACTGACTGGAAACCCAGTGTATGATCAGAGATCTACCACTTAATTCAGGTAAACAGAAGCCCATTGATGGAACAACTCGGAGGCCATGCTGGCCCCAAACTCCCCACCTAGCTTTGGAATACAGACCTTCCAGAAAAGGCCAAACTCAGGTCAGGTCAGCCCCCACGTCACACAGACTACAGGCCAGAGGCTTAGGAAAAGCCCCTCATTGGGTTTGGCCTCCAGGTGGCTGTAAGCCTTGCCTGGCTTGTCTGGAGCATGGGGAAGAAAAGAGCTGACTCTGCATCTGGACCTCGACGTTGCTGAGAAGTAGTAGCCCAGCATCTCAGACAGTGGACATCTCACAGCGCCCTGGTCAGCGCAGCCTCGTGGGGACAACTGAAGGGCCAGGAGGTCATTCGCTAAATCAAAAGTAAACACCACGGGTATCTGCCGAGAAATGAGTGATAAAATAAAGTTTTTCAAGGTGGACTGAGTAATGCAACTCTCTGTATTAAAGTCATTACCATTTACCTTATTTACAATGGAAAATGGGGGGAAAAAAATCCCAGTGAAAGAATATAATATCAAGAGGCACCATGAGACAAATCACATCTTGCAATTACAGGACACAGTCCAAAGACAGACTAACTTACAGTCCCATCAGAAAACTAATTCAGCAGCCGGCGTCCAAAGGCACAGCATTACGACACTGCAGCGCGGTCCAGGCTAGTTAGGCAGTTTCCAGAATGTCCAAGAGAAAGGAAAACCTTTAACGACGGCAAAATAATATAAGAAAGCTTAAACACGTTTACAAACACTGCATCTTCTCATTTTTTAAAAAAATGTGTTTTTTTGATGCCTACAAACATCTATTTTTTCCTAAATTGGCACTCATGCAAAACAGACTGCTACCGTCTCATCATCTCCAGGTGGCCCTGAGGACCCCAAGTACCTCTCAGATGACAAGGACCGAGATGCACTGAGGATGGAGATGATTCAGGAACAAGAGGTAGGTGGTGGCGAATGCATTTCAGGGCCAGCTGACGGGACTGAGGCACAGGCTCAGATGCCAGGTCCAGAGGGTCCCGGGGAGCAGCCACGGGTTCCACTTCGGGTGGTTCTGAAGATCAAATACATTGACCAACACGTAAGCTCCACGAGGACAGGGATTTCCCACCCCACCTCCACACCCCGCCTATTTTATTCACTGATGTACCTCAAGCACCTAGAAGAGCTCCTGGCACACTGTCGGGCCTCAATAAATATTTGTGGAACGAGTCAAGTGCGAAAACAGGGAAGCAGTGCATTTTATGTACTGTAAAGTGCCATCAAATATAGGGTATTAATACTAGTTCCTCTTTTGGCCTCATTTAATTAGACTTTTATACAGACCTGGATGTTTTTTTAAAATACTCTCATGTTTATACAGTGATCAACAGCAAGATATTAATTTCCTAACAGATGTGTGGACAGTTGTTATCGTTCAAGGAATAACGGAATGGGGAAACTACCAACGAGAGGAGACTGTCACAGAGACAAAGGGGCCGCAAATAAAGTGAAATAAAGGAGGCTGCCTGGGCGACCCCAGCTGGGAGGGAAAGATCGGGGTCCTGGAGGGGCAGGGCAGGAGGAGCACAGAGCGAGCCTGAGAGGCCTTCCTCTCGCTCGGCCCTCGCCGTGAAGGGAACCGAGGGCGCTCTGCGTTATTAGCGAGTCTGCTCCCAGGGCCCAGTCACAAGCGCCGGTGGAATGAGGTCTCATCTGTCTCGTTCACTGCACTCCCAGCACCAGGCGCACAGTAGGTATTATTTAACATATAAATATCTGTTAAGTGGAAAAGAGAACTGGGGGAAGGGAGACGGAGCTAATGTTCTTGCAGGGACACAGCCCTCAAAAAAACGAGGTTCAAGCTGCCGACACGGGACAAGATTTCACCTCGACTTGCTCAGGAGGTGGACGTGAACATCCACTGAAGGAGAAACACCGGGACCTGAACTGCAGCTCCAGATGCCGCTACCTCAAAAAGGGTAAGAGAAAGTACGAGCACCACTTGGGTAGGAGACGTGCGATGCTGTGCCCTCTGGCCTCTCAAATAATCCAGGCCTCTCCCTTCCCCTATGTGTGAGACAAGTGGAGAGAAAATGGGTGAAAGCGCCTCTCTGCCCCCAACGTCCCTCGGTGCCTCCAACCCTTCGGTGAGTAAAGGGGGGCGCATCTTCCAACGAGGTCTCCCTCCACCTGGTGGCTCCAGAAGGCCCCGGCTTCTCCAGCACCTCCTGCGAGCAGAAGAGGGGCCTTTCGGCCGGGCGCCCTCGCTGCCCCGGGGGCGCCCTCACTGCCCCGGGGCCTCCCGGCGGTGCTGCGTTTTCTGGTGCCGGTTGAGGATGGACCGCTGGTTGAAGCTCCGGCCGCAGGCAGGGCAGCAATAGGGCTTCTCCCCGGTGTGGATCCTCTGGTGCCTGACCAGCCGCTCCCCCTTGCTGAACCGCTTCCCGCACACCTGGCAGCCGTAGGGCTTCTCCCCGGTGTGGGCCCGCCGGTGCACGGCCAGGTTGGCGTTCCTGCTGAAGCGCTTGCCGCACTCGCAGGTGTAGGGCTTCTCCCCGGTGTGCGTCCGCCGGTGCACCTGCAGGTGCTGCCGGCGGCTGAAGCTCTTCCAGCAGTCCCCGCACTGGAAGGGCTTCTCGCCCGTGTGGCTCCTCTGGTGCACCTCCAGGTGGTGCCGCTGGCTGAAGGTTTTCCAGCACTCGCCGCACGCGTACGGCCGCCTGCCCAGGTGGGTCCGCTGGTGCTTCAGGAGGTACTCACGCAGCGCGAAGCCTTTCCCGCACTCCCCGCAGCCGTAGGACTTGTCTTCTTCGTGGGTCCGCTGGTGTCTGACCAGATTTGAGCTCCGACTGAAGCCTTTTCCGCACTCGGGGCACTGGAAAGGCTTCCAGAAGGAGCTGTGGGTCTTGAGGTCATCAGGCAGGGGGGCAACGCCGCGCTGGGGAGGGGGCGGCCCGGGCGCGTTTCCCACCGAGCTCCCGGCCTCCTGCTCACAGGTTCTTCCGAGCTCCGGGCCCTGGAGAGAGGCTTCCCCAAACCTCTCTGCCGGCCCCCGAGCAAGCGGCCCCTTGGGCTCTGCCGGCTGGGTCTTCGCCTCCTTCTCCTTGCCCCCCAGGCCTACAGGGCAAAGCAGATACAGACCGATACTGAAACAGAGCTGATGGTCAACTTCCACGTTAGAACCTGGCTTCTAAGGGTGTCCCACGAACAATTCCTTCCTTTTTCCTTTAACCAACCACCTCAGTACGTTTGACTTTCTCTGACTCTAAAACCAGACATTCCTTTCCCTCTTTCCATCGGTTTCAGACTGTTTGGGTTCCCTCCCAAATTCACAGGTTGAAGCTCTAAACCCCCAGGTGCTGCTATTAGGAGGTGAGGCCTTTGGGCACTAATTAGGTGAGGGCATGAGGGTGGAGCCCCCAGGATGGGATTATGTCCTCTGAGAAGCCAGAGCTGGCGCTCTGCACACACAGAGGTCATGTGAGCACGATCCCGCATGATGGGATTAAGGTTCTTATTAAAAAAGGAAGAGACACAAGATGTCTCTCTCCCTCGGCCATGTAATGACATGACAAGAAGGTGGCCACCCATGAACCAGGAAGAGAGGCCCTCACCAGACAACAAATATGCCAGCAACTGGATCCTGGACTTCCCAGCTTCCAGAACGGTGAGATATAAACGTCTGTTGTCTAAGCCACCCATTCTCTGGTATTTTGTTACAGCAGCCCAAGCTCAGACAATCTCCATGCCCTTTTACAGAACAGTCTGCTAAATTTTAATGCCCTCCCTCTTAACTTCCTACGAAGTCAGACTTTGCTTTCCTTCAAAATCTAACTCACTGGTTCCCTCTAAGGAACTTGCCCCGATTACTGCCCCATCCCGGGTCTCCTCAGCACATATACTCAATGAGCACCGTTTACCCCACACTTACTTACGACTGGCCTTGTTGCGCGTGCCACCCTACAGTCATCCGAGACGTTCAGCTTCCCCGGGATCACAGACGTGCTCCGGCACCGGGGGCTCCCGGCACCGCACCTCCTCCCTCAGCTCACCGTCCCTGCTCGCACCGCGCCCTCCACCTCACCCTGTTTTATTAACCTGGGTCTCTGGGAGCCTGGCACAGGGACTGACTCAGCGGAGACGCTTCATGACTGCCGGATGAGTAAATGAACCCAGTCTGTACCAGACTACCTCGACATGGGCGTATTTATCAGGCCTGAAACGCCCTTCTACACGTCCTTCCTCTGACCCCTCTTATACTCTCTAAATTAACAGCTGTTTACAGAAGATCAAGAGGAAGGGAAGGAGAAGAGAGAAAAGAGGTACTAAGGAGCAAAGAAGCCAAAAAGAAAAGAAGAGGGAAATGACAGGTGATGCTTAACCGGGAAAGAGTCCTTTCAGGCAAGCCCATTAAAAGATAAAGGGAGGGACTTCCCTGGTGGCACAGTGGCTAAGAATACGCCTGCCAATGCAGAGGACACGGGTTCGAGCCCTGGTCCAGGAAGATCCCACATGCTGTGGAGCAACTAAGCCCGTGCGCCCCAACTACTGAGCCTGCGCTCTAGAGCCCGCGAGCCACAACTACGTAAGCCCACGTGCCTAGAGCCCGTGCTCTGCAACAAGAAAAGCCACCGCAATGAGAAGCCCGCACAACGCCAGTCCCCGCTCGCCGCAACTAGAGAAAGCCCGCGCCCAGCAATGAAGACCCAACGCAGCCAAAAATAAATAAAATCATTAATTAATTAAAAAAAAATAAAAGATAAAGGGAAAAAGGACATTTCATGCCTCGTGATGTGATGAAGTATGAAGGACACAGCTCTCACTTCTGATGTATTCTTTTATTTTGCACCTTTCACAAAAGTAAGTGTGCAAAACATAAAGAGCTGAAAGAATTTTCATAATGAAGATGACCATTAAATAGCCACTTCAAGAAATAACATCAGCAGCACCCAGAAGCCCCTCCCATCCCCTCCGCTGAGCGGTGACGCCATCCCGCCCCCAGGGAAACGTGTTATCCAGGCGTTGATCACCATAAAGTATTTTTGCCGGTTCCCCAACCTTACGTATTGGATTCGCACATTGTGTCTGCTTCTTGGGCTCAGCATTACGCCTGTGTGACTCGCCTACATCGTGGTGTAGCTGTGGCTGCACTACATTCTTTCTCCTCAGTGTATGAGGTTACACTGTGAGAGTATATTATACTCTACTTATTAATCTGGCTGATACTCATCTGGGTAGTTTCCAGGTTTGAGGTGTTATGAACAGCAAAATGAAAATTAAATGCAATGCATGAACCTAACTGGGCGTGGGGAAATGTAAGTACGAGCTAGATATCATTTATCGTGGAAGTTACGTTTATTTTCTCAGGCCCAATACTAGACAGTTGTCAGTGAAAGAGCTGCACTCACATGGGAAGAACTCTCAGGAAGACTCAAGGTTGAGACGGCTAGAGGATGCCACGCTTGGGAAGCACACCTCCGGCTCACCCAGTCTCAGCGTAAACGTTAGGGAAGTACGTGGGTTGTTTTGAAACAGCGAGCAGATAAGAGGACAAGCATAAAGCCAGAGTCTCTAGAACAGTCAGAACGGCCAGGAGGGTGTAAAAACTTGCTGGGAACACAGTGGCGTCCTTGGCAGAGGCCCGTCCCCAGCGCCAGGATGAAGGCGCTAGGAGGCTGACACCTCCACGGGTGCACCACGCACGGCTCCTGCGCTCTGCATTTACCTCGAGGGGTTCCACGCCCTTTGCCATCACAGAAATCGCACTTCTCTTCATCACGGGTGACGGCCTTGTACTGGACCCAGGCCTCCCGAGCCACCCCCCCCCCAGTATACTGCCACCGACACGACTCCGTGAGGACCGCTAGTCAAAAATCCACATTTAACTTTACAGTCGGCCCTCCGTATCCAAGCTTCCTCATCCGCAGATTCAACCAAGAGCGGACCATGCGGGACTGTAGTACGTATTCGTTGAAAAAAATCCACGTGTAAGTGGACCCACACAGATCAAACCTCTGTTGTTAATGGGTCGACGGTACGACACTTTTGCATGTTTTAAGATGAAACGTGCTTTAAGATGAAAAAAGACCAGGAGACGTCAGTACGGGTGAGTGGTCAGCACGTGACTTACAAAGAAGTGATGAGAGGAGGAAGGAGAGAATCAGAGGGGACGAAGGAGGGCGCCCTTCGCAGCCACGGCCCCCCTCTCCCCACCGCCCAGCCCATCCAAGCCGCGGGGCTGTCACCCCTCGTCCCTAGCCTCCCGCAGCGTTCACCGGCTGTCCCTGGGGGGCCCTCCGTGTGCACTTCCCAGGCTCCCCCTTCCCTCCTACCTCCTCCTGCTGCCCGCCCCCCAACACGCACCTTTCCTCCCAGCTCTGACCGCAGGTAAAACCCGGCTGCCACCTGAGACGCCCGGCGGGGACCTGTCTGCTCCGCAACACCAGCCCACACGAGCCCCTCCCACCGCTGAGATCCCACTGCAGCCCCGTGCCCTCCTGCACCACACACGGTGCGCTCCGAGGTTCCGTGAGCGTCAGTCCTGCCCCAACACAGAACCGCTAACGTGGGGCCTGCACACAAGGGAGCGCTCCATAAACACAGGCTGGTGAAAGACATCAGGGGATCCCTCTTTCGCTGCTTTTCTCTTGCTCGCAAGCCCTCAGTCCCTTCAACCACAGACACAGCAGGAGTTCGTTGAGGGCATCCTAACGACCGACCTGTCTCATTTCAGCCAGAATAACCACCTGGTGTTTTCTTGTTCCTCGTCTGCTCCTCTCCTGACCCAGGGAAGCACCTCGCCAGCTCCTTATGTGCCTTGGTCCACATGCTTCCCACAGACCCGTTTACCCACCTGCCATGATATTCCCTTCCTGTATCAGTAGCATCAGGTTCTGAAATCTGGGGCAAGGACAAGAACCCTGACCTACAGCTTTCAAAGCTCCTCAGTTTCTTACCTCCGGGATGGAAACAGTCTTACCTGGAGGTGAGAGCCCGCAGTCCTGGGGTTCCACGTACTCCCCAAGGCAGTCTATCTGGGCTGGGGTCACGTGCCTCCACTCCTCCTCGGGGAAAGCCAGGGCCATGTCTTTAAATGGGCCCAGCCCCTGAAACAGCACAGGAGATGGCTATGGATAAAGAAATAATGCCAAGGTAGGAGCAGTGGAAAAGCAGAGAGACACAGGGGACAACAGTCCAGGGGAGAACAGAGCAGGAAGACAGAAGGAACGTGGGTCCCTAGATGGTTCCGAGTGGGACCAGAAGTGCCTCCCTGTGGACAGTTTAATGGCAGAGAACGATGGACTTGTCTGAGCCACTGTAGTTTTGAGCCTCTGCTGCAGCCACTTGGCTGGTACCCAACAACTGCGGCCTCTCACTTCCACTGTTCCATCACCTCCACTCGGTCCTCATGTTGGATGCAGACTGGGGGCTGCTGTTTAGCCCCTCAACCGGAACTGACTTTCCCTCAGAGATAAGTAAAAACTCGGGCTGGCCCTGCCTTAAGAACAACGTTGTGTTGAAATCAATGTGTCGTCGCCATGACACCGTGAAGAACTACTGTGGTAGGAGGAGAGGGTCTGACCAAATTCAAAAACTTTGATGTCCTTTCTTCATCTCCTCTAAACAATATGCTTGGAAAACAGAAACAGCAAACAGCACAGGCATCAACCCTTGCCCAAATACTGCTTTAGTGAGCTCAAACTTGAGTCACTTCTGGGAATTCCCTGAAGTGGGAATTCCCTAACCCTGGCGGTCCAGTGGTTAGGACTCTGTGCTTTCACGGCCGAGGGCCCAGGTTCAATCCCTGGTCAGGGAACTAAGATCCCAGAAGCCACGTGGCGCGGCCAAAAAAAAAAAAAAACTGGAGTCACTTCTTTTCTCCTGCCAAATGACATCTTTTCTTCTATAAGGAGCTCTTCACTTTAAGACTCAATGGCCCCTTCAGGAAAGTGCCACAGTGGAAATCCCCCACCTCCCCGGGAACACTGGGCATCTCATGGGAGAGATTTTCACCGTGGCGGAGTGTCCCACCTGTGCTCCGGTGACCCCCATCTGTGGCAGGCCGAGAAAAGCTAACAAGGCCAAAACTCGCGGAGCGGCCCCAGGAGGGGCCAGAGAGAGCACTCGGCTCGGGGCTCCTGGGAGCGCCCACCCGAGTCGCTTCCCTCCCGCTGACGTGGAGGGAGGGTGGGGTGGAGAGGAAGAGCGGCAGCAGAGGCGTCCACAAGGCGCACCCACAAAGCGCTACCGAGCTCCGGGCCTTCCACCACGCCCTGGATCACGCCTCTGGGGTTTCCACCACTGACGTCTTCCTCCTCACAGGGACAAGAGTAACACTGAGTCGATGGAGGAAAAAAAGAAATAAAAAAACAAAGTGTAATCCAAGTGAGTGAACTGAGCCTCACGCCCAGACCCTAAGGCAGGGGTCCCCAACCCCCGGGCCGCTACCGGACCGCGCCCGGGCCGCACAGCAGGAGGGGAGCGGCGGGCGACGGAAGCTTCCTCTGCCGCTGCCCGTTGCTCCCCAGCCCCCCACAGCCATCTGGGGAAAACCTGTCCTCCATGAAACCAGTCCCCGGTGCCAAAAAGGTTGGGGACCGCTGGCATAAGGCTCAATGCAAATTAATAACTGATGATGTGAAGTGGAGAAAACGAAGCTGTCCCGTCCGTCAGAACGAGAAAGACAGAATAATTCACGTCTGTGGGTGGAGCTGTGCCGCGAGGAGAAATCTTGGGGAGGGTGAGCCTCATTCAAAGCGACGTCGCGATCCCTGAAGAGCAGTCACGACTCACCTGGGACCCAGATGTAAGGAACCCCGCTGCCATCTCCTGGGCTCCGGGGCTCACTGCGGGGAGGCCAGGGCCAGCCGGAAGAGCTGGCAGAGCTGAGCAGGGAAAGAAACCGGGAGCACGATTAGCGCCGTCCCGCGGTAGCTCGTCCACAGGCGTCTAGTGCCTGACACAAAGAACCCCAGGAACCGTAAGGAGACCCCAGACAGGGAGGTGTGGGTGCGCGCTGCCCTGTTCTCAGCTGGGAAGAAGGGCCCAACCCGGTATGCGCTGCCCTTCAGGGCTGCTCACGCTCCCTAGTCACGCTATGGCAATGACCCCCCTTGAGATTCAGCAACGCAGTGAGTCACGTGTTACTTTTAGGGGTTCAGTTTATCTGCCCACTTAAAAAAAATATCCCTACATGTCAGCTACATATTTCCTGGCAGTTTCTGGAAGGGACGTGAGGGAAAGGAGAAGAAATGATAAGAGAGCGTGATACCAGATATCCCCCGCAGAAATCAGGAGCTCGAGCTCTAGAAAACAATTTCACTTCATCTGTTTCCTACTGAAGTCCAGGAAGTAGCCAGGAAACTCAGAACTGCACGCTACAGGTAACTTAGTTTATCAACTGCAGGCTTTGTAAAGGAAAGGGGAGGGGGCAGGGCGCAAAGCACCCTCTTCTGTCCCCTTCCTTCCTCACTGCTCGCATCTTACCCTGCTCCTGGAAGGCCTGCGTCCCCTCTCCAGGGTCCTGGCTGGGCTGCTCCTCAGTGCCTTGGTCGAGGCCTTGAATCCCTTCCCCATGGGGCAGCCCCCACTCGGGCTTGACCTCCACTGGCCCCAGGTGGACACTTGGTTCCCAAGGACCTCTGCAAAGTGCTGTCTCCTCCTGCTCTCCTTGCACATGGCACGGAACCTAAGAACAGGCCCCAACACCTATTAGAATGAGGCCTGCATAAGGCTGTTATGAAACGAGTTGAATTAAAACCTTAAAAAGAGGGCTTCCCTGGTGGCGCAGTGGTTGAGAATCCGCCTGCCGATGCAGGGGACACGGGTTCGTGCCCTGGTCCGGGAAGATCCCACATGCCGCGGAGCGACTGGGCCCGTGAGCCATGGCCGCTAGGCCTGCGCGTCCGGAGCCTGTGCTCCGCAACGGGAGAGGCCACAGCAGTGAGAGGCCCGCATACCAAAAAAAAAAAAAAAAAAAAAAAAAAAAAAAAAAAAACCTTAAAAAGAGACCCACTGCAGCTGCAGGGGAGAGAAAGGACAAGCCGGCTCAGCTCTGCCCCGGGACATGAGTGAGAAGGTGAAAAGGAGGCTAAACTGTCTTTATCAGGTACTGAGCAACTTCTATGCATCCATGCCATTTTGCAAGGGTCCCTTCTGCCCACCTCAATACTGATCAAATTCTACCATGAACAGTATCACAGAGTGATATTATTATTATTCCAATGAGAACTTTAGCCCCAAACACTCACTATTAGAAAAAAGATTCCCCAGTTACAGATGCTGAAAGTAAAAAATACAAAGCCTAGACTGTGCAGTGAATCAGTGAGAAAAAAACTGCTCTAGAAATAGCAAGGAAAACCAGAACTCACAAGAACAGGCCTTTCCTGGTCCACTTTTAAGCTCCTTGGTAGGGAGTAAAAAAACAAAACAACTCTCTTAGGACTACACAGGAAGTCAGGGGTGACAGCCGTGGGAAAAGGGGGAACAAAATGAAGACAGATTGTTACCTGCAAGCAAAACAGTAACGTTCAGTCCTGCCCTCTCTCTCCCAGACGGCAATCGGGAAACTGTACCATAGAGGGACAGAAACATGGCCAGAGTCCCAAGGGAGCATCTGAGATGCAAAGTCACTCACTACGTGAGCCGTCTCAGCCAACGTCCCAGACGTGGAAAGGGCACTGTTCCAGACAATGCTTCTCAGGAAGAACACTCACCAAGTGGAATTCCAGAACTCCCTGCATCCCCACATGCAACTCTGCCCAAAGAGGAATGAGTCTACCAGGGCCCCTGAAATAGATCACAACTGCCTTCTTTGGACCCGAGGCTCACGAGGGAAATATGGCCAGGCCTCTGCCCTGATGACCAGAAAAGGAGCTGACAGCCCTTCCACCGGCCCTGCGTCTTGCCTGGGAATGGCTTTCCTTGCCGAAAACTCCTCTGCCCTCCAAAAAGTACCGCAGATGGTCTGGGAGCACAGGAGGGAGATTCTGCGCCTCCTCCACTCCCACTGCTGCCTCAAGCCTCTCGCTTCCCGCAGCAACAGAACGAGACCCAGATCCGCCTTCTCACCCACCGCCTTGGCCTCCGGGGCTCCCTCCGGGAAGCCCTCCACCACGGCCACAAGGGCCTTGCCGCTCTCCGGGCAGTGCTCCCGAATCCAGGCGTAGAACTCCCGGGGCAGGATGGTCAGGAACTGCTCCAGCACCAGCAGCTCCAGGATCTGTTCCTTGGTGTGCAGCTCGGGCCGCAGCCACTGGCGACAGAGCTCCTGGAGCTCCCTGAGGGCCTCCTGGGGACCAGCCGCCTCCTGGTAGCGGAACTGCCGAAACCTCAGGCGAAAAGTCTCCGGGCTGGGGCCTTCCCTCGCCCTGCCCCACGGCAACTCTTTCTCCAGTTTTACCACAGGGACACCCATTTGCTGCTGACGATCTTCTGCCATCCCTGGACACTCTTTAAGCATCTTCACACCCCCTCCCAGAAGACTGAGGGTCTGTTGGGAAGACCAGACAATGAGAACAGCATAAATAAGACACAGGGAAGGTCAGGTCACCCCAGTTCTGCCTCTACGTCAATGAAATCAGGACTTAGCTTATACCCACAAATAGCTTCAAATCTCAGGAGAGAGACAACACTACAATCAGAGAAAAATATAAGACGGGTTATAACTAGGTTAGTCACCAGGGCCCACTCTTCCAACACTAAATATACATTCGACATGTATCTATGCCTGACCCACAGAAACTAGAAATACAACAGAGAACAAGATAGACAAGGTGCTTGCCCTTTGAAACTCATACTGGTACAGCAGACAGGGAAAAAAAAAAAAAAATTAGGGAATTCCCTGGTGGTCCAGTGGTTAGGATTCCACACTTTCACTGCCGAGGGAACAGGGTCAGTACCTGGTGGGGGAAACTAAGATCCCTGCAAGCCCCGTGCGCTCGGCCCAAAAAAATGAAACAAATAACTTAAAATTATAAACGGGGATAAGTTCTAAAACAGAAGTAATGGGGGTGTTAATGGGGACAATCAACTTGGAGACTTGGGGACTTCCCTGGCGGTCCAGTGGCCAAGGCTCCTCGCTCCCAGTGCAGGGGGCCTGGTTTTGATCCCTGGGCAGGGAACTAGATCCCACGTGCCACAACTAAAGATCCCCCACATGGCAAAGAAGATCCCGCGTGCCGCAGCTAAGACCCTGCGCAGCCAAATAAATAAATATTTGAAAAAAACAAAAAACAAAAAAAAACCTTGGAGCCTTGGAGAAGGCTTTTCTGAATAAATAGTGCTTAGGCTAAGACCCAACGAATGAATGAGATGAGCCAATCATTGAAAGAGCATTCCAGGCAAAAGCCTTGGGGCTAGAAATTACTCTGCAGTCTGAGAACAAGCCCCAGTGCAGTGTGGCTTCAGCAGGGTGAGGGAGGGAAAGAGCTCAGAGGCAGGAAGAAACCACATTATCGAAGGCCTGGGCACACACTAAGAATTACAGGCTTTACTCTTATTCCTTATTTTTAGTGGGGAGATACATGTTCTTCAAAGGTCACTCTGCCTGGGAAGTGTCAATAGAGAATAGATAAGAAGGGTCAAGAAGGGAAACTGCACTTACCGTGGTCCAAGCAGGAGATAAGAGACTTAGATCAGTATGGTGACAAAGAAGCAGACAAAGTCAAGACATCTGGGAGGTAAAACCAATAGACTTGTTGGTGGCTAGGATGTTGACGGTGTACTCAGCCTAAAGAAAACAACAGAATATATATATCATTACTATAATTGATCAGAAAATGTCTAACTTGTGTAGGCTTTACCATTCAGAAAGCATGTGAGCACATACTCTCATTTAATACTTACAACCATCCTATCGGGTGAGTACTACTTCCCCTGTTTTTCAGAAACGGAAGACATAAGAAGTTAGATTGCAGGCCAACGTCGGCCTCCCAAAACATATGGTATATATGAGAAACATGGGAGGCCAAAAAGACAGAAAGGTTTATGCAGGTTCAAGTACTCATGAGAAAGAAGAGGCTTGTGGTAGACTTGGGGCGGGGGATGGGGATCACTCTAAATGGATCAGAGAATAAGCAATTGGCAGTTATGTACGTCCCAAGTGTCTGCTTAATATTCTATTGGAAGTTTCTGTATCTACCTATCTTTCTTAAACCTATTTACATGTTCAGTCTATTCATATTCTCTGCTTCATCAATTAAAATTTCTCTTTCCTGGCTTTCTAGCTATTGCATTTGTTCATGGTTGCATTTACCGCATTATAGTACGAACGTTTACCCCTGTGTCTCCCTCCGTCTGCCAGATTCCTTTCAGTCAGGAAAGGTCCTCACTCATCTTTTACCCCTAGCACTTGACAAACAGGCGTCCCATGGTTTCTTTAAATGAGAGTCTGGTTCTAAAACGACCACTTTCACTCTTCACAGTGCTCCGCTTTGGTTCAAGAGATCAGGGTCGTAGACACCCCTCCGTTAAGGCAAACCTGGCCGGGCGGGATCAGCCTGGCTCCTACCTGAGCCCAGCGCGGTGCGGCCCCCCGGGTCCCGACCCGCAAAGCCTCGGTGCCGCGGGAGTCAGCTCCGGGGAGACGCGCCGCCCGCAGCGACAGCTTCGCAGCCGCCGAGGCCCGCAGCAGGCTCACAGCCCGGTCCCGGCTACCCGGCCACTTCCGGCCCGCGGCCCCGCACCTGTGCCGGGCTCGCCCGGGCCCGCGACGGACCGGAAGTGGGCGACGGACGCTGTCAGACAGGTGCGTCAAGGAAGGGCCCCTTCCGTTTCCCCTCTAGGACTATCGGAGGCCGGTGCGTCTCGATGGTCGCTCGTCCCCAGGGACCGTTCGGGAGCGCTCGCTGCACCACCAGGGGCTCCTCCCCCGCCTACCTACTGCCCTCGAGGCTCGCGGTCGCCAGGCCCCTTTGCGCCTCCGTGCCTTTGCACCTGCGTTCCCCCGGTGGGAAGGACCCTCCGGACGCACCGCCGGGTACCGCCCTCCCTCAAAGACTTTAGAGCCCCGTCTGTCGACAAGTGTTTATTGCAGCCTCCGGCGCTTTGTGCGAGGCTTAGGGGCGGAGGGTGATGGAGGGTAGCACCGAGTATTGTGGGTTCACATAAGGGGCTTCCACCCTGGGTAGTGTGTGGGGGCGTAGGCGAAGGCGCTAGTCAGGGAAGCCTTCCTGGAGGAGCCGGCACCTGAGCTCAGGTTTGATGGATTGCCCCAAGAGTGAGGTCAGGTGCCCCCAGCGGAGGGAGCACGACGAGCGCAGCAAATGGTGGGGACTGGTGGCTTTCCCGCACCCCTCAGAGCCGCTAGAGCACGCGGTTGAGCTAGGTAACCTGGAGGCAATAGGAAGCCGCGGAAAGATTTAAAGGCGGGAAGGGACCGATTTTAGAAAGATACTACAGAGAAACCTGCAAGAGAGACTGAGCAAGAGGCGAGGGAGGTGGGGAGATGCGAAGACTGACTGGGGGTTAAACGAAGCTAAATAATGCAGTCCCCGAGAGAAAGGATGAGAGACGGGACTGGGGCAGTCGTGAGACTAGAGATCGCAAGGAGAGTTTGGATATCAAACGTATTGGGAAAGTAAAATTGGCAAAGTTTAGGGATTGATTGGATCTGGAGGATGAGAGAGAAGGTGGAATCATTTAGTAAATGACAAAGGCCACATCTCATATCAGTAAGAATGGACTTTTAGAAAGCAGACAACTGGTTGGTCATCTGCAAGAAGGTAACATTGGGTCCATTCCTTATACCACATGCCAGGGCAAAGTCCAGCCCTGCTCACAGGGTCTCCCATCCTTTTATATTACACATTTCGTTATCAACCCATCTTGGAAATATTGTTGGCTAGCTTCCTCATTCGCTAACATGCCCTCACATCCAAGAGGGACAGGGCTGAACCTTGTCATCGAGGACCAAGAGAAACAGCCTGACGGACTTAGTCTGTCTTGGAAAACTGAACTATACCTAGCGATTTCAAAAACCATTGTTCAGCTTGCCATGGAGAACACACAAGGAAGAAGGCATTCTGGAAGAAGCAAAGAGAGATTGGATCAGATCGCAGGTTTCCAGGTCAGCCTTGGAGAAGAGAAAGGGGCTCCTCTGAATGGGGAAGAAAAGAATCAAAGATGGGTTATGGTCTAGGTTAGGGCTCAGCAAACTTTTTCTATGAAGGGCCAGATGGTAACCATCCTAGACAGAACACATAGTCTGTCGCCTGTTCTTCATTTTTCTAATCCTTTAAAACTGTAAAAACCATTCTTAGCTCACAGCCAGGGCTGGATTTGACACAAGGGCTGTAGTTTGCTTACCCCGAAATAGATTATTTTAAAATTATTCTAGAGAAGTGTTTAAGGAGCTCATTCTTAACCGCTTTTCTCAGTGATGTTACCTGCTGAGAGTGCAGGAGACAACGATAGGTTGGAGCCTAAATAATGGAGTGAAGATTAGAATATCTCTTGTGAGGAATGATGTAGGAAAAAAATCATAGAATGAACGAAAAGATTGTCAAGCAACACTGAATGACTGATATTGAAAACAAAACAAAATAAGTGACAGAATCAATCCACACAATTGTCTATGCAGTCTGGGGGCTAAGAAAACAGCTGGATTAATCCAATATTAGGATTGGTCATAAGGATGATTATGAAATAATGCCAAGGGTGGGGTGGGGGGAATGAGGGCTCTAGTGGGAGAAGGTTGTACTGAGTGACCGTGGAGTCCGAGCTGAGTGGGGGAGGGACCGAAACCAACAAGAAAAATACGGAGACCTGAGGAATCAGAGGTTAGGATGAGGCCATGAAGCAGGTTTCAGGAATTTTTTTCGGAAATGTTATAGGCAAACTAAGCATAAAATGCATTATCCTGTTTGTTTTCCATAAACAGAATCATACTATATTCTGTTCCGCTCTTTGCTTTTATTCAGTAAACAACATATCTTTCCACATCTACACATACTGATCTACCCCACTCTTTACCAGCTCTACAGTATTCCACTGTATGTTCTGTGTTCCCCATGATTTATAAAGCTTATCAGTGGACATTTAGGTGGTTTCCAGCATTCGGATTTACCAGAAACCTGGATGAACATCGTCATACAGCATTCCTTGTGCACTTTTTGGCAAATAAATCTAAAGCATGAGTTCCCATACAGGGAATTATAGGATCTAAAAGTCACATGCGTTTGAAATTTTGTCAGCTATTGCCAAATTATCCTGCAAAGAGTCTGCACTAATTTCCACTCTCACAAACAGTGGGGGATAGCGTTCATTTCCCCACCATCTCATGAACGCTGGATGTCATCAAACTTTTTCATCTTTGCCAATCTGATTAGTGAAATCAGTGATGCCCACGTTTTTGTTTGGACTTCTTAATTATAGGTGAAGTCGTTTTTCCTACCTTCATTAGCTATTTGTATTTCCTTTCCTGCAAACTGGCTATTTTTACCCTTTCCTCTGTTTCTGTTGGGTTGTTTATCTCTTTCTTACTGATATATGAGTTTTTTGAAAATTAAGGACCTCAAATGTTTTGCAAATATTTTCCTATTTGCCTTTTGTCTTTCTTAATGGAACTCTGTGCACTGCAAAATATTATATGTTTTACGTATTCAAATTAATCCTTTCTTTTTCTTTAAATCTTCTTCGTTTTGTGCCTTCTATCCTCCAAGATGATTTTTTAAATCCCCTGTACGCACTTCTAAGACATTTATTGTTAGGTTAAATCTGAGAACTGTCGGAAATGCATTCTGATCAAAGAAAAAAAAAAAGAAAATCCAGCCAGTCTTTTTTTTTCCCAAATGGCTAGCAAGTTTTCCTCAACCATTTATTGAAGGATCAATAATCCTTCCTGATTTAAAAGGTTAATTTTATCAAATATTATATTCCTCTATAAAGTAGGCTCTATATTAGTACTCTTATTCTGTTCTGTAATCTATCTGTATCCTGTGTCAGGACCTGCCAAACTGTTTCAATTACTGCAGTTTTATGCTGTGCCTTTGCATCTGGAAGAGATTTTCTATATCACTGACCCTACTTTCCCATGGTTTAAAGAAGAGATTGTTAGAGAAAAATTAAGAATGGTACCCTGAAAACTGCAAAAGAAACCAGATAAATTCTGACCTCATGTTTCTGGCCCTGAGAGACCAGACTAGAACTAAGGATTGCTAGGGAAATGGCATTGTCAGAAAGAAGGCAGATTTCAGGAAGATGAGCAAATGAAGGCTTTTGGGGGGGGGGGGGGCGGGCAAAGAACATGGTACTCAATGAATTGAGAGCATGGGGGCGGGGCAAGGAAGAAGAAGGGAAAAAAGGAGAAAGGGAAGGAGAAAGGGGCAGCTGCAGAGGGAGAGAGGAAGAAAATTATCTGACAAGAGACAGAAGAGATGAGGTTACGAGGTGAAATACAGAAAGCCAGGAGAAGTTGTCATGACCATAAAGAGGAAACAGGTTAAGAGGCAGTAGAGTTTACTTTGAAATTTTAAAAACCTGTACTGGACATCAGAGGGCTTCACCTCTCTGGTTCTTTAATAAGAAAATGGGTAGAATCATAGCTGGCCTGTCTTTAGCAGGACAGAGTGAAATGGCAGATGTGAACGTCGTTTTGGCACTAACTATAGAAAGAAGGTTATAGGAGTTCAGAGTGCTGGTATGGACGGTGTTGGATATTGGACTTATATTACCCAACTCACCCTTTAAGATTTAATATGAATTTTTTAATAGGTAATACAGGTACATGATTCAAGAGCCAAACTCATACAAGAAGTTACACACAGAACTATTACTTCTGCCCACTCCACCTACCCCAGTTTTTAAAAATAAATTTATTTATTTATTTTTGGCTGTGTTGGGCCTTCACTGCTGCACACGGGCTTTCTCTAATTGCGGCGAGCGGGGGCTACTCTTCGTGGCGGTGCGTGGGCTTCTCATTGCGGTGGCTTCTCTTGTCACAGAGCACGGGCTCTAGGCGCACGGGCTTTAGTAGCTGTGGCTCGTGGGATGAGTAGTTGTGGTTCGCAGGCTCAGAAGTTGTGCCGCACGGGCCTCAGTAGTCGTTCCTCTATGGCATGTGGGATCTTCCCGGACCGGGGCTCGAACCCGTGTCCCCTGCATCGGCAGGCGGATTCTCATCCACTGCGCCACCAGGGAAGCCCCCACCCCCATTTCTTAATCTACCACCATCTCTAAAGATTCATTCATTTATTATACGGTCTTCAAGTGTTTATTTGCAAATACTAATATTCACATATTTCCCTACCTTTTCCCCTTTTCTTACACGAAAGGAAATATACTAGATACCTTGCTTTGTATCATGTAATAGGTCCTAGAAAATATTCCATATCAGTACTTAGAAACCTTTCTCATTCTTTTTTTTTTTTTAAGCTGGTGTGGATGTAACAACTTATTTAAAGTGTCCCCTGTTGATGAGCATTTGAGTTGCTCCTAGTCATTTGTTACTGCAAAAGCTGCAGCAATTAATCACCCTGCAACTATGTCATCCTTAAAGATTTGTGCAGGTATATTTGTTGGATAAATCCTTAAATTGAGACTTTGGGTTGTGTTAAAGCATTACTGCTTCTGCAGTTTTGTAGGTATTTCCAGATTCCCCTCAGGAAGGCTGTATCATTTTGCACTTCCATCTGCCATGTATGAATGGTGCCTATTTCCCCACAGGTTAGCCAACACAACGTGTTGCATCAAACTTTTTATTCTTGCAAATCTCACGGGGAGAAATGGCATTTCTGTAGTTTTCTCCATTTTTTGAAAACTTTGCATTTCTTTTAATTTATTTAACACATTAATAATAGCTTATGGGCTTCCCTGGTGGCGCAGTGGTTGAGAGTCTGCCTGCCGATGCAGGGGACACGGGTTCGTGCCCCGGTCCGGGAGGATCCCACGTGCTGTGGAGCGGCTGGGCCCGTGAGCCGTGAGCCGTGGCCACTGAGCCTGCGCGTCCGGAGCCTGTGCTCCGCAACGGGAGAGGCCACAACAGTGAGAGGCCCGCGTAACGCAAATGATAATAATAATAATAATAATAATAGCTTAATAGTAGTTAAAGTTTGTGTCTGCTAAATCCAATATTTGGATCATTCTGGTCATCTGCTTCTATTGGTTGTTTATTCCCTGTTGGTCACATTCCTTCAGGTCTAGTAATTTTGCATAGTATGCCGGTATTTGTGCATAAAGGAAGAGGCTCTAGGCCGTCCACAATGGTGCCATGCTTTGTTCCAGAGTGTCTATTCCAGTAAATAACAATAATAATAATAAAGCATTACCCCATCATGGAAGAGGTTGATCATCTCATATCAGTTTTCCTAAGCAGAAGTTACTCCTTCCAGTAGATCCCTTTTCAATAGAAAGGAACTTTATTTCAGTAAAGTTTTCTTGAATTTTAGTTTTAAATACTTGTTCTCTTCCTTTATTTCCGTTTCCTTCCTCAGGGACTCCGATTTTACCTATGTTGGACATACACACCTGAAAAACAGGCACTATGTGTTTTAGTTAGGTTGTTTTTAGTTTTTTATTACATTTCTCTCCAAAAGGTATCTTGGGAGTTTCTTTCTTATAGGGAGATGATGACAGCCTAGTTCCAGTCTTTTCACTTTTCCACCTCACAAAACCCTATAGGAGCAATACAGAACTAGGCATAGAGAAAATCTACAAACTCCAAAATATGTACCGGTGGGCCAGACCACCCTACACTAGCAGAATGAGCATGGAAAGCCACGGCTGGGAGCTCAACACGCCTGGAACAGTGGGGTGGTTATACTGTGTTCAGTTTTTATTTTACCAAACTCACATCACTTGATCATTTCCTAATATTCCTCCCTCCCTTCCTGCAGGCTAGTGTTTTGTTGTGTTATGTTTGTTCACTTGTTTGTTTTCTGGCCATGCTGTGTGGCATGTGGGATCTTAGTTATCCAACCAGGGATCGAACCTGTGCCCTCTGCACTGGAAGCTCAGAGTCTTAACCACTGGCCCGCCAGGGAAGCCCCCTGTTTGTTTTCGGAGGCATGGATTAACAGACAGTAGTCATCGTTTTATTGAAAACATTTCTCCAAAAAAAAAAAAAAAATCACTCAGAAAGCTCAGAAGAATTCAGAAAACTTTTAACAAATTTCAAACACACGCAAGATAGAATCACTTTGAGTAGGGGAAGTGGAGGGTGGGTTTGACACTCAAGAGCCTCATCTAAAGTAGTAGAAACTGGTGGAGGCGGGGGAGCCACACACAGCGACACGTGTGCACTCACACAGCTTGATGAAGGGCAGGGCACAGACTATCTTGGTCTAGGTAACTGTTTCTTCCTTCAGCAGCGTCTCCTTCTGTATGGAGCTCAGTTCTCCTCCCAAACTCTCCACATTTTCCAGGTGCGAGATCTCTTGGGTCTCCTCGGTACTCTGGGAAATGGGCAACAAATGACAGCTAAGGCAGGCTGTTTCTTGAACGAGGCAGATGGCACCTGGGTGACAGCAAAAGTTTGGGTCAGGTGAGAGAGAGTGTCAAGCTCAGTGCCTGCCCTAGAGGTCGGAAACTCCCTCCTCTGACCTGACTCCCTCTAGTCTGCACCTGCCCTTCTAGCTCTCCCCTCCAATAAAAGGACAAGGCATACAAATAGATGGATAAACTCATGGAATCGTGGCCAGTGCTGGAAGGCATCTTCGCAATTGTCTAACCATTAAGAGGTAAGAAAACAAGGTTTCGGAGAGGAAGGTCAAACACAAAGCCCAGGCCTCTTCATGGCCAATTCACTCAAGACCCTCAGTAAGTGAAAGAAAGGAGGAAGGGAATCAATGTTCATAAGAACAAATGGAGATATCTTGAGTGGATAATAAATGCTGTGTTATGGCTAAGACTAAGATAAAAGACAACTATTTTCAGCTTTATAGCAGACTAGCTACTCTCCCACTAAACACCACACAAATTCTAAATATTTCTTCAAAAACCTATTATTTATAAATGCATCAACAAGCTGACATCAGAGTAGGACATTCTTAGATGCCAAAACCATAGTGATAACAGGAATCTGAAGGGTTAAGCAACCACACAATTAGCCTTCACCTTGGAGACATGCGCTCAACCCAGGTGACCCTGAGTTTCCATTCTGTTGGCCGTTCGGGACACAGAAAAATAAAAAGAGAGCCCAGGTCCTGCTCACAGTGGGGAAATCTAATAAGAGTCGGCCACCTGAAACTGGAACTGCCAAGTTACCTGTACTGACTGAGATTTCACAAACACAGGCTAGCTGTTATGTGGGTCTGCTGCTAAACTAACAATACCTAAGTACTTTGGTTGTGATTCTAGGGTAGTTCTGCACCCGAGCACCGGGCAGAAGCAAATGCAAATCCTTTTTTGAGGAAACACTTTAAATATAGGCCTCAAATAATTTCCAGCAACGACAACAAAAATATATTCCAAGGAGGGCTTCCCTGGTGGTGCAGTGGTTGAGAGTCCGCCTGCCGATGCAGGGGACACGGGTTCGTGCCCCAGTCCAGGAGGATCCCACGTGCCACAGAGCGGCTGGGCCCGTGAGCCGTGGCCGCTGAGCCTGCACGTCCGGAGCCTGTGCTCCGCAACGGGAGAGGCCACAACGGTGAGGGGCCCGCGTACTGCCAAAAAATATATATATATATATTCCAAGGAAAATTAGTTCAGTCAAAATCCACAGACCATACCAAGAAAGAAGGTACCACAGCAACAGCCTATAGAAACAGCAGCAAATAATTCAGTTGTTAAACTTACAAGACACAGAATATAAAATAAGTATGTTTAACATGTATAATAAAAATATATTCAGAGAACAGATTTTAAATATGAAGAAAAAAAGCATAAAAGTAACAAGATTTACAGGAAAATACAACTTCTAGTTATAAAATAGATTAACTGAAATAAAAATTTAATGGCTAGGTTAAATAGATCGGACACAGCTAAAAAGTGAATGGGTAGGGACTTCCCTGGTGGTCCAGTGGTAAAGAATCCACCTTGCAATGCAGGGGACACGGGTTTGATCCCCGCTCAGGGAACTAAGATCCCACATGCTGTGGGGCAACCAAGCCCATGTGCCACAACTACTGAGCTCGCATGCCTCAACTAGAGTCCGTGTGCCGCAAACCACAGAGCCCACGGCTCTGGAACCCGTGCACTACAACTATAGAGCCCACACGCCCTGGAGCCTGTGCGCCACAACTAGAGAAGAGAAAACCCACATGCCACAACTAGAGAGAAGCCCACTTGCCACAACTAAGACCCAATGCAGCCAAAAATACATTTAAAAAATAATGATAATAATAAATAAATCTTTTTTTAAAAAAGTGAATGGGTAAAATTGAAGATACATCTATATAAGTTATTCACAATGCAGCCCAGAAAGACAAAGACAGAAAATATGAAAGAGAAATTAAGACATGCAGGATAGAGTAACAAGGTCTAACAGAAATCTTCCTGGAGTTCCACAAAGGACAAAAAGAAAAGGAAAGAAAATGGGGAGGAGATAAAAATGTTTTACAAATGCTGCAAGATATCACTCCTCAGCTTCAGTTCACACATCAAATCATCACACACACATCCATACCCTGCAAAATACCGAAAGTCTCAAGAGAAAAAAAAGTTGCCTCAGAAAGAATGATATTTTTTAAGAGAGCCAACTTCTCAACAATAAGAACAGAAGTGGGAAAGTAATAGAATAATATCTTGAATGCTGAGAGAATGTTAACTTGAAAATGTATATTCAGCAAAACTTTAATAAACAAAAATGAAAGATAATTTCATATAAACAAAACATGAGATAGTGTATCTCTAACTGACCCTCATTAAAAGAGCTAAAAAAAAAAAAACTGAGGGCTTCCCTGGTGGCGCAGTGGTTGAGAGTCCGCCTGCCAATGCAGGGGACACGGGTTCGAGCCCTGGTCCGGGAAGATCCCACATGCCGTGGAGCAACTAAGCCCGTGCGCCACAACTACTGAGCCGTGTGCTCTAGAGCCCGTGTGCCACAACTACTGAGCCTGCGTGTCTGGAGCCTGTGCTCCGCAACAAGAGAGGCCACGATAGTGAGAGGCCGGTGCACCGCGATGAAGAGTGGCCCCCGCTCGCCACAACTAGAGAAAGCCCTCGCACAGAAACGAAGACCCAACGCAGCCATAAGTAAATAAATAAATAAAATACATTAATTGTCAAAACTAGAGTCATCATCATTATCATTATTTTAAAAGATGATATAAATGAACTTATTTACAAAACAGAAACAGACTCACAAACTTAGAGAACAAACTTATGGTTACCAGGAGGGAAGGGTTGAGGGAAGGATAGTTAGGGAGTTTGGGACTGACAGGTACACACTGCTATATCGAAAATGGATAACCAACAAGGAACTACTGTACAGCACAGGGAACTCTGCTCAATATTATGTAACAACCTAAATGGGAAAAGAATTTGAAAAAGAATAGATACATGTATAAATGAATCACTTTGCTGTACACCTGAAACACAACGTTGTTAATCGACTATACTCCAATATAAAATAAAAAGTTAAAAAAAATCATTATAAAGGATGTACTTCAGGATAATGACCTTAGATAGAAGGTCTGAGGTTTGATGAGCAGCTAAACTGGTAAATATGTGGGTAAATTTAACAAGTATTAAATGCATAAAATAATAATAATAATAATAATGTATAGAATTTTAAAAAAACAGAAGAAACCAAAACACTGAACAAAATAGCATATAAGTTGAGGGGGAGGGTCCTTGAATTATTTATGAAGAGAATAAATATGCTGATTAACTAAGCATGTTAAAATGTCAAGAGTAACTATGACACAAATGAAAACAGACCGTATAATTTCCAAACTAACGAGGGAGGAAATGTAATGAGAATTATATACATAAAATGCAATCAACCCAAAGCAAGGCAAGTGAGGTAGAGGGTGGGGAGCAGAAAAAACTGAAAGCACAAACTAAGGTGGCAGAAAAAATACAAATATATCAGTAGTCACAATAAATGTAAATCAACTAAATGCTCCAGATAAAAGACAAAGGTTATAATAAGACTAGATGAAAAAAATCCAATCATAAGCTATCTATAAGAGACATCCAAAACGTGAAGACAGAGACAGGTTTAAAGTAAAAGACATAACAGGCAAATAATAACCTAGAGAATGTAGAGGTAGTTATAGTAATATCAGATAAAACAGACTTTACAACAAAAAGCATGATAAGAAATAAAAAGCGTCACAGCATGATGATAAAAAGTTCAATCCACTAGTAAAATATAGCAATTCTAAATCAAGGTTTAAACAAGGTAATAAAAAAGCTTGATGTAATGTTTATAGAAAAAGGGTTGCATTCAACATGAAACATAAAAACGGACCTCAGACTAGGCTATAAAGCAAGTCAATAAATCTGAAAATATTAGGACTATATAAACCATGATCTCTCATCAAATTGAAACTAAGTTAAAACCATTATCCCCAAGATACAATAAAAATTCTACGCTTAGAAATTTAAAAGTATACTTTTAAATAAGTCATGGATCAAAGAAAAAATCATAAGGGGAACAAGAAAATATCTGAAATCAAACATCAACAAATGACATTACACATCAAAATGAGAGCTGCAAATAAAGATGCAATTCTTAGAGGGCAATTGAAGCTTTAAATGCCTACTTAGAAAAGAAGAAATAATCAATGAGCTTAGATCCTGATTTAGGAAGCTGAAAAAGAAACAGCAGAATAAACACACAAAAAAGTAGTAGGGAGGGAAGTTCTAAATAAGAAGCAAAAAGTAATTAAATATAAAACAAACAAGGTTTGTTTTCAAGAAAGCTAAAAAGCTGGTTCTTTGAAAACACTAAAAAAAAACCTGATAAACCTCTGACAAACATAGTAATGAAAAAAGAGAAAATTAGGTGTGAAAAAAGTACATAACTACAGGGACTTCCCTGGTGGCGCAGTGGTTAAGAATCCACCTGCCAATGCAGGGGACACAGTTCGATCCCTGGTCCGGGAGGATCCCACAAGCCATGGAGCACTAAGCCCACGCGCCACAACTACTGAGCCTGCACACTAGAGCCCGCGAGCCACAACTACTGAAGCCCGCGTGCCGCAACGACTGAAGCCCGCATGCTGCAACTACTGAAGCTCGCGCACCTAGACCCCGTGCTCCACAACAAGAGAAGCCACCACAAATAAGAAGCCCACGCACCACAACGAAGAGTAGCCCCTTCTCACCGCAACTAGAGAAAGCCCACGCGCAGACCCAACGAAGACCCAACAGAGTCAAAAAAACTTTTTAAAAAAGTACATAACTACAGGTGCAGCACAAATTAAAAGTTAAAACAGAAAACATTTTGAGTCATTTTGTGTCAGTAAAATTTAAAACTTAGATAAAATGCATAAATTTAGAGAAATATATAAATTACCAAAACTGACTCAAGAAGAAATAAAATATCTGAATAGTCCTATAATCATGAAAGAAACTCAGTCATAAACTTAAAATTCTCCCATAGAGAAATGCCATGCTTCTATAGGAAAGCTTAGCTATACAATTAAATACTCAAGGTGGTAGAAAATGAATGAAGCTTAGCTCTTCATATTAACATGGAGGAACCTCAAGATTATGCTGATCAAACACAGCAAACTCCAGGAGAAAAAAATACACTTTGATTATATTCATATCAAGTTTTAAAGCATGCAAAACTAAATAATACATTGCTTAAGGATATATATGTGTAGTAAACATGATTGGCATAAATTTCTGAAGGATTGAATCCAGAGGGGAGAGAAGAGGAAGAGAGCAGAACAGCCACATGGTAGAGGGGGGAAGACTTCAAAGATATTGAATACTTAATGTTCTGACATGTTTCGTTAATTTTGACAAGCCCATCTTTTTCACATTTTAAAATCTCTGAAATGAGGATGTACCTTACAAGCTCTAGCACCTTAGAATTATACTTGGTATCAATTTTTCTTTCTCAGTGGCACATAAAATGAGGGCGTAACTTATAACCGATGGATTCGACAAAACGTGGCTAGTTCTTAAACTATATGGTGGAAATATGGGTGTACAGTTTATTTATAACTACTTGTATCTTACAGATATATTATAAACATTCTTTGTTACATATTCAATGTATCATAAAATCAAGTTAAAATAGGTTCTGATCATGGGTCAGGTTAAAATAGTGGGAAGAGGATTAGGAGTAGGGACAAAATTAGATGGGATTAAGAATTTCGATGATGACGGCTGGTAAAGAAAAAGCGATTGGGTGAGGAATAAGATCACAGATTTCAAGAGACAGAGACAGGAACAGAAAGCCTTAGGAACCGGGATGGTGGTAAGGGAGGGTATGAAAGTGTGCAAGTGTGGTTCTCAAGTCCAGGATCGTAAGAATGGGGAGGACGAGGGCGGGGGACAGGGCTGAGGCCCTAGAGCAGTGCTACCCCGTAGAAGCTTCTGCATCCGCACCATCCAATGTGGAAGCCACTAGGCACATAATAATGTGGTTTTTGAACATGTGAAGTGTGGCTGGCGTGACTGAGGAACTCAATTTCTAACTTGATGTCATTTTAATTCAACAGCCACAAGTGACTACGGTTTTGAACAGCCCAGCTCTAGAGCGTCCACAGCTCCTGAATGCAGACAGAGGGCAGGGAGAGGGCACCAGCCCTGGGACACTCACCAGCCACTAGGAACAGAAGGATGCTAAAGCCCAGGACGTAGTAAGGCCACTGCACGGAGAACTGCGGAGGGCTGGGCTTCATCTGCAGACTCCGGATCTCCAGGGCATGCAGCAACAAGGCCAGGAAGGCACAGGCCCCTGTGGGTCACAGGGCGGCAGCCTTGCTCTCCTCCCGTGGCTCCAACCTCCACTCCAGCCTTCCTACGCCTGTGTGGCTCCTGCCCGCACCCCGTGCCCCTTCAGAGCCAATAACCTCCACCCCACGTGCCTGTCTCGCCCTCCTTCCCACCTCATCTCAAAGCCCGTGTGCCTCACCTCCCAGGGGCCCCATGAGATCAGAAATCCCTTTCCCGGGTACCCTCTGTGCCTGTGCTCTTGGCTGACTCCAGATGGGGGCTCCTGGGGGTGACGCTCTGGACGAAACTCAACCTGATTTTCCCACTGTGAGCGTTCCACCTCCTGCATCTGATGGGAGCCTCCCAGGGTAGCGCCTCGGTCAGCCTTTTAAAGTCAAAAGGTTCCAGAGGGCAGACATGATCTCTTCCATTCGTTCATCCAAGAAACATTTGTATTTCATTTATAGCCTATATTTCGATTATATTATAACCCTGTGCCAGATTCCATGACAGTTGCTGGGATAGAGATTATGGGAAAAAGACCCCCAGACAGATGACACCAAGCCAAGGCTGTGAGGACCGTGTCCGCTGGGAGTGCAGAGTTCGGATGAGCCCCAAAGCAGAGGATCACACGCCCTGGGGGGGCGGGTTGGGGTGGGCTACTTCACTGAGAGGGCAGTGGAGGAGAGGGGCCCTAAAACTCCCCTCTCCAGAGACCACGCCCCCTCCGTCTCTGGCCGTCTCCCCAGATCCCCCAACCACAAGGCTGGGGCCCGCCAGCTGCGCCCCACCTGTGAGGAAGCTGATGAAGGCTGACACAAGATTGTGCTTCCGGGTCCTCGGAAAGAGCCGAGATGCAAAGGACACCATGACGACGGTGGTGAGGAGAGACGAGACGACGGCGGACAGCAGGAAAACACGGCCCGCGATGATGTAAACTGCAGGGGAGGGAGGGAGGGAGAGCGGGCTGGCGCCGGGCACCCTGGCCCAGAGGGCAGAGCCCTGCGGAGCCTGGGCAGGGATGGCCCCGGAGCCTGGTCGCCATCGGGTCCCAAAGCGTGGCCTGGGACCAAGGCTCCGACCCGGCTGCTTTGCCCCCAAGCACGCCCTGGGCCCACCATCTTGTTCCCCATAACACGAAAAAAAAGTTAGATGGGCAATTCCAGACACTGAAATGATGAGATTATTTTTAATAGTTGTGGCTCGCGGGCTCTAGAGCACAGGCTCAGTAGTTGTGGCGCAGAGGCTTAGTTGCTCCGCGGCATGTGGGATGCTCCCGGACCAGGGCTCGAACTTGCGTCCCCCGCATTGGCAGGCGGACTCTTAACCACCGCACCACCAGGGAAGTCCCCAGACACTGAAATTATTAACCAATTCTTAACAAATACTGTTACGTGAATCTGGTTGTACCAAAGCGTAGGGGAAAACCATGTATTGTCTGGGGAAAAAATGGTGGCTTTAATAAACAACATAAAATGAAACTGTCGTGATAAAATGTGTTGCATGTGGAAATGTGAAGAATTGCATCCGCCTTGGTCACACTGAAATAAGTCACCGGTGGAAAATCAGAACTCTGTGAGGTCAGGACATTCTGAACTCTGCAAGGGAGTCCCTCACACCCCTATTTAATTATCCCCGTTAACGGGAGTAAGTGAAACAGACCGAGGATTGAGGGGAATTCATTCTCCTACTGTTGGCACGATTCAGACCTTGTTGAGCTAAGTCTGTACGACCTCCTGAGCGCGCAGAGGTGAGCGGCTGGGGGAGGGACAAAGAGACAAAGGTGTTGAAGACCCAGATATTCCAGAACCTACCCTGGGGTTAAACCAGTGCTTCTCTAGTAAGGCCCCACAGGGGACGTCTGGCAATCCCAGGAGGTAGCGGTGGGCGTCACAACTAAGTGTGTGTGTGTGTGTGTGTGTGTGTGTGTGTGTGTGTGTGTGTGTGTGTGTGTGTGTGTGTGTGTGTGTGTGTAGGGGGGGCGCTAATGGACTCTAGTGGGGAGAAGAAGGCAGGGGCGAATTCAGTTCTGTCCTAGCTGCCCCTACCAGTCCTCTGTCACCCACCAATGCTCACGCTGGCCCAGTCTCCCTCGCCCCCATCACCGCCTCCATTCCCACCCCCTACCGGGTAAGGGTCCCATCCCCGCCCCCATCCCTGCCTCCATCCCCACCCCCTACCAGGTAAGGGTCGAGGCTTCCAGCACTTGATATGGAAGCAGTTCTCAAACAGGCCACTGAAAAACACTTCCTGGGACTCCTCGTTCACCAGACGAACCCAGAAGGGGAAGATGGAGACCAGCAGTATAAGCAGGTAGCCCAGGGAGGTCAAGGCAGGGGCTATGGCCCAGGTGAACCCCTTCATGTCTTTGTCCTCTAATGTCAGCATCACCTGTGGAGGGGAACAATGAAGGGGGCGTCTCACGCAGCACGGGGTGAAGGAGATGATGCCCGTGGACATGTGAGCACACGCGAGGCTCGGGAAAT